>NW_008795492.1:1788163-1810748 GCF_000699145.1 Aptenodytes forsteri
AGGCGGCACCTGGCGGGCGGGAAAGCCACAGGCCAGGTGCCGCCTCGCGCCCGGTTCCCGCCTTGCCCCGCTCCCGGCCGGCGGACGGTTCCCCTGTGAAGGCTGGCATTCGGCCCTCTCCCACTGTTACTATTACTTTATTTTTTTTTTAACCGACTTGGAGCCAATTCGCGCCGAACTGACCTGCGGCCGTTTCAGACGGGGCTTTTTCGTTTCAGCTGGGCGCATTAAAACCGGCCGCAGCAAAAAGGCGGCGCGGCTTGCACTCCTTAATGAAAGAAAAATTGTCGATAAATCGTCGAACTTCCACAGCTTATCAAGAACTCCGCGTATACTCATTAATTTCCCTGCCATGTAGCTATTGACCCGTCTTTACTTTGGAAAGGCTGTTACTCTGCTCAAAGTAGACCCGAGCGCGACCTTCAGTCTGTGTGGCCTTCAGTCTGTGCGTGCCCTGCCAATGGCCAAGTGGTTTGACCGCTTGCAGCATAGGTACACCTTTAAGGACACTGTCGTTTCCCCCCATCTGACAAACAGCCATCCCCCTGTACAACGCTGGCACAAATGTGTGAAAATCATTTCACAGGCAAAAACAGTCCAAGTCCCCCAAGACTGAGATTTTTTTTTTTTAATCAAAAGGGTCGCTGGCAGCACTTGGCCTCAGCGGAGTGAGAACAAGAGCAAGGTGCAATACCTCCACAGCCCTGCGAGGTTTGCAAGTACCAGGCATAGGCGCGAGGTGACTGTAATTAAATGCCCAGCATCTAAAAAAGTGTACATAATGGATAGCTTCAGTTGCCTTTTTCTCCCATACTGGTATTGGCTTTCTAATCTGAAAGATCTCATTATCTGACAATAGTAGTGAAGTAGGGAGTTTTTTTAATCTGCCCGCACAGTGCCTCTTTTTGTAAGCCTAATTCTACTTTACAAACCAAATCCAAAGGTGAAAAATAATATCTTCTGATAAGGACAGTTGCTTTTTCTAAATGACAGCCAAGTAGGATTTGCACAGACCAGCAAGATTTTGTTTGCATTGGAAGTGCTTTAGTTTCTGATCTGAAGAACAATGAAACAATTAGTAAGATTCAGAGACATCCTTTATTAAGGGAATATTTCTCATGATCCAGTGAGGCTACAAGTAAAATTTCACAGGATGTATCTTTTGTTGCAGTGTTACAGAAGCAGATGAAGTACGCAGCAGGTTAGTGGTAAGAAGCATTGTACAAGTATTTAGCTTTACAGAGGTGTACGTGACTGGACAAATAGGCTTTCTAATATTCAATTAATTTTTAATAATAATCTTGTGATCTGATGGAAGAATGAGGTTTAGGAATAAATAATCTGTTGTTCCTAACACATGAATTTTGAGTCTCCAGTGGGAAATTGTATCCTCGAGAAAAAGAAGCAAGGTGTTGTTCCATACATGGCGGTTCCTGGGCTCTTTGGTCCTGTACTGTCCGCTGACGCTGTTGGATACTCACTTCATAGCAACTCTATCCTGGTGTAAAACCATCGACTCAATGCAGTTACTCCTCATGTACAGAGTAGTGAGATCTGAATCAGGCCCAAATGCACACATGCAGTTTCAAACAGGGTCACAGTCAGAGTATCATCGCTGACTTCAAGTTGTCTCTAAACAGAGAGGTCAAAATACATCATTAGTAACTTCCAGGAAAGTCAGCACGGAAAGGCTTCTTTCTGTGTGAAGGCTGAGCATCGTCTGGCTGACCTTCAGTTCATGCAATGGGACAGCCTCCATTTTGCCATCTGTGGTGATGGCGAACCGCTCTTTATGGGCAGAGAGCCCGTGATAACAAATTTTGACAGTGACAGGCTTCCGCACCAGTTGCACATGCATCAGATCTGCTGGTCACACGGTACAGTGAAGTGAGCTGTTCGAACAAAAAAACTAAAAAGATTCAAAGTGTTCTTGAATATTCTGACAGAGTCCGTACAGCACTCAAGCAAATCTGCTGACAAATACTAGATAAAAGTGTCTTCCACTTGGGATTAAGTGCCTTCCTTTTCAAAAGGAAGTCGTGGTCTTAGCACGTGGTTGCCCCATGCAGCCTTCCCTTGGGCTTTTAGAGAGCAGGAGGTGCTCAAGGAGTCAATAAAACCAGACTTTGAACAGGCCAAATCACCAAGAGCTCTGAAGAGCCACAGACCTCAGGGCCGGATTCTGATCCTGCGTACCTCATTGTGAAATGGGAGACACATTCAAACTGATGCCCTAAAATGGCTAAAAGCCCTAAAAGCAACATTCAAGCCAGGCAATGTTTTAGCACAGGGCAACACTGCTCTCTATAAAAGGAGCACAGCAGTAATTAGGACCAAACTGTGATCCATGTTCCTCACAATTTTTATGACCTATTGGAAAATGTCCTCCAGATTTTCAGGGGCAATTTTTATATCAGAAAATGTCTGTGGATTTTCCTAATCTCTGTATATAATTATGGTGACTGATAAGGCAGTGAGGAACAGCAGTGCATGCTCAGTCTCACGTGTGTCCTACTGAAAGCACATCTGGAGAGAAGATTTGTATCCAAACCAAAATAATTTATAGGCCATAAAGATCTGAGTCTTCAGTGTGAAGTCAGCCCTGTCTATGGGTGGGAGTCTCAGCATGAGACACTTCTGCACTGAGTGAAAAAGCGGAGCAGGGAGAGGAGCAGGCTTCCTCTCTGACAGCAGCCTCCTTTCCCTGTATTTATAGAGATTATGTTAAATCTGGAAAGGAGAGTGCAGTAGGTATGGCATTCATTTTTAAAACCGTGCTATGACCAATGACCACTAACCGCTCAAAACATCCTTCTTCTGTTGCTAAAGAAAACAGCCAAATAGAAGTAAGAAGGAGGATAATTTAACTAATTATTTTTTCTTGTGCTGATTCAAACTGAGAAGTAAAAAGGGCAGGCTGTGATTCTTGAGAATTTGAAGATGGAAAAAAAATAATTAAAAACTGAACTGTACAAACCCTAAGAACAAACTAAAATCAGAAATTACATAAGAGTTAAAACCATAAAATGGACTTTTCTTATTATCACATTCATGAATAATGGCAGCTCAAGTGATTTATCTTGCATCAGAAAATATTTAATCTGGCTACACGGAGGACATTTGAGAGAGTTACCACTCTGAAAATTCCTGATGTTGCCCATGTTACATGAGCCTGTTAGTACCTAGCACAAAGTATGTAAGAGAAAAACCAGATTTGATTCTTAATAGATAAGTATTCTGATGGTTGCACTTAACTGTCAAAGAGATGGTTTTTAAGCAAGCTAATGTGACTTGGCTAATTTGCTCTAAAATCCTAACAGATAATTGGCTTAAATATTTTTTACCTCCGCGTAGGTATGTAAGTTCAGCCTGGGTGTGTTTGAAAGGAGGTGGGTATCAATCTTGGCTACTTAGAACGATGTAAAGAAAGAACCATATTCCGTTCCAGTAAAATTTTTACTCTGATCTACTTTGCTAGATTTACCTATCCTGTTATAAAAATACATTTTCACCTCCTTACAGTGTAGACATAGTCTAAAATTGAACCAAGTAACCAGACTTTCTACAAAGAAATAAATGAAGTTTAGAGTAATGTTAATAAGCAATACCCTTTCCTCTACTTTGAAGAGCTTACAGTCCATCTGGTGAACAAACACTACAGGCTTATCTGAACTCCAACTCACAGGCTGACTCATAGGCGGTTTAGAAGCACATTCTGTAATCGGTGAAAGACTAAGTTATTTCAGAGTGAAGATTTGCATTTTTCTTAAAAACAGTCATGTCCCTATCACATCAAAATTTAGATTTCAGATATATGTTATCAGGGTGAAGGGGAAAAAGGCGTATCTGGGAATGAACTGATTTGTCTAAGGATAGGTATCTCTAATATACTCAATCTTAAAATCTGTGAAGAATGCAGAACAATTAGAAAATTTGTATATATTCCTATAATTTAAAAAAATCATAATACCTAAGGAATGCGCCTGAGGAATAGAAAAGATTGAAAATAGAGCAGTGTTTTATGAGTAATCTGCAGTAGCAGTAGAGGTATCTTCCTGAGGTTTGGGCTTCTCCCCTGAAGTGGCAAATTCTTTTTCTTCTTTTCCTTCAATAACTAGCAGGAACAACATACCACCCCTAATCATTTTAGTGAAGCGTTGTGCATATGGAGGACATATACCTTTTCCCTGGGAGGCTGACAGTCTTACTGGTCTACACGTCAAATCTGAAAGAGCAAAACAGGGTAGGGAATTACTCTTTGAGAGGCTGATAAAAATTTCACCATCTCGGAGCGCAGTTTAGTGTCTGCCCTGCAACAAGTTCCCAAGTCATTGCTTTTTGTTTTTAAACACTGGTGTCTTGCTATACTTTAAAGGTCGGGGAAATGTATCTTGATTTTTCTGGAACCACAGCACCGTCATTAACTTAGCCTATGTTCTCCAATTCAGTCATTGTATGGTTTACATGTATAGTCTTCACCACTCAGGTATACTGTACCACGAATATTCACTATTCCATCTCTTCTTTTCATAAACAAACAAACCCCCAAGATTCCTTGCTATGTACTCATTTTACATCTAGCTGCTCTCCAAGTGGGTTACAAAAGCCAGGTTCTCTCTTAGCATGCATTGGCAGAACTGAAGTCAATGGAGATGTGACCATTGTGTGCAAGAAACGCCTTTAGTTCTGGTGGGTTTGTAAAACTTGAGATTCCAGCAAGCCATTCTTGACCCACTCTTGTTCCATTTTGCGACTTAATAGTTTGCAAACGCAAACTCTGGTGTCAATGTATATGCAAAAGCCAAATTTTTAACACCGTTTCATTCTGGTAACAATATCTATAAATTAGCAATATAAATAATACTTATTTTTCACTTCTGGGTCAATGTAGTCAAAGACAATAAAAACAGGTACTTTTCTATGTTCAGTTTATATAAAATATGTAATACATATGTGGAATATATATTATTTTTCTTCTGAGAGATAAATTTAGTTCATGACCTTGGCATATGCTCCACTTCAGGAAGTGAAGGAAAATGGAAGAATTATTCCCTTCGCCATCACATTAAAGTGTCCCTTTTTCTTTATAATCTCTTAGCATATATAACCTTTTACTACCAATGAGGGGAAATGTCATGTATATGTACTTTATATACAGCCCTCAGCGTTGTGACAGTTTTGTCTTTCAGCCAGTGGTTGAGGATAATCACGGAAGGATTACCCATCTGTTCTTGCCATGTGGCATTCTGTCTTCAGTAAGGCGATATTGCAGTTAACAGCTTCCTGCAGTTCTTTTTTCTGATGTTGTCTCATTAACTAAAAATTGTATTATTATCCTTCTGAGTTACTAAGTTGGACAGTGTGGAAGACTATAAAGGTGACCTACTTTGGATTATCTAAGTTAGAACCAGCCACTGACTGTTGCAAATAGCACTTTGTTTAGATGCAGAAGTAACTGGTTTCATTGGCTTGGGCTTTCATTCTGGGTTTTGCTTTTTTTATTCTGTCTTCCCACTTGATGGAAGAAGACAGGTGGTACCCAAAAAAGGAAAATCAAAGGGGAGAAGAAAAAAAGAGACTTTTTCATGAAGAGTGACACTGGAGATTTTGTGTGCATTATTAGTCAGTTTTTCAAAACGTCAACAGGGAGTTTTTTCAACTACATTTATTACAAAGACATACCAATGCAAAGTAAGCGTAGAGATTTCTTCTGCTAGTCACCTGCAACATTTTCCATGTGTCTAAACTTTTATTTGAGACATCACTATAATTTGCTGGAAACAAGCTTTTCAAAGAAGATTCCAATACTCTTATTTTGCCTAACACTGAAAAATACAGTATTTTAAAGACAAATAAGTTTCATTCTTAAGCTTCTGATATGATGCAAGTTCATCTGTTTGAAAGCTTGCTATAAAAAATACCTAATAAAATAGCGTGGCTGTTCTTCATAAACAGGACCATTTTGTGGCAATTGATTTAACACAACTTTTTATGTCAGGGAACATTGTTTGTGATGTTATGTCAAACTCAGTGTTGGCAGCTTCAACAGATCATTTGCCTGCCAGCGATGCACTCGTGTCCCTTGACCACACTGGGTAGTCCCAGAGAAAACAGTGTGCTGGGTGGAGCTGGTACTATATGCCCATGCGCGACAGTGATATTTTGCTGAACTTCTGCGTAAATTCTCCAAACCCTTGGACCAAGTTGCCTGGGGGGGGTTGGGGTAGGGGGGGTAGTGGGGACGTGCTGTTTCCCCCTGAGAGAGAGGAACAGAACAGGTAGACTGCATTTGCTGCTGCGGTTCCTAGCAGCCCAGTTAGCAAAGAAGTGTTTCAGCTTACCTCTGAAATTGGTCTGTCAACACCACAGGCATATCAGAGATATTATAAACCAAAGACAATTATACAAATTTAAGCAAACAAGCTTGATAACTATCGTTACTCTTGCTGTATTTAGATAGGCATTAACAAAAGCGGGTGCAAAAACCTGCTTGGCTATAATTTGGATGCTACAAGAGAAGGAAGTATTCAGACAAGATGTTTGATGTGCCTTAAAAGAAATACAGTTTTTGGAGGAGGAAGGTATTAGTCCATGTACGGCAAAGATGACTGCATCGTACACTACATGATTTCTCATTATAATAGCTTTTGAATTCATAGAACTGGTAACACATTGTAAACACTTGTTATTGAATCAGGGAAGATTTTGGTAAAGGTGATACCTCCTTTACAATCTTTGAGAATTACTCTCATTTTTAACGGTTCAAGCACCGGCTTTTATCTATGCCCCAGATCTTCCATCACAATGAAAAACCTCCATAAATAGGACCAAAAGATGCAAGATTCATTGAGAATCTAGCAAACATACTCCTCTAGGGAACAAGTTCCCATCTGCAAGACAAGAAGGCAGGTTCTTGAAGCCGTATGGAGACTGAGAAAATCCTCGTGAGCTAGCTAACTAACAGCAGTTTTGCAGTAGCAGACAGCAGAAGTATCTTGAAATGATCTACATCTATACAGTTTTGGCCTCACAATGATTTCTGCTTTGATGAACTTAAGGACTGGGAGGAAAAAGAGCTGGTAAACCAATCTGTCCACATCAACAGTGTCATACAAAACATACAAGCTGCCTGCGATTTCCAGAGCCATGCTGCTGACCATGCCTAAGCAAGTGCCTACTACATAGTGACCACTTGCACACACATGTAATCAGTAGTTTGTTCACTGGTTTGCATGCCTGCAGCTGCACAAATTATGTACGTATGGAGATGGCCAAGTTATGCCACAGTACAGCACATACTGTTGTAACCACCTTTAAGGAAAAGGTGTGGTTTGGTGCCCATCATGGCTCCATCAGTTTTAAAAACCGGTATTTATCTCACCTAAGAGCACTGTAGATGTGCTGACTCTTCAGCAAGGGCCACTGGAGGTAGTGGCTCGCTTGCTCTCTGTGGTCTCACTAAGGGAGATTATACACGAGGTACTAAGTCCTGCTGCTTCTACTACTTCCTTCAGGTCTGCCTGGTAAGATGGAGATACTTACATGACTGCAGTTCTACCTTTTGGATAGTACAGGTTCTTGCCATGACAACTCAGTGCTGAAATTACCGGTTCCTTCTACCCATTTTATTATTAAGTTGTGGGTACGGCACATGTCTGACAACTTGTCTGCCTGGAGAACATTCTGCTCCGAAAGGCCAAGAGGTGTTTGCCACGAAGGATAACTGTTCTGGCAGTGACGTGATGTGCAGGAGACATCCACTTTTCATGTAAGAACTCAAGTAACACACTCCCCCATAACCCACCACAGGTGCACAATGCATGTGCTATATTGCAGAATTACTCAAATATCTAAATGTTTATATGTGCAAAATTCAGACATGTACATGTATAAGCATTTTTGAATAGACAAATAGATGCCATGGGTAAAACACCTTAACTCGCAGAATACAGATTAGGGGTTGGAACTTAAATTACAATAGTTTGCCCCAGGAGTGACATTAATAAGTGTTACCTCTCTTGTAAAGGCAGAGAAGATTTAGAAAAGAAACTAAATATTATTCAGTGAAAGGGAAAATAAGCAAGTAGACCCTACAGTGATTACACTGTGCTCATAAAACAATTCAAATATACTCCTGTTGTCTCTAGTCTTTGACACTGTTGCAGTTTAACCCGGCAGGCAGCTAAACACCACACAGCCGTTCGCTCACCTCCTCCCCCCCCACCTCAGTGGGATGGGGGAGAGAATCGGGGAAAAAAAAAGTAAAATTCATGGGTTGAGATAAAGACACTTTAATAGGACAGAAAAGGAAGGGAAAATAGTAGTAGTAGTAGTAATAATAATGATAAAAGAATATACAAAATAAGTGATGCACAATGCAATTGCTCTCCCAACCAAAACCAGGACAGACACTAAATTACAGTATAAAATAAATTCTTCAGGAAGTTCATATAGCAAGTTATTTGTATATAATGTGCAGGCCACCTTTAAGATCCAACAAATGTTAAGTTATGGTGAATTTTAATTCTGAACCATGTAGTAAATTTTGACAACACATAAATGATCCAATTCAATACAATCTACCTTCTCAGCAAAGTGACTATTACAATATATGGCTCTCTTTTGCCCTAGAATGGCTTCTAATATGTAGTTGCAATTTCACGTAATAGTGGGACACACCTTTCCTGATGATTAGTGAAAGCAAAGTTTTGCATTAGGTTTTTCTTTTCCTGAAGAACTATTACAATAAAATATTTCAGATCTCTTAGGACCTAAATAAGCACCTGGAAATTCCTGTAAATTCAAAGAATTAGGTCTCAACCCAGAAAAACACTTAATGACACGTATGATCCCATTGAATTTGGTGGCATATGCAAGGGCTTCAAATAAAGCATGTACTTACAAGCTTTGCTGAGTTGAGGCCTTACGGAATGATGCTATGCAAATCAGTTTAAAAATATTCAGAAACTAAACTTGGCTTGAAATTGAATGCAACCACTGATCAGCAGTGATTTCTTAGGCTCTTTTTTTTTTTTTATGTATTTGTAAAATAATTGTATGGGTTTTTTAAATTGTTCTTCTCCTACCTGCATATTCAGAAACATTTTTCAGATTGCTGTTCACTAGTAGGTGTGAGGTGTTTTTTCCTCAAAATTCATATGCAACACGTTATTGTCTCTGGATGAGCTTTGCCTGTGGCTGAAGTAGGAAACAAACTACCTAGATCAACAAAAGCTTATCCGATTTATCTGAGGAGAGATTTATTTCTCCTCCATTGCAGACCTACAAAAGAAAACCTCAGAGGAGCAGAATAAGGAGGGGGAGTCAGCATCCCTGTTTCTCCTTGCTTAGCAGCGGCCTGCTAAGCTTTTGCTTAGGAAATGAGCTTCTGTAATTTGTTTGGCTAACAGTAAATGTCTTCACATTTCATGAGAGAGGTGTATTTGTATCCAAGTCCCATGGTGACATTCAGACTGAGAGCTAGTCTAGTCCATAGTCAGATCATGCAGAGTACTCTGGAAGTGTTCTGATTTGCTATGCAGGCAGGTCCACAGCAGAGTCATGATCCCAAATCTGTTCTCCAGCACTGTTGCTGCTCCAGAAAGCAGGATATAGCCAACTCTTAACACAGATTTTATGCATGCATGTGCAAGCCCGTTTGTTTTAATATATAGCCCTACATTTTATTTGTAAAACTATTGCTAAAACATTGTTGCAAATCCACTCATAAAAAGAGTAGATTGCAGCTGGCTGGTAGCATAGGTTGATTGCATTTCATAGCCTTAATCTCTTCACCTCACTTTGCACACAACTGCCATCATCACAATTATCTGCTTGCTATCTCAGAAGGAATGCCAAAGATGAAGCTGCAGTCTGACCCGATCTTCCTTTGGGAGGAGCCTTTTCAAGTCAGTCCTTCTAAGTCGCTGGGTTAAGGGCAGAGGAAAAAACAGACTTTTTCACTGGTTTTAGTACATAATCTTTCTGTGACTAAACAAAGAGATTTGTTTGACGTACTGTCAATCTGACATCTGTTTTAAGCATTAAAACATAAGTAAAAAGCCAGGGTACTATACATTTGTTAATGATCAGTTACTATTTATAAAATGTATTTAAGTGAATAAGGTAATTTGCTTGTTAGCCAGCAGAGAGGCTCTAGGTTTCTTCCCATCAGTTATATACAGGTAGATCTCGCACTTCTATTACCTCTTCAACCCTAGTCCTCCAGATTTACACAACTGTTGATGAGACTGTAGTTGACCCTAAACGACACTGAAACTTCTCAAATGGCCACATTCTTGCCTGGAAACTGAACCCACAAGTTTGGTAGCTCATTTTGCTAGATGAACTATGCTGAAACAGCTTCTTATCTCAGACTTGGATTTACCTGAGCTCAGATAGAAATGCAAATAGGGTCTGTAACGTTTATTTTTAAGCCCCATGTTGTGAAGGAGGAGGCATATTGTGCATTACTCTCCTTTGTGCTGCACATAATTGGCAGAGCTTTTCAGTGAAGAACTCTCTGGCCAAATTCTCTCACAGCCCCATGCTCTGCAGAAATCTGTCTTAGCTCAATCTATATTAGGAGTAATATTCAAGTTGACTCTGCGCTCGTATGAAAAATATGTTTAAAAAGCTCTAGCAGATACAATCCTTTTTGCCTGACTTTGTTCCCTGCTGTTGTTGGTCTCCCAAGGGATTTCTTGCAGAGTGGTTAAGTGATCTATACTGAGGTTTCAAAAGCAAAGATAATAGGAGCTCTATTCATGGGTTAAACACTTAGCTGCTTTAATACAAGATGTGTAGGAGCAGCCCCTAATGACATTCAAATCTTGTTATTGCTGTGCTTCAGTGTAGGATGTACTTGGTTTTGTGGCTGCAAGAAGCACCTGTCAGAGATGACTGTAAATCCTGAACAGCAAATAAATCCCACAGCATGTAGAAATGATGCCTGATTCTGCTCTTACAGCAGCTTGTATCTTTGGACTTCACTGTGCTTGCTCCTGACTTACACCAATGTGAGTGAGAGATTGCTTGGTCAATGGCTTGTACCATACCTACCATCATGTCTGACTCTAGGGGCATCAGCTCTTAACTTCATGTTGGCGTAAAATTTCTAACCCTTCCTTTGCAAAAGACTGCTGCCTATTCATAGTGTCTTGGCTTGTGAGCATTCCCCTAAAACCAGTATTGTGGCACGCTCTGAGCCTTCAGTGTATCATGGGTATATCATATACCATGATATACTAAATATCATGGTATTTCCCACGTCCAACTTATTTTTCTTATGTCCTCCATGGCTTGCTAGCACCTCCCTTGCCTCTCCCCCCTCTCTAAACTAGCAAATTTGCTAATACTGTGGAGAAAAGCCAAGTTGTCTTCCAAAGAAATGCAGATTCTAGCCGAGTACACATTAAATAATTTCATTGCTCTCTGTGCCTCTGAAACCCTATGAACCATCTTTGCTGCAAGGAAAAGTTGTAATAGACATGGATCCAAAGGCATATCACAACAGGCTTGGTTTTACTCATTAATTCATCAAAGACGTTAAGCACAAATACTAGAACCCTAAGCAAAATGTAAAGAAGGAGCTGCTTGAAAGCCAGGCCCATATTCATAACACAAAAGCTAGCTAGATTAACGGATGAAGAGGTCTATTGATATTAGTTCCATTTGTTTCACACACACAGTAAGAGATTAGGAAAAAAAAAAAAGACTAGATGGAGAATCACTGGTTGATTAAACAGTATTGTAAAGTTTATTGCTAATTAAGGCCAAAGTATTTAAAGGTGCACAAGTGAATCTGGTGCCCAAATGCCACTGAATTTCAGTGGATGGTGAATGCATGTAACCAATTTAAGTCTCTTTGAAGACGATGATGTAAACTTTGCTGCATAAGCAAAACATGCATAACGTGGTATATGAAATGGAAACATAGGTACTTGTTAGCCAGATAGAGTAATTTTGGCATTTTAAATGGCAAAATAACCTGCTGAATGACCAATAGATGTTTTCTCAGTTTCACATGGTACAGTACCAAGTGTTCTAGGTGTCAGAGTAACCTTCACAAAGGTTACGCCACCCAATCGACTGTAATCACTGCACTGCCTAAGCAGCCTCAAGTGCTACCTGATTTGATGATGACAAAATGAATCATTCTACTATATGAGCTCTGAGATGCAGAGGAAACGTTCCAAAGATGTAAGCGCAAGATGTAATGGATACTTGCAGATAAATATAGGTGAAATTAATAATACTTCATTTTCATCAAATTTGTCATTTTTCTTTCATGTTTCCTTTGTCATCGCTAGCTTGGATTATGATTTATTTGGCATGTGTGTCATTATAAACAAAATATTTCACTAAATATTAAACATATGAAACTAGACATCATATAGATTTTAAATTTGGTATGAATCACAGTCACTACCATCAACTCAGGAACAGGTCCTTAATCCATTTTTGCTGTGTGTAGTGTAATCAAAAGAACAGTTTTAAGTGCTTCTTCCTATCTTTCTCCCACTTCCAATTTTCAAATTCAGTGTGTTTGTTCAAATAGCAAAGTCATCTCCTTACAAACAATAGATGGGGATTCATTTGGAAACAGTTACGGTGCCTTTAAATAATCTGGTATATTTAGTTTTTATTACTGCATGACTGCGATGAAATCACCAAGTTTATCATAGGCTAAGAGCACACATAGGGTAAGTTAATGTAATTCAGCTGATGCACAGTAAGTTTCAAGATGCAAGGAAAAGTTATGCTGGACTAAACGCAGGTGTAAATTCCCGTCGCTATTTATAAGACTGTAATTCCTGCAGGGATAACAGGGTCTTCTGTTTAAGGTATTTAGGGAATGGTTAACACTAAACTGAGAAAGTCAGCACGGATAGAGAGCGTATGACTGATAAAACATTCATACGCAGACAAGTCCCCTCTGAAGATACAGCCAGTGGCACTTACTGCTGGCCTGGGGACCGGGCTGGAGACACACATCATCTCCCCATCCAGCTGTCTTAGTGGGAGAGATCATCAATGCCAGCCACTTGTCACTGCTCCCTGGTGGAGATAACTCTACCGAATACATTTACAGGAACACTCCTACAGTTCTTCAAGAAAATTTGTCTGAGATAGCTCAGACTATCCATTTAAAAACTGTTCAAACTCACCCGGTTGGCTCTGTCAGAAGCCTATTAGGCAGCACTCTCACAAACTGCTCTCCTTCAGAGCGGTAGTAAAGACCATTTGAGGATGGTGACCTCATCTTCTGACACAGCTGGATTGGGAAGGAAGTGAAAAGGAGTGAAAAGAGCAACTCCTTCCCGAGTTTCTAAATAATTGTGCAAAAGGGCTAAAAAAAGTACTTAGTCTTACTATAGAGAACCAAAAACCTTCTAGCTCTGCTGCTGTTTGTCTCACATTGCCATTTGGTTCCTCTTTTGGATTAATCTGTGAAATATCATCATTGACCAAGCACAATAACTGAGACCCGACAACAAAAGCGCAAGTATCATGGGAACTGTCAAAAACCTTTGGAGGAAAAAGCCCTGTACTCTTTATAGAATAGTCTCAGGAACTACCCATCTACTATTGTGTTAATCTTTTAGAGGAGCCTCCAAGGTTGGCTTTCTTTACCAGTAAGACAAGATATTGTTTGCACCACTGTAACTGTATGTCAGAATTACAGCTTACTGTTGGATAACTTCAGCAGTGGTGCAAATTTAAACTGACGTGCAATATCACAAACGGGCCATAAATAATTAGAAAAGAGAATCACATGATATATTTGCACTTAGTACGTATAAATACATACTGAAAACATTTCAAGTTGACAAAATAGCTTTGAACATTTCAAAATGGCTTTTCTTTTTTATAGATGAACAGTTCAGCAGATTGAATTTTGAGATATTGCTGAAGAGATAAGAAAGGTGAGAAGTCAAAAAAAAAGAAAGGTGGTAGGACACCTACTTTCTAAGCACTGGTAAGATCATATGGGGAGGTTGTGAAGTCTCCACAAAAACAGGTTAGATGAATAAGCTGTCAGGAATGGCTTAAGCATTTCTGATTTTCCCTGAGGGCAAAACAAACTTTCAGGATCCCTTCCCACCCAATATTCTATGATTCTACAGAATATGCTAGCGGGTGAATGAAGGGGACAGGAGTCCTGACAATTCCACATGGAAACACAGATGAACTCAGTTTCCTGTCTGCAAATTGTAGGATGCTAGAAAAATACTTTCACAGCCATATGTATTAATAAACAGTATGATTTTACTGAAAGGATCTAAAGAAACAATTGCAATAAGAAGGTCCAAATCATGGCCTAAGAAGCATTTGCAAAGAGCATTATTTATCTACCAGAAAAAGGAGACGTGAATTCAGTGTTTCTGAAAGGCTGGCAGCACGCAATAAGCAAGTGCTGCATTTACCACTCCAGCGGGCAATGGCAGTATGACATACTGCAGCACTAATGAGCTTCAGCCTAGGCCTTTGTAGGCAACTCCTTTGAGTAGTTCATTTAGGAGACTAATTTAGCCTTTAATTGACCGAGATCATTCCTTTGGCTGACAATTGTTATTTTGCATGAAGATACCTGGCTGTTTCACACACGTTGCATGCACTGCGACTACTTCTGGACCGAGATCGCTAATTCCCTTCAGAATTCATGGTGATCACAACCATTAGAATGAACAGCTAAATACAGCTTTTGGTGGCCAAATTTCAGTTTCATTGCTGTCAGAACTTCAGTTATCGTGGTTGGGCTATAATTTTTGAGGTTGGTAAAACCTCAGTTGTCATGTTTGGAGTTTCTTTAACATTTATTCTAAATGCACAAGTTTGATTTGTGTAGAATGGAGTGATTTGCAGTGGCTCAGGGATTTGGCAAAGAGCTTCACATATTTCACCAAAATTCTGTTTGGCCTAGGGGGCATTAGAATTCTAGAAAAAGAATGTGCTTTTTTATACAGGAGTAGTTTGTAATAGAATATGTTCCAAAATAATTCTGTGTAAAAGATGAACTAAGACAAAAGCAAAATGATCTTTGCCTCCCCACCATGGGAATTAATTCCGATTCAGAAAACATATGGAATTGGAAGAGTCTGATCTGACACATTTTGCAAAATATATTGTGGGTGAAAGCAGGGGAAGGAAGCAATTCTGTTACCATTAATCTCGAGCAGCAGGCCTGGAGGTGAATCACTTAAGTTTCCTTTCAGTAATCCTCCGAGCTGCCTAGGATCCTTACGTAGTGTTAGGGAGCAGAAACATTTGTGTAAATCGTATCTAGTAACAAACCAAATTACAGTAAAAGCTCTTTGATGAACAACAGAAAGGAGGAGACTGCTGAAATCAGCTTCCTTTAAGTAGGACAATTTGTGTTATTTGGAGGCATCTGAACATTTGGAAAAGTCTAGGAAGAATCTGAAAACGCCGTATTTTCTAAAACAAAAGATAAAATTGTACCCTTTTTGGGTCATATAATTTTGACCTATATTTACACGTGGTTGCACCTGTGGGCTAAGCAAATACATGATGTGTGAGGTCCTATTTTTACATTAAAATTTGGGGTTTTGGTAAATGCAAATGATGGAAGAAGTTGACATGAATACATTTGCACCAGTTTGCAGGTCGCCTCGTTGCAAAGAAAGAGAGATTCATCACCTTCATGACCTTAATACAGGGAAGGCTTCTGGCGTTAAGTCAGTCGGTTACATGTTATGTATTGGTAATGTTTTCAACTTAAGGCTGAGAAACTACAAGCTCTGAAGAAGCCAAGGAAGAAATATAATATTTGAGCATGTTTACTGTAAAATGAAGGGCTATTTTATCTCAATCAAATAAAACAAGTGGACTGCAAATCTGATACTGAAATAAATCCAATTTACTCTCATGTAATTGCTTATTTGATTCTCAAATATGACATGAAGTTAGAAAAATTGATATTCTGTCACTTCTGTTTCAGTAAACTTAACTCAAACAAGTTGCCCTTTAGGTGCATCTTGGATGGAACAGTACTTGATCTTCATCCCAAGGAAATCAGTGTATTAAATTTCTTTGAAAAATTATTATCCAAACCATGACGCCTTTTCAGACAGTGTTTGAACTGCATACTAAAAAGATCAAATTTGCCCTGAGAGCCAGCACAAGCACAGAGAAGATGAAGTACTGTAGTATATCCCCCCTCTGCAAGAAAATGTATCAGCAGTAAAGGTACAATATAAGCTCAGATGAATACAGTAGACACAGAAACTGCAGAAGTCTTGTGGGCATGGGCCATCTTCCTCCTTCCTCCCTCCTCCCAGCCAAAATAAAGACAGTTTTATATGACCTTGATGTGCCTCAAGCATTTAAAGAATAATAAGTTATATAGACACTATACTGTCTCAGCCATTGTCAGAATACTATATCCAGCACCAGAATCCACAGTGGGTGAAGTTAATAAATTGAAAAGTGTTAAAAAAAACAAAACCAAAGGAATAATAAAAGCGGGAAGGAGGTAGGAAGAACACCTTTTCTGCTGAAAGTTTCCGGAGGTTGGAAATGTTTATTCAAATAAAAAGAGAATTAAGATCACTGTTCCCAATTCAGACAAAAAATTGAGACTATGTTGTTGAGCATGGCAGACAAGGTCAGCAAGGTAGGCTGGCTGACACTGCAGCTGGGCATCTTAAGGAAAGGTCGGCAGCAGTGATCGAAATAGCCTATAGAACTTCTCACTGAGGATTCTTAGGGAATAATCTTCATCATCTGTAGTTTTAAGGTCAAATCAAGGCAGGTTTAGGAAAAAAAAATCCCCCTAAAAAGGTCCAAGACATAATTAATTCATGTCTGTGCAAGCTGAGAGAAGATTACAAAAATGGTCCCTGTGATTTTTTTTTTTAATTTATAAACATAGGAAAAAGGTTGTTCTAGAGAGATTGACAAAAAAAAATCCCTAAAAGGTCCAAGACATAATTAATTCATGTCTGTGCAAGCTGAGAGAAGATTACAAAAATGGTCCCTGTGATTTTTTTTTTTAATTTATAAACATAGGAAAAAGGTTGTTCTAGAGAGATTGACATTTTTAGTGATATGTTCTACTTTAATTGTAAAGAACTTCAGATTAGTTCATATGCTTAAAGTTATTAAAATTAGTGTTACAGAAACAAATATTAATAAAATGATGATGAGGTAGGACAAGTTAAGAGTGTGGCATTAAGTACTGATAGGTATGGATTGCCAGTTTGTAGTAACTGAGAACATTAACTGCCATCTTCCAGAGCAATCCAATTCCACCCTTTCAAGAATTCCATTAATGTATATTTATACTCTGTATACAATAACCATGACTATCTCTAAAACATTTAGATTTTATGTAATATGTCCTGTTTCCCCTGCTATTATACTCTTGATCTTTAGATAATAAATAACATTAGTTTTCTAGGCTTGTCAAGACATGTCTCTAGGAGGATCTGTGGGTAACATCCAGATAACCCTTCGATCCATCCTTGTATCTTCCTTGAATAAGAAGTTTGATGCCATGTTCTTCGCCGATGGGATCATTTCATTCAGATTTCACTGTGATTCTACATTTTCTGGTTTACATCCTGTATTTTTCTGGCACATATTTGCCTCTAAATCAATTTAGCCTATTACATGCAGAGGGAGAACTGGATACATTTCCAGGCAAAATATTTGCAGACAAAAAGACTGACAGAAAGCACTAGAAGCAGCTTTAATTCAGTACTTAAGTGTGTAGAGTAATACAAGTCAGTTAAAACTTGTCTTTTGCTGTGCTAGATGTGATGTCAGGTCAGGAGACAGCACTCATTTATACTACTGTCATGATTCTCGATGCCGATGTCAGCATGACTGTAGAGGAGCGTAATACAAGAAGATGTGGCTGAAGACACAATAGATCCACCTGATCCAGCGATTGCTCAGCTTCCTATGTATTTTCATGACAAACCTCTTTTTCGAGCTGCTAATAAGTCACTGTCATATTTCAGGCTGAAACTCCTCAGGCTTGTAAGCTCTAAATGAACATAAACCTAAGTTCATACCAGGGATACATCCAGGCTTCCAGCTGAAGACTAACATTGATCAGTCAAGGGTACAAAACACGGAGAGCAGAATGCTGTTACTATAGTGAGCGCCGCAACAATCAATGCGTTCAAAATGGGAATCAATCTATTGAGGCTGGTAGATTGTGATCAGCCCTTGCATTCTGGTTACAGTCCTGTCTGCAGGAGCTGGGGGCAATTTAGTGAGCTAACGGGAGGGGGGGGGAGGACCACTCAGCAACATGCTACAGTAATGTTGTCTAGAGGAAGTGAAGCATGGACACAAAAGTCCACATTGTGAATAAGCTAAGCTTTTAGCCTTGAAACTGTTTATTTAGATGACTATGGGAATTTTTAATGTAAACTTTAGCAATATTCTCATTTGAAAAGTATGTATTAAGCAGAAAATAATCTTTGACTTTTACTTCCTCTGGTGGAACTTAATTTAAGTGAATCCAAGGATACTGTGAAGAAGGTACAAGCAGCCATCATACTTGACGATGTGTCTGTCTACACAGCACACAGGGTATGGTATGAAGGTACTAGTTTTGGTCCCAGAAACAACCCTATCACACCAATGCAGTGACTTATTCATGGCCGTCTCAAAGGAAAGCAAATGTCAGTGGCTATCTAGCTCACTTAGGCTTCCAGAAAAAGAAAACCAGTCTCCATGGTTTTTCTCCATCTCAGTTGTCTTCCAGTGTTCTCCACAGTCATTTCCAATGCAAGACCTTCCCTGCACACCCCATTAGCTTTAGCTCAGACTAGTCAACCCTCTACGGCCAGATCAATGGTAGCCCCTTTCATCTAACAAGTGCAGCAAGGCTTATTTTGTTAATGCCTTCTGCTTGGGTCTCTGGAATATGCTTCTGTAGATCGTTTGTGCCAGAAAGATTAGCTAGAGGAATATCTGCCTAAAGTAGATACTAATGGGGCATAAAGGTGCCAAAAATGTCAGAGTGCTCACAGACCTAGTTAGAGCTCAAAATATTCATCACAACAGTCATGTCACCTGTAATTCCTGAGGGCTAATTAGAGAACTGGCAGGCATGCTGCTGCCATCACAGCCTTCAGCTTTGCAGTCGCCGTACTGACCCAACCCAGAGACTCAGTCCGACAGCCCAGGGACAAATACGGGATCGATTACCCATAACTTTTTTTAAACAAGGACACAGTGGATCTTATTCGATTGCATTTTTAATATTTCCTCTGTATTTTTGCATCACCGAAAGTGCTGATTTGTACGCCAAGTAATTCTTTAACCAAAAAAAGAAGGTAGGACAAGCCAGATGCACCTGAAATACGATATACTAAAAAAAAAAAAAAAAGAAATGCAATCCAGTTTTCTAGATTTTAGGGTAAAATTTTGCTAAGTTACACAGATACGAGTCATTCCACCAAAACCAGGAAGTTAGCACAGCTTTACTCAGTATGAGGAATAACATCTTATTTTGCAAGATCTTCCTAAAAATCAAAAGTATTAGAGCATGTGAAAGTAAGGTCTCTAAAACTGGGTGAACCATTTTCAATGAATCCACCCTTCCAAAACATAATCACTTTCTCTGATCAGGAGTTTTCTACAAGCAAACCACATTTTCTTCTGAATTTACTCTTCACGATTACTTAACAAATGGATTATTGCAACTTGTTTCACTGCCAGAATTTGTGCTTTGCAATTGATTACCCGAGCCATGATTATCCTAGAGGAGAACATCCCATGGGAGAGCCACGGGGCTCACAAAGAAGTTTCAAGACCTGTGTATGAGCATCTCCAGGGTGTAAGCAAATGTCCATTTACATTTGCACATGCAGTTATAGCCCTTTTAATGAGGAACATGGATTTGTCTGTATAAATAAGTGTAGGGCAGCATTATAGCCAAAAGAAATCAGTGACTTGAACTCTCTCACTTCACCCCATTATGGACCTATAAGTGTTGATGATTATTTTAACAATAAAACATGAAGAAAGAACAAATCCCAAAGAAGATTTAAGTGATTTGCAATGTGTAATGAAGCGTAAATCTGTGCAACTGAAACAAGGGTTTGGACCAGTTCTTCAGGCTGGAATAACCAATATTGCTACGTCACAGTCAAAGCATTGGTGTTGGTCTAAAACTCCTACCCAGGACCTGGCCATTAAAGGTCACTGGACGTAAATCAGCTTTTGTCTCCAGCCCAACCAATCTAGTTTTTGCCATCAGGATTTTGCAGAAGGTCCCAGGTGGGGCAGAGAGGACAGAGGTATCATGGAGAGATATGCAAGAGGGATAAGCAGAGTGGGATTGAGATTAGAAGATTCAGAAGCTGGGGTGAGTTTGGTTAAATGACCACATGGGGGTTTTTTGTGTTTAACCAGAATTATTCTGTTTAGAACTCAATGGAAAAATCTTATGTTAGCATAACACAAGAACAGAACAACAACGTCTTCAGTTCCAGTATGTAGTTATGTTTGCCTACCAAGACTTTTTTTTTTTTTTAAACTGTAGAATAAATACCTGTCCTGATTTACATCTAATGCAGTGTATTACATTAATTTTTCTTCTGTGCTCGCTACATTTCTTTCATCCCCACTATCGCATTATGTTAAAACCAATGTTATTTCACTGTTTCATTAAAGCTCTCATTTTCTGCCTGGCTCAAAAAAAGTAGATGAAAAGCCTACAACCTGATTTCTCCCCCCCCAAAACGGAGTATCATTGGCCTGCTTTACAACATATGGACTAGGAACAAAGGTGAAGTCACAGAGCTGAGCATCAGGAACTCGCTTGAAATGGGAGTGGAGGGACGACAAACAACCCACAAACCAACGAGAATGACACCACCACCAACAACAAAAAACATCTGAAGGAAGAAATGCGATAAAAATTGGGTAAAATCATCTCTTGAGTGATGCTGGATGAAATCCAGACCAAAAATCACTGAACAGTGGAGCTGTTCCAATTTATGCCACAGTAACATCAAAATACTTCCTTCTCCTCTATAAACATCCTCCAATTCTTTCTCGAAAAGGGAAGAGTACCACATGTGAGAAGTGTTCTTAAGCAGCATGCTGAGCACCAAATGTGAACTATAATTCATAGTCCATGCTTAATTAATCATAATTTATAAGGAATGGCTCTGTTAATGCTTCTGCTAACTACCTAACCTGTTTTGAGCGACGCAGCCAGAATTTTAGTTGTTGTGACTTGCTATTGTGAGTGACAGACAACATATACCTTAGCAGCTGTCAAAGACAACAGCCTTCCCTCAATGAAGAGAAAAAGCAATTCTTGGAATTACAAAAAGGCTGAGAAAAGCTCTGAATGAGAAGCAGAAATGAAAGTATGTGAGGGTGGAGAACGTCATCTATTATGCAAATCCCACTGAAAACCAGTGGAAGGAACCCTACGTAATCCAGAGCCTTGGGTCAAGCTAAGACTTGAATAACCTTAATTCAGCAAATGAGCAATTTCCAAGTGATACAACTGAAAGAGAAGAGGTCTGCTATCTCCAGATACTGTTCCGGAGTTATTTTTACATGACAGCCAGACAGCAAATCCTCTTGATTTAGGGGAAGAAGCTTTACGTTTATGCGTTGATATTTTTGATAATCAGAAGGAGCAGTTAAAGACAGACTGGCTCGTTGCTCTACTCGATTCAGATTCTGACAAAGCGAAAACAGAAGTTAGAATCATTAACGCCACATGCACAGTTGATGGACCTGGAATCATCCTCTCTGCCCCAGGACATGTTTATGGGTATTAGCAAGCTGGACTTCATGGTTCACAATTTCTCAGCCGTATAAGCTGGCAAGAACAGTGACTTAATGAAACCTTTAAATCCTCTGGCCTAATTTGTGTCAGCCATCCATCACAGATACGTGGAGATACTTTAGAACTGCCCAGCGCATATTCAAATAAATGTTTATGCTAGAAAACATATATAGAAATACCATAATGAGAAAGAATTATATTGCAGAACTCTGATGTGTTTCTACCAAAAAAAATTGGCTTATTCATCCCTGCCAATTGAAACTTAGGGGCAATACGGAATGTATTTTTCAAACTTCTCGCAATATCATTCCAAAAGTCTCCTGCAGCCCTCAGTATTTCCGGGCTTTCCAGCCAGGAGGAGTTCAGCTAACTGTATTCCAACCTGTCATCGCTAGAGTTTGGGGTGTTTACTTTTTCCTCCCTCTCCACCTTCTCATTTTTAGCAGCTATTTTCCATCTCAAACCAGTAAAACCTGCCATGGAAAGCTGAGCTCAGCATTAGCAGAGCACCACTCTCGGAAAAATCTCTTGGAAAACTATCAAAACAGGTAACGAGGCACTTTTCTCTCTTGAACACCGATTCCTGGCTGTTGCGAACATCGTCAGAGTATGAACCGAGGGAGCCCTACAGCACGGCCAGCAAACGCAGGGCGGAGAAACGGTTAGGAACAGGCAGCGCTACCCCCGTTATTTAACCAGCTACCAGCAAGCCTGGGGGAAAAACAGGACGGCCTCGAAACGCGCGCCCGAGTTCAGTAAAACGCGCCAGCGGAGGGGCGGCCGGCGGCC
>NW_008795492.1:1810812-1813354 GCF_000699145.1 Aptenodytes forsteri
CCGGATTCACACTTAATATCCATCCCCAAGTCCGTCACAACCCCGGCTGGGAGGTGGGAAAGCTGAAGGCGTTCGAGCAAGCACGGAAAGGGGCTGACTCCTGCTCTGAATCGCTGTGGCCACAGCCTCCCCCTGCGGCGAGGGAGCTCGGAGCCCTGCAGCAGGCGAGGAACAGGGCACCCTGCAGCAGGACGAGCATCCGTGCTCGGCTTGGACAAGATACGTAAGGCTGATGCGGCTCCTGGCCCGTGATGGTTTGGGTGGCCAGTGAGGTATCTTTACTTGGTACATAGGCTTCCTATCCCATCACTGTTTTCACTTCAACTGAAAAGCCAATTTTCATTTAGATTTGGCCTTGAAAAGGACAGAAATCATTTCTTCTTCTAATGTTGCAATTTTAGTAGATGCCGTGGCCACAGCACTTGCAGAGTTAGCTGCTGCCCAGGTAAGTGGGATTCCTGTGCGCCAATGTAGGATGGACGAGAGCACTCCCTGGGTGAGAGCAGACCTGACACCCTCAGGGCCAAACGCGTGGCCTCATCTACAGTCGCTGTGAATTTTTTCCTCTGTCCAACAATGGAAATACTTGCAACAGCCTGATCCCGAAAAAATACCCATGCATGAATAAGTTTACTCAAATTCACAGTCCCATAGAATCCAATTAAACAACCCAAGAGCATAAAGTTATTCATGTATTCAAGGCTATGGACAGCTGTGTCCAACATTTATTTTGGTCTGGTGCCAGTTACAGTAACCGTCCCTTTATCTGTATTTCGTTTCTCAGCTATACAATTAAAAGTTAAATTCAAACCATCCTATTCCCAGTGGACCCTCAAGGATGAAACTTTTATAGGTCTTTAAATACATTATGTATCAACTACTTGTGTCTGTTTTCTAGCAAATCGCCCATGGATTCTATGGGGAAAGCACAAAAATGAATTATGTATTCAGGATTTTGTGCCAATCTCAGTGTGTAATAGTTACAGTGTTCAGAATAAAAGGAACATAGCTATTTGATAATTAATTACACTCTAATTGCATTCACCTGGGAAAAATAGATAGCACTAAGAGGCAAACAGGGGTCAATAATATTAATATAGTTAATCACTAATCTTGCATATACAAGTACCAATTAGTTAAGCAGAGTTAAACAGAGTCAGTGATAATTTGCATGAGGAATTCTGAATGTAGAGATAAATTACACATGTAGAAAGTAAAAGAAATGAAGGTATCAAACTGAAAGTGATCTATTTTCCTTTTTTCAGGTTATATTTAAGGGACTGTCATCAAGGGATGTCAGTTTACATTTGAGGCTCTGTGTATCCTGGAAGTCGAGCTCACCTCCGTGTTACCTTCCCTTTAGTGTAACAAAAGGTACACGCTTGGTGCATTGTGGTTCAAAAAGGAACGTAAGCAGGAGACGTCAATAGATGTTAAGTGCTGGGAAGAGGAACAGACCAAAGCACAGCAAGGTTATTTATTGAATCTGGCTTTAAATGTGGCAGTTGTGCCTACACCACTCTCTCTGTGCTGGTATTCCCATACAAGCCCTGCACATGGCTGAACATCCAGATCTTCAACTTCAGTGAGATGTCCGGACTACGCTGAGCATTAAATGCATACAGAGCTGTTTTATGGGATTAGAGCTTACAGGAGAACACGCAGAGGCTGTAGCAGTTCGGTTTGGTACTTCTTTTACATATCAGTTAGGCAGCAGAGAAAGCAAACGAGGCATAACGTTGACAAAGAAGGGTACCTGTGCTGCTAGGAAGCCTCCCTGAGCTGTTTTGCAGGTGGTTCCCAGCACTGCACACCCAGATACCGGGTGATGGGGGTGAGCAACTGCATGGAAAGGCATTCCTCCTCAGTTATTTTCACAAAAGGCTGCTTTCTGCTCCGTCCAAACAGTGATTGTCAGCAGCAATAACAATGCAGTGTTTTTTGTGGGGTCCAAGGCAGGCTTACGGCTGCAGCAGCAGGTTAACCCCCGAGAGGAACAGGAGTGCTGATACCTTCCCACCACTGCAGCCGGACTGTGTGCGATAGAAAGTGGCAAATTTCTGGTCTCACACTTCTGCAAAGAGCTTCTCTCCACATACTGGAGTCCAGCTGTGCTATATTAACATATGTAAGAGAGATGGAAAAACAGGCCTATTTGCTTTTATATAATGACAACCAGATGCTACAGTGCAACTTGGCCTAGAGGTGGCTGGAAACTGGCTGCGCAGCTGGACTGTGTGCGATAGAAAGTGGCAAATTTCTGGTCTCACACTTCTGCAAAGAGCTTCTCTCCACATACTGGAGTCCAGCTGTGCTATATTAACATATGTAAGAGAGATGGAAAAACAGGCCTATTTGCTTTTATATAATGACAACCAGATGCTACAGTGCAACTTGGCCTAGAGGTGGCTGGAAACTGGCTGTCCACTCAGGGAAGGCAGTTGGTCCATCCACAGGCAGAGAGGAACTGCTGGTGAAACTTTATGACTTAAGGAGGGTGGGGCCCTGGTCTTTCTTTTCACAGAGGGGGGGGGGGGGGATA
>NW_008795492.1:1813370-1822867 GCF_000699145.1 Aptenodytes forsteri
GAATAGATGGAAACAGCCTTAACCGCCACCAATTCATAAGATATTGCACCAAACCACAGAGCAGTAAATTTTGGGCTGCTATTTTGAGAGCTCTTATTAATCTTCAGTACAGCAGAGCTTTTCTCCAGCCATTAGGTCAGCAGTAATGACACAACTGAAGAGAGTCTTTCATGGGTTTGATAGTACAGAGCTCGCCCAGGACTCCTTGGCTTGTGCCTACAGTATCTGGGAGTCACATGTGAACTCCAAGAATAGCATAAAAAAATCAATACTGTGTATCAGCGCTGCTGATCACATGCATTTAGCTTGGAGCAGTCAAGAAACAACAGCTTAACACTTACAACGAATGAGAGCATAAGATTTGTGACCCCAGTCTAACGCTTTCCAAGTTGAAACACTGATGGCTCTATTTCAGTTGATATCAAGTCCAAATGGCTGAGCGTTCCTTACTGAAGACGACAGCCGCAGGCACTCTCACAGCACAGCGTCTCCAGGGCTGCTGGATTCGGAGGAGCTCAGCTCTGCCCTTGGCCTAAGCCAGGCTTCCCCTTTCACCCACCTTCAAATCAGATGTTCTCCTCAGGCATTTCCAGGGTAGGGGAGGAGAAAATTCATCACAAATAAGCCTTGCAGCATGCAGAGAGAGCATCATGCTCAGCTATTAAAGTCAAGTTCTGCTATTGCCCATTTATATTGCCGTTTAGTTACTATGGACCGATGCCTCCTCTCTTGAGACTTGAAGCTAGTTAAGCATTACCATCCTCTTTCCCTTTTCTAATACGCGGTAGGCATAAGTACTGCCCACCCTGCTACGTGGGCTTCATACATGATCAAGTAGTTCTATACAATTTTGTTATTGTCTTGCTAACTACTGCTCTTACGACTCAAAAGCACTTGCCCCTCAGATGGAAGGGTGGAACCCAAACTTCTTGGCCAGGGTGAAGAACTATTATATACTATTCAAAGTGCATTATTTTTAGACTGAGCTATGCTTGAAGATACTGACTGTGAAATTATCTGTAATGAAGTTTCTAGACCTCATAAGGACTCTGGGATTCCTGTGGGGCTGTTAGATAAAAAAGAATATGCAGGAAGTCACAGTCATTTCACAAACAGCAACGAAGAACCTGTTCTATTTGATTACAGCACATTTGTAAAACATTTCTCATCTGAAGTCCGTTGAATGAAGAGCAGGCTGTCCAGCATGAGGCTGGGATCAGGCCCTGGCAAATTATCTGAACACAGCTATTAATGAACTGCAAGAATCCAAGTATGCCTTTGCTGGTGGGATCCATAACTCAAATTGATTATAGACACAGCCACATACATCCCAGATCCTCGGGACCATTATTCTCCCATAATAGTTCTAACCTTGAAAAGAACTTGAGCTCTCTTGTCAGTCATTTGCCTTACAATAAGTCTACATCCTTATGTATTCTCTCTGCCAAAAGGCAACTTTTAAAATGCTATAAAATAAAACTGTGTACAAATTAAACAGTCAACACATTTTACTGCTGCTCAGTAACTAAAATGCTTTCACTGTGCTATGCAATCTATAACTGCTGAAATTACTTTCATGTGTGTTTATAAGTCTTCCTATATTTTCTCCTCATTACTCCAAATACATTTTAAAAGCTTGTTAAGATAGATTTGTTGGCATTTTGTATCTAGCTGACTGTGCATGTTAAAGGCTTTGAGTGCGACTTTCCTAACTTGAAACACACTATTTTTCATGCTGCTTGTTAAAACACGTATCATTCCAACCATGTACATTAATTGGCTTGTCTAGGGAAACAGGCTCAGTTTATGAAGTCTGTCATCCTGCTTTGTAGCTTAATTATAAAATAAAATTATTTTCCTTCCCCCTAGTCAGACTATTTGCTCTGGGTTTGTTTTTTTTCTTCCTCGTGCTGCTGTTTTAAATTCCAGGGTTGTGTAACTGATCCGTTAGGTCCGACTTCAGTGGCTGCTCCCAGGGCTGGTGGTTAACGCAGCGTTCATTAGTAAAGCTGCATGCACTGCGAGGGTCCTAAACTGCATTTGTAAACATTTGAGTCTGAGATATGCTGAAAGAGAATCACATTTAAACTAAAGTCTGCCATTTACAATAAAGTCAAAGGACTATTTAAGTTATTGCATGTTGACTTGTGATGTTCTGCGTATACCCAGTCACTCTGCAGCACAGTGGGGGCTGCCACATATCCAGAAACCCATAAAGCAAGAGACCTCAAACATGATTTCCAGGTAGAAAGAGACAACAAACCTGTAGAAAACAGAGGCGTAGTAACTGTTACCAGAACCAACCCTCAGTGACAGGAACAACATCAAGGTCCTTTGAGATGGACCTTCTGAATAAAGTGTCCACAACCTAGGATACCATTCTTAACTCCACTGGGGTTAGTCCTAAGGGTTTTCTTTTCCAGTAGCAGAGTCCTTACTCAATGATCTATGGCACAACTAGAAGCCAAGAGCAGCCCAAATCAGACTGTCCAGAAGTGGAGGTGAACCCTGGAGGCTCACTGCAAACCGCGAGGCTGAAGGATAAAAATCACGGTCTCAGCAGCTGTAGTCCACAGCACAACTCCCAACAACTTCAGAGGCACCAGGAACTCCCCCATGAAAAAGAAAAAGGCCTTATTTCTACCAACCAAAATCTAATATACTAAAGAAGGGATTTTTAAAAATATCCAGCACTATAAAAAGATTCCATGAAAATTAACTTTCTTTGCTACGCCATCCTGCTCATAGTCTAAATCCACGGTTCCTACCCAGCAAGTCTCAGCTCCCAAAACTTCCTCTCTGCTGAAGAACCCCACCTGGTGGGTTGAATTTAATGTGACTCTTCAACAGTGGAGTGTTGTAAAACAGCAGGAACCTGAAGCACTATAAAACTTTTAAAATACCTAGGTATGCTAAAACCTTCTTCCTTCTCTGACGCACTGAGTACTGCACGTTTTAGAGGTCTGATCCTGCAGCAAGTCTTCTGAATCATAAGCCAGAATCTTGACTGCCTGCTACCTAATCAATACCCCCAATTATTAACAGCTCCAAAGCACTTTTCCATAGCCCTTAGGGTTTTTTAGGATGGATAGAAAAGGATAGATATGCTTCACTCACATGATTCCTGATTCCCCCCGCTGTGAAAAGCCCTCATCATTTAGGAAAAAAGGCAAGGGATACAAATGGAATATGGTATTTTTCAGATTTACGTAGAGCCACAATAATTTCAGACTGAAACCAAAATTATCAAACTTCACAATACACATACAAAGTAAACTTTGCTTCTTATCACACAAAACCTAATTTCCCTTTACAAAGAGATCAATCTTAACCAAGACACAGGTCTTCCAGCAAGCAGACCCCTCTATAAAAATATGCAGGTAAAAATCCTTACTTTAAGAAAGACACCAGGATCCTCAAAGTTCTCCCTTCAGACTGAGCCAGCCCACTCCCTCCCGTGATGGCAGGAAGGACATATGTGCCAAAGAGTTATTGGCATCATCTGTAACTAGGCATTCTGTTAATGATTTAGGAAATCTGTTAATGGGAAATTAATTGGAATCAAGATCAGCCAATTGCACAGATTTTCCCCTTGATTAACACGCCCACTTATCGACAGGATGAATTGCAACTTGTGCCATTTGCTGATGTGGCTGAGCCCTGGGGAACTTGCTGGTGTGTTTGCAGTATGGTGGCATTTAACGCGCCCAAGAATCGGCCTGTGCTAGGAGGGTTCGCAGAACTGGAGGTACCAAAATAATAACTGAGCAGGGAGAGCAAAGCTCCTTCCCGCACAGCGCCTGCCCGAGGCCTGCACTGAGCTGGGGATGGAGCTGATGGCTCTCATCTGCGTAGTTTCAGACTTCTCACTTCTGAAGACTAGAATGACAGTATGGTGGCAAACATGGTGTAAGACTGACTACGAGCTGGACAAATGCAGCACCTGGACTAGAATTAAGAAAGTACTAAGTGGGGAAAGGTTAGCTAAGTGAAGCCCAGCGCAGCGTATGGTGCCTCCCTGCTATTGCGAGGGCTACAGCCACCAGGGCTTCAGACTGTCAAGGTCTGATCGCTATTAAATCTTCATGCCTTGCTTTGCCAGCACTTGCGCTATTAGAGATAGCCTACAGACAGCATGTCTGCTCAGCCTTTGCTCTTCCCCCCCCCCTTTTTCCTTTTTTCTTTTTCTTCCCCTGCCCCCGTAAGCAGCAAGTGCTGGTATTTGTACTGTGATTATGGCTAGGGTCAAATTTTCCTCTTTCTTACATTTGTAATTTTGGAGGCCTTCTGCTGAAGTCATTGAACTCAGATTAGCGCAAGGCAAGTGTGGAACCAAACCAGGTCAGTAAAGGCCCCGCAGAGCTGCTGGGCTGAGGGCGCTCAGCCCCCCAGGAGCGCTAAGCACCCTGAGCGCTCTCCTTTGTCCCACTGTGTCTTTCAACGGCCTCTTCAGAGTGTGCCTGAAAATGCCCCCAGCAAACGCCAACAGGTAAGCAGATATTTGCTTCTTTAGTCCCACAAGTATTACCAAATTATTTCTGAATAACACCCAGATGGGATTACCACAAGCGTTCAGATTTGGCCTAATGCTGTCCACCATCACAGGAAGAGCACGTCTTTCTATGATAGCTTGCAGTTGGCCATGTAACTTAAGGCAGTCCATTTTCATCTGAGTTCAGTGTTTTACAATTCTGCATTAAATACAGTGAATGCTAATGAGAGAGCCCTGTAGCTGCTCAGACTGGTCTGTAACATGGAATGACAGGTCCCGAAGGAGAGGATCAGACTCTCCTCTATCGCCACAAGTCCAGCCGTGTGATACGTTGTTCTTCTGACACGTTTCACATGCTGCCTTGTGAAGAAGGACAGCCTTTTATCTCAGGTAAGAGGCAATGGGTTGGAAGAAGCTGATGATCAGCTTTGCTTTTGCATGGAGGCAAACAAGCTGCAAATTACCTGCTGTCGGTAGGAGCCTGAAGCCACAGCAGAAGGCAGAGTCCTGTGGCTAGGCAGGGTGCTGGGCTGGAAACAAGATGTGCATTAAAAGGGGGCTATAGTGCATGAAGGGTACTGAGCCTTTTGAGGCAGAAAAGATTTTGCAGAAGAGACGTCTGCATAAGTCACATCTTTATAAACAGGGATATATGGAGATGAGAAATTGCTCCTAAAGCTCTAAGAAAATGAAGATTTACTGTTTTAAGTAAAAAGGGAAAAAGGGATGCTAGGCTGTCCCCCTACCTTGCAGGAAAAATATTACTTCTTTGAAGTTTTGATGAATAGCTGTAAGGAAGGCTGAGTAGGCTTTGCGCGCTTTCAAAGACAGAGATTGAATCTGAGGTCGCTTAGGACAGACCGTGATCGACCTCTGCTTGCTGTGAGAGAACAGTCAGGTGATTTTGTCCGTCATGGTGCTCCCGTGATGCCCGGGGTGTCCCGCAGCAGCATGTGCCTTCCCGGCCCCCGGGCAGCCTGGCCACACACGGGGCCCGGGGCTCTGCAGGATTTGAGCACTGAGAAATCCCCCAGTACCCAGTTTCATGGGACGGGGAAACAGTTTTAGACATGGTCTGGGGAAGCACTGAAATACCTTGCTCTCGGGTGTAACAGGAGTTCCTAAAACACCAGACGGAGCAAGACGGTGTGGTAAAGCTACCGGTGACCTGCAGTCAGAGTCTGCAGCAGAGTCTTTCCACCGGCATTTGCCCAAGAGGGATGAGCCGACATCAGACACAAAATCCATCTTGTGATGCCAGCGCCAGTCCACTGGGCACCCGGCATCAAGGCACATCGCTCTGGCAATCACCACCTGTCACAAATACCCACATAAATCACAAGCTTTGCATCCAATTAGTACTCAAAAGAGTGAAGCTTTTTCTGCATTTAGAAATTTCTAAGAAATAAATCTCCAAACCACTTGCTTTCAATCTAATGCCTCCTGAGGGTTTGGAGGGGGGTTATTTGTTTGGATTTTTTTGTTGATTGTTGTCAGGCTTACACTGAATGCCAAGCTTCTGTTGATTTTTACCTGTGCATAAGAGAATATTGGAAATAGTGGAGACTACAGTTTACCTTGCAGGAGACCGGTGCCTCCAAGTCAGTAAGGGTAGATACCACCCCCCATCATCTCTGAATGCCCACAATCTATACAGGGAGCATTGTGGATACATTAGTGTCCAAAACTGTCAGCTGTGACAAAATAAAAGTCTTTGAAGATTAACCAAGGAAAAAAAGTCTTTGAAATAGATACTGAAAAGTTACGTCGTCTTTTCACTTATCTCATTCTAAAGCTTCCGACACTGGTCTCTCAGAACAGAACTGACCAGGGGTTTCTTCATCATGCATGAAATTATTTTATTTCATCCTGGTGGAGGAAATGACATGAAAACCATGCAGAAAATAGTCAAGTTTTAAGTCTGACAGGAAAAAAAGGCAAACAGAATGATTTCTGCTAAGCTCAGAAATAGTATCCCTCCTCACCCACTGACCATCCCAAACCGTGTCTCTGTGTGGAGCTATTAATTAAAAATACATCAAACTCCATTCAGTTTGCAGGCATCAGAGAGGCTTCAACTGGAAAAGATTAACCCATCGCTTCCTTTCATGCCACTTACAGAAACCACACAGTGCACAGAGAGTCCCAAACAAAAATGGGATCTTATTTTGCTGCAAGACAAAGTTGCACGGCTCTTCTTCAGTCAGTCAAGCTGTTAGTAATTACTAGATAAGTGGTAGCATTTTTTACATCTTAGAAAACTTCATGAATCATATTACACAGAGCTCAATTCCCAATATTAACAAAACTAACAACTCACTTCAACAGATTTTTTTTCTTTTTTTTTTTTTAAGACTGATAGCTAAGGCAGAACAGATTTTTAAGATGCTGCAAATGAAAACGTCTTATGTGATCTCTTCCACTTGTGAGGAGGTAGGGACTGCGTTTCTGATGAAGGGCACATTTATGTTCTGGGCAGAGGTATGTATATACACCCACTCAGAGCCTACCTTTCTGAAAGACCACTGGCTACCTACATCTCTCGAGTATGCTGCTTCCCATTATTTTTAGAAGTAATACAGGGAACAAAGGATTTCCCTTTTCCCTCCTGAAAGCAGAGGTGCTGCTGCATTGAACAATTTACCGTCCCTTGTGAATGCCCCGGCCTGAGCAGGAAGCGGAGAGCTGCTGTCTGGCTGCTTGTGTCACCCACCACGAGTGCCTTGAAGTTGCGTGTGGGGATTGAGGCACCTTTACTTCAGTTTAGGATAAGCTACTTGTTTGGAAACCCAGAGCCTGGAGTTCATGTGAGCAAGTACTGTCTGAGGGAGCTGTACTGACTGTGGCCAGCATGGAGCGTGTGCACCATATTCTGTGTCGTGACATGTCCAGAGCAGCAGAATAACTTCCCTCAGCCAAAGGTGCACGTCAGATGTGGAGGGCTGGGACTCCCAGGCTGTGGGGCTTACTCTGAGCCTTTCTCAGTTTTGCCATCTATAAAAACCAATCTCCTCTGTCTCATAGTTTAAGCAAATGAACAAAACAAAACAAAACCAATAATGAAAGTACCACCATAACACGTAACTTACTGCAGCTCCTCTGCTGCAATGGCTGTGCTCTGGCGTGCTGGGATTTGCATTTACCACCAGCTGTGAGCACACCTCCCCTGAGTTACTGAAGCTCGGCTGATGAGCACCGGTAACTCAGTTAAACAAGAGGAACTATTGCTTTGATTGTGTGCCTGTACTCTGAAACCATTTGCCTTGCTACGTGCTGGAGTCCCTTGAGAAAAGCTGGCAGAGATGCATAAATTGGCAGCTGAACCTTTCCTCAAGGTGCCAGTGCATGGAGCTCAAGTTCCTCCACTCCCCAGACAGATATAGGGGAATGTGCACCTTTCTTGGAGACTGCTGCCCTTGCTATTGATTCTGCAAAATAAGTTGTCATCTCTGAGCTGCCATCTCATCTACATCTGGTACCTGAGGTCCAGGAACCTTTTGGAGCCATTTGGGGAATAAGCAAGCTGAGAGCATTGCGGCAGCAGACAGGGAGACGGTGGCCAGATGTGCATACCTTGTGCTGAACTCGGCAGGTCTGGACTTCTCTAAGCGTCGTCTGTTTACCTGTTTGAACACAAGATGGTTCATCTTTTAGGCTTATATTATCTTTATCAGAAATATGCAAGAGTGATTAGAAACATAGCAGCAATTGCCTGTCTGACCCCACATATTCCACACACACCCATGCAAGAGTTAGAAACATAGCAGCAATTGCCTGTCTGACCCCACATATTCCACACACACACCCTTTTTTTTTTTTTTTTTTTTTTAACCAGAGGAGGCAAGGATTTGTTAGGGCAGCCGTTCTGGTTTCAGCTGTAATGCACCACTTATCCTAGATGGATATACAGCTCTTCCTTCTGGCTACTTTCGTGCTTGCTTCCAGTCTTCCTCCTCCTGTAATCCCATCCTGTGATTGCAGTTCCAGTTCCAGAGCAGTGCCCCCATGGAGGCGGAGGAGCTTTGCCAATTTTTGCCGCCTGAGCATCAAATCACAAGAACATACAAGGTTTACAGAGCTCAGAAATAATTCCATGGGGAGTATAACATCTCCTGCAGTGCCAGCTGGTTCTATTTGCTGCAGTGGAAAGTGCCTTCAGGCCTTGGTCTTGTCAGTCTTTGCTGGCTACAGTGTCAAAAATGATTCAGCAATGTGATGCTCTGAATGCAATGAACACTGGAGGCCCCTGGTCCCACTGCTCGGCAATAAACTTCTTCGTTTTCTGGGGTTCTTGTCAATTCTAATGGAAGAACCAAGATTCATGTTGCTGCTCTGAGCAGCTTGTGGGCCAACCTGAAACCATGCTTCACCAGTGCATCCCTAATTGCCCCAGGTCCTCTTCTCCAGCAGCCACCACACACTCAAGAAGCTGCCACACATTACCAGCCTGTGTGGCTGTGTCTGGTATCAAGCCATCTAGACCAACCTGTACCACATCCAGGATTTAATATGGCTCTGCTTTCCCTTCCTGGTGCTTGGCAGACACAGAAGGACAGACCCCAGAGCCCTTAGGTAAAAACAATACTCTGCCCCATCCCCGGCTCAGCAGTGTTGGGCAGACCCACAAGACAGGCAAAGGATCTGTGTTTACTGATTCCTGCTGTTGGCTTCCAAGCTAAGGTGCTGTCGTGGTTTAACCCCAGCCGGCAACTAAGCCCCACACAGCCGCTTGCTCAGTCCCCCCCGGTAGAATGGGGGAGAGAATCGGAAAAGTAAAAGTGAGAAAACTCGTGGGTTGAGGTAAAGACAGCTTAATAAGTAAAGCAAAAGCCGCACACGCAAGCAAAGCAAAACAAGGCATTCATTCACTCCTTCCCATCGGCAGGCAGGTGCTCAGCCATCTCCAGGAAAGCAGGGCTCCATCACGCGTAACAGTGACTTGGGAAGACAAACACCATCACTCCGAACGTCCCCCCCTTCCTCCTTCTTCCCCCAGCTTTATATG
>NW_008795492.1:1823839-1830227 GCF_000699145.1 Aptenodytes forsteri
TACCCATGGCTGCAGTCCCTCCAGGGCTGTACCTGCTCTGTCGTGGCCTTATCTGTGGCCACACGCTTTGAGGTGCTCCAGCATGACCTCATGCACAGCCACTGATGCTGCTTCAAGGACTTGCTGCAGCATAGACTTATCGACAGCCACCGATGCTTCGAGGTGTACCTTCTCCAGTGTGGACTTATCCTTGGGCCACAATCCCTTCAGAGGTGTACCTGCTGCGGCACACACATAACCACAGCCACAGACGCTTTGAGATGTACCTGGTCTGGTGTGGACTTATTCACGGCCACAAGCGCTTCGGGGTGTCCTGCTCCCACGTGGACTCATCCACAGGTCACAGTCCCTTCGACTGGAGTTCACACTGGAGTTCCAGCCCGTCCAGTACAGCAGCACAGAAACAGCAGCGATGCCCTGGCCATCTGCCAGCCTCTACCATATACTCTACCATAACTCTACCCCAGCCAAAAGCAGCACAGGTACCTTACTTATATAGAGATACATTCCTGCAGGTAGGCACTGTGTTTGTGTGTTATATATGGAGAAAAAGAAATGTTATAGGCTTGTTTGTCTTACACCATATACAGAGTTAACACTAACACTGGTTCAACAGCACCTTCAGCTGATGATCTTTCTTCCCTGTTAACACACATGCTGCTGTTAGAATGACTGAAGATAAAACCATGTCCTGAACTATCCTGTATTCCCTGAGCACAGTGCCTTAAAAATCGAGTTCCCAATTCTAGCTTACAACTGCAGCAATAATTGAACAGGGAAAGAAGAGTAGTAATCACCATGACTTTTTAAGGCAGTTAGCCCAGAGCTGTAATACTGCCCCTGTACACAGCACCCTGCGTGCCATGGTGCAAGGGCAGATGTAGCCCCTTCCTTTGCCAGCCTGGTGGGTCCATCCAGCACTGCCGGTGCTCTGTGCCTGTCACAACTGTATGATGCCCCTAACCCAACAGCCTCACACTGTCCCCAAGCTTGTATCCACCCCAGAAGTTCTTGCGTGGGGTCTGGCCCCAAGAGCAGCCTGGGGGTGCCCTGGGGAGGGAGGAGAGTGGGACACAGCACCCCAGTCCAGCACACTGTCTCCATTCCCCTGGCCCTCGTTGTACAGCCCGCAGCCCTCCCACACACCCTGCTTTTGGCCCCTGCTGCAGGGCTGCAGCTTCGTTTGGAGAAGAATTCGGCACCAATTCAATCTAAAACCAGAAGTTTTAAAAGCGGTACCTAAACCGACATTCAAACAATCGTAACTCCTGTCATCAAAGTGAAAGGGTTTGAACTTGAAAGCAATTAGACCAGTAAGTGTAAAACTCGCTTTGAATTAACCTGAGAGCCTTGAACTGCAATCCTGAAATGCACTGTCCTAAACGCCTGTGGGAGTAACTGCCATCGTCTAGCTAGTGGAAAACAGAGGAGAGGAGAAGCAACCCTGTGTTTCTCTAAGGAAAGATCTGAAGTAGGGGCATAAAGCTGTTATATATGGCACTTCCAGGCCACTGTTTTGGCCATTTGGAGCCCATAGTGAGGTTATTAAACCTTCTCGCTACAATCCTTGTGTACCCTGTCTTGGCCACAGGTCTCACACAAGTCCCAGGAGGATGTGGCCCTTGGTGGGGCACCGCTCACGTGCTGCCTACGTGGGCAGAGGTCAGCGGGGCTGGGGGCTGGATGGGAGCCAGGTGCAGGGAGACTTGCTGCTCCCGTATGCTGCACCAGCAGCTTTTGAACTGCGACGGGCACAGCCAAACAGTAATGCAACAGCCCTCCCTCAGCTGCTAGAGGTGCTGTTTTGCACGTTGAATAATGGCACTCTGTGTCTGTCTCAGTTATTACGAATTCACCAGCAGTATTTAATTAATTATCACAGACATCTGCTTGCACTAACATTTATGACTCCAGGTAGATCGCACACTTAATCTGAACTCTGTCTGCATGTGAATCTCGATGTCAATCTTGATGTCTGAACTGACTGCTCCCTGGCTTTGCTGTAACACGTCTGACAGCAGCAAACCAGGGGCATGTCAACTCTGCCATGCCAGAGGGTGATGGCCAGGAGTGGCACTGATGTTAAACCAGCCAGATTTGGCACAGGCAGCAGGCTGGTCCTCCTAACAGGCTCCCAGGCAGGAGAGGGCTGCCACCATCAATACTTTTATTGCCGTGGCAAGGCTGTCCCCAGTCCCTGAGCTGATGTGTCACCCTGGAGAGCAGCTCCCTGTGAGTATGCTCTCCCTGTGAGAAGGTGAGGCCATATACATATATGAGTCTCTCTTGAGACCTACAGCGTGTGTGAGCAGCACATTCCCTTGACAGCAAGTTTATCTGCCTGAACATATGCTCATATCACACCTTTCCCACTCAAGGAGTGCTACCACAGGAATTTCACATTACATTTAATCTGGTGCAACTGTAGGTTTCTGTCAAAATCAGCAGTTTGCATTCCCTCCAGCAGTTTGTCCCTGCCCCAGGTCCCTGTCCCCTTGCTTGTGTTAAATTTGATGACTGGGCTGATCAGAGGGAAAAGGTAGGGTTTGGGACTTTGTGGAGGGTTTTTTTAGTGAGTTAGTTTTCCATCAAGTTTGGCCAACCACCTCTGCAAGATCCAATGCAAAAGGGACAACAGGAATGCAAAGCCAAGAGTGGAGCTGGGAGTGCTTCTGACAGCACCTGCAATTAAATAGGCTTAGGTGTAACACAAGACTATACCTTAAAGGGACTAAGGATGTTTATATAATCTGAAAGCCAGAAACAATGCTGAGGAAGACAGTGAAAACTGGAGATAAGCAGGAAAAGGCATGCAAAATAGCAGAGATCCATTAATACACTCCAATTCCAGGCAATAGATCTGATTTGCCTTTCACTCATGTGGAGCAAAACCCATCTGCTTCACTCACGTTGCTTTAGACTAACTCTGAACTCATTTAGGATTTGTTCAAAATCCCACAGCCTACCTGAAAACTGGGCTGTCAGTCATGTCCCACTGCTGGGTTTCATTGATTTGTGTGCTTGGGTGAGATCAAACATGTATAGCCTTGCAAAATTCAAAAGGCAGATCATGTGCAAAGAAGTTACCAGATACACTGCCTTCCCATGATGGGTATAGGTGAGTTTTTAAAATGGTTCTGTATTTAGTTATTTGCTCCTTTGAGGTCACCAGATCTTAGATGGCATTTCCCCTTTAGACTTCCTTTAAGCAATTGTGAGGTTTTTTTAACTAGAAGCAGAAATCTCTTGGATTCTTTCTGACAGCTGATTTCCATTGTCACCCAAAGAATAACAGGCTCTAACTTCTAATCTTGCATTGTTCATCTTTTAAACTAAAACCTGGCAAAATCATCTGTTAATGGAGGCAGAAACATTTGCATGCTAATTTGCTTCTGAATGATTTTAAAAAGATGTTACTGGCAGCTTGGAGGAATAACTATTTAAGAAGTCTACCCAATTTAATATTTTTATTATTGTTTGCTCTTTATACAACACCACATATGTCCCTGGTGTTTAACAGGGACGCTCATCATTTATGTAGCACTTTACATTTTAAAGACCCACAGAAACATTAACTGTCTAATCCTTGCAAAATCCCTTTTTGGAAGACGTTATCTTTCCTCTACAGATAGGGACATTTCAGTGCCACATCTCTGCGTCTTGCCCAAGACAACAAAGCAAGAGGCAAGAGCAGGCTGGCAAGGGGACGCCTCGTGCTTGGGGCTAGCTCCGGCCATGCTGGGTGGCTTTCCTCAGCAAGAGGACAGCCTCGCATTTTAGAAGAGCGCTACCAGATTCCTGGTCTGCTGCCCATTTCCATGGGCCTTCCTGCCTCTCCATTTATTCATGAATATGAAGCAAACACACACCCCCCACAAAATTAGAGTACACTTTGTATCTGTATGTGGTATGTGCTTATGTGCAGCGTATGATGTGACACAGTGTAATGCAACTCCTCTAGACGTAAACAACAGCTCAATCTCTGTAACTGTAGTGTCGGAGACTCCAAGTATGGACAGCATGGAAGCACATCTGAGCGCTTCATACCTGACTCGGCTGCTAGAAAACAGTATTAATCTTCACATATGTGATTATCACCTACATGAACGCGAAATATCTTCCATGTGATCATTGCTTCAGAGCAAGATTATCATAGAATCATAGAATAGTTTGGGTTGGAAGGGACCTCTAAGGGTCATCTAGTCCAACACCCCTGCCGTGGGCAGGGACATCTTCAACTACATCAGGTTGCTCAGAGCCCCGTCCAACCTGACCTGGAATGTTTCCAGGGATGGGGCATCCACCACCTCTCTGGGCAACCTGTGCCAGTGCTTCACCACCCTCAGCGTAAAAAATTTCTTCCTTAGATCTAGTCTAAATCTACCCCCCTTTAGTTTAAAGCCATTCCCCCTTGTCCTGTCGCAACAGGCCCTGCTAAAAAGATTCATAGCCAACCTTCAGCCGACACTCAGTGTCACAACTACCCTGCTTGTCACCTAAAACCTGGGGACCGTTCTTGCTCCAGCCTGGGCTCCCAGGCTTGATCCCACTGCCGCCTGCACAGGAAGCTTGCTTCACAGCAGAACAAGAAATACCCAGAGTTTTTATTTGTTTATTTTCAGGCCTTAAATTGGGGAAGACAAAACCATGGTGCCTCCCTCCTAGAACTGCTGCCTTGTCTATTAAACCAACAGAAAATGGTTTTTCATTTTATAGAGACACTACTAACTTGAATTTCCCAGCTGCCATCTGACAGATATGAGCATTGGGAGAGAAAAATAAAACAAGCATAGTGTATAAACAACCCTAGGGACTAAATTTTGCAGACTCTGAACATCTATGATGTGCAATTCTTTGTTTGCTGAGGTGAGCAAGTACACAGGGAGAACTGTACACAACAATTATGTTAAAACACTGCACAGCGCTTGAGCTTTAAATCTCTCAGAGGGACAAAACGTAAGTGCAAGTTGCTCTGAAATGAAAAGAGATATTTTCATCTGTTTCTTTAATAGCGAAAGGTGAAGGTTACAAACAAGGCAGCCGGCCGGTGTGAACAATGGTAGGTAATCTGAGAGCACTTGTATTGGAAGAACTGTAGACATCCCTGGGATGTCACTATGGACCTCAACTAGAGACCCTGCAGGGATGAAACAGAAGCGTTGTTCCCAGAATTTCTGATTAAAAAGCTAAAAAAGAAGAAACTAATGAGTTTTATTCCACACAGTATTTCTATCAAAAACCAGTGGGATGTTGTAACATAAATGGATGTATAAAAGATGACGCATACTCTCAATGGCTGCCCCTGCAGGTGCATGAGGTTTGCTCAGGAAGGAGAGCTCTCATCCTGGGGACGTCTTTGGAGGGGCCACATGCTCTACAATGACAGCTCTTAAAAAAAATGCCTCCCCTGGCAAAATCTGTAATATCGGGCCTCAGATGTATGCCTCTTCTCTTTGAGACAGACAACCCAACACTTTATAAAAACAGATCTCAACATCTGGTTATTTGTCATTTTTTGAGAGAAATGTCTATCAGTGACAGCACCTAATTTCTCACCAGCATCCTCCACTCTTCCAAATTTCTTCAAATCATTTGATGGATGTCCTCCTTCCCGGCTGAACTTGTTCTCTTTTAAGGCTTATTTTGAATAACTTACTGACACAAAACTCCCCACTAATCCCAAAGATCTCAGTTCACTCTGCCACAGACCCTTTCCCCAACCACCCAGCCCTAAGCGTGCATTAAAGAGCTAAGAATAAAGAGCACAAGGAAAATAAACAAGAAAGCTTTAAGTAGCAGAATAGTTCCAATAATTTCTTTAGCATAAATAACCTTTTCCAAACTATGCCTATTAATGTCAATTTGCAACACCAAAGGAGGATAAAGTACACTACATTTAGCTTATAATGGCAGCAGAGTAATTACAGTAATGGTACACGCCTACAGGAGTGACACGGATGTGACATCAATCCTTCCAGCAGGGAAACCCAACCTGGGATGCCAAGACAGTGCCATAGATGATGTCAGGAGAAACTGTAAGAGCAGCAAATGAAAACACAACAAAAACATCTTTCTGACCTCAAAATCAATTACAAAAATTACCTTATGGTTCCATTTAAATGATGGCTCTTTACTGCAGAACAAGTGCAAATATCAGCTGTGGAAGAGCTGACCACCCACAAGCTGCTCTGCAGAGCCAGGGGCTGGTGGGGGCACAAACTGGTGAAGCTGGTTTATCCCAGAAAGGCTCTGGTCCAGCAGCGCTACTCCTGGGACTGGCATGGACATGGTGGGGAGGGCTGGTGGACCAGCTCCAGAGGAACTGCTTGGATCCAGAGGGATCTGCTTGGTAGAGTGCTATGGGACAAAGCCCTGGAGGGAAGAGGGG
>NW_008795492.1:1831893-1836506 GCF_000699145.1 Aptenodytes forsteri
AGGTGGTGGATGCCCCATCCCTGGAAACATTCCAGGTCAGGTTGGACGGGGCTCTGAGCAACCTGATGTAGTTGAAGATGTCCCTGCCCACGGCAGGGGTGTTGGACTAGATGACCCTTAGAGGTCCCTTCCAACCCAAACTATTCTATGATTCTTTGAGCCACTCTGGGCTCTTTCACAGCCTTCCCCCGGGCCAGAGTTTGGAGGCAGCAGGCAGTCCTTAAACTGGGCAAATAAAAAGCCACAATCCTTTGTTTTTCCCTGGATTTTTTTTTTTTTAATTTGCTTTTTCCCTGCATGTTCAACATCTTTGCCCACATTCAGAATTTAAAACATTTAACAAAATGAGACACTCACTTCCTATTGAAATGCTGGTATTTCGAGCCAGCGGTAAATAATATATAAGGTAATAAAAACAATAGCCACATCTTTTAAAGCTTGGAGAGGTGGACCAGCTCCATGCACAGAGCCTTCCTTACATGAGAGGACAGCACTGCCCTTTAGCATTCCCAATCAGATCTGGAAAACCTGTTGTAACTACAGCTTGCCTCTAGCCCTTCATTACCAGCAATTCTTGACCTCAGGTCTCACTGATACCTGTGGCAGATCTGCTAGACGGAACAAAATGCTCAAAATTAATGAACAATCAGAAGAAAGGCAGAAACCTGTTTATTTGGCTGGGATGGAGTTAATTTTCTTCACAGTAGCTGGTATGGGGCTATGTTTTGGATTTGTGCTGGAAACAGTGTTGAGACCACAGGGATGTTTTCGTTACTGCTGAGCAGTGCTGACACAGAGTCAAGGCCTTTTCTGCCTCTCACCCCACCCCACGAGCGAGTGCTGGGGGGGCACAAGAAGCAAAAAAAAAAGTGCTGGGGGGCACAAGAAGCTGGGAGGGGGCACAGCCAGGACAGCTGACCCCAACTGACCAAAGGGATATCCCACACCATATGGTGTCATGCTCAGCATACAGAGCTGGGGGAAGAAGAAGAAAGGAGGGAACATTTGGAGTGATGGCGTTTGTCTTCCCAAGTCACTGTTACGCGTGATGGAGCCCGGCTTTCCTGGGGATGGCTGAACACCTGCCTGCCGATGGGAAGCAGTGAATGAATTCCTTGTTTGGCTTTGCTTGCATGTGTGGCTTTTGCTTTTCTTTATCTCAACCCACGAGTTTTCTCACTTTTACTCTTCCGATTCTCTCCCCCACCCCACTGGGGGGGACTAAGAGTGCAACTTGTGTGGGGCTTAGTTGCTGGCTGGAGTTAAACCACAGCAACTCCATTAAACCTGTTCTAATCCCCACGTGGAACATATGAAATATTCTGCACTATTTACACCAATGAAATCCTTGGTGGCAGGCAGAAGGGTCATATGTTTAATGACTAGAAAGGATAGACCAATATTTTTAAGACAAATTGAGGCAGTAAGGACTACAGAGCAATCAGATCTATTTAAGGATCAGCTTGGGAGTTTTTACAACTACAAACAGAAATAGGATTTTGCTGTAAGCATGCTATAAATGTAGAGCCACAGCAGACAGGGAGACATTTTTGCAGCATTTATAGACATCAAAGTATGGAGGATAACTCCAGAAATAAGCTTTAGTTCTCAAAGAAAATTTATAAGTCATTGGAAAAATTTGTGAAGTTTCACAAATATTCAAAAGGTTTGGGGTCTTCCCATCTGCTTTGTAACAAAAACACTGCTTTACCTACATTAAGGTTATAAAAGTATACTTCCTAAATAGAGTGGGAGTTACATTTCCTTGACAATCACCTGCAAAATACCACAGGTAGAAAAATCTGTCTGAATTCTGTTCTTGTGACATCTACACACTGCCAGAAGCAGTGGCACTTAGCAGGTATAACAATGAGTGCAAAGTTTCACAGAGAGTTCAGTTCTAAAAAAAAAAGGGTTTTAAAGTTTTCTGCAGTACCTAACTTGCTTGCTGCCCTACAGGTCTCCCTGCAAAGCCTGACTTCTGATGGTCAGTCCTTTAACCCAGTCACCCTGCAAACCTTCATCCCCTCTAGACTGCCCTGCAGCATCACACTGCCAGTGCTAAAAGAAAACTAAATGTGATTGCCAATAAATTAAATGAGCATTTAATTAAAAAAACCACAAATACTTAAGTCTCCTAACAGTGGCAACATGCTGTAGACAGAGGCCCAACACCACGATCTGATCTGCTGCCCATGCCAACCTTGTATCGTGACAAGTTCTGCTCAAGAAGCCCAGAATCAGGCCCAATGCCTGGGTTAAGTAATTCAGTGCTGGTCCAATATCAAGTGATTCATACCCTCAGATCTGGCACACATGAAAATTGCTGACCAACCAGTGTGCTTCAGAAGGCACGGCCTGAATAACGATGTGTTGCAGCATTCAGCCATCTCTCGTTCACTAGCCTCCTTGCTCGTTTGAAGGTTTCTCTCCTCTTCCTTACTGCAGACAACATCTGAACCAGAATAAAATGCTTCCTCTAGCCACACATTAGACTGTTGAAGCAACAACAAAAATCTATAAGCTGGAACTCCAGCTACACAAGATATAATTTTCTAAGCGCCATGTGTCCTGCCACTGGTTTTATTCACACTCTAAAAACTACAGTAAGAAAACATTAAGGTAATAATGAGAAACCATGAAGGCAAAGAAATTCACAAGGCGAGGACAGAATAAGGCGTATTTCCTCAAGTATCTTGGCACAAACGGGTGCAGGAAAAAAGCTGTCAAATAGCACCCCTCGGTGACTGGGTAATGAGGGACACGATACGGCAAAATCTGTTTCATCTTTCACTGTGATTTTTCTTTCTTCCTCTCACTCTTACTTGGCTTTAAGTGTTTTTAATGTCATTCTAATGCAATGTGTGTTGCATGAATAAAACAGTGCAATGGAGGCATGGGCTGAAACCTTTCCTAACTTTCAATGGATTAGGAAAGAATAGTTCCTCAGCGGTTTGTAATGTGCAGAGTTTACACACATCTGCTGGTCTCTACAAGAGGACATCGTATTGATGTTAAGAGTTTGACAGTTCCTCTTGTCATCATAGAGATCTGACCTTGGTATCTGAGACTTTCCCGTATTCTTCATTTCAGGAAATAAACTGCTTCCTTCCACATTAGGAATTGATTCCTGCAACTGCCATGTACTCCAGCAAAGAGCAAAGCTCCTCCTCATTCCCACTAAAGGCTCTGGCAGGTGCAGAGCTCAGCCTCCGAGAGGCACGGGTCTCAGCGAGCTGCACCATGCACATCCCCACCCCAGCAAACAGGCAAGGACACAAGCAAACAGCCTTCAGTCAAGATTTCCAGCTGCATCTCAGGACATCTTGAACATATGCAAAGGAAGGAGTGCAGCAATGAAGGAGATGAGGGGAGTGAGAAGGATGTTTCAGTCCTACAACCTCTAATTTTCAAAGATTTCATCCAAAGCATGCCATGGCAGGACAGTAGTGCTGTCAGACTCATACCCAGGGGCATGTAAGGCTGGGGGCCAGTACCCTCACACAGCACTCGGTGACACAAACCCCACTGCACAGTCACTGCACTGTGAGAAACATCACAGCCTCTGCCAGGCCGAAAATGGGTTTATCATGCATTTTCCTTGATGATGGAAGGAAGGGAGGGAGAAGTCAAGAAGGGTACAGGATATCACCGGCTGGGAGAGATGGTAGATGACAGAGGTAGGTCAGAAATCTGTCCCCACCTGAAGGGACAGCTGAAGCCGCTGGTGACTGTGAGCCGTAACATGGTGCCACCCAGGGAAAGTTGCTCTGGTGCTAGACAAGGGAGCTTTGCTGCAGAAAGTAAAATAACTACAGAACAGCTTGCTAAGAGCCATCCTCGCTATTTCTGATTCACACCCTACCGTGCTGCACAGAAATGCCTTTGCTAGCCGCAGCCTCTTCCCTCCTCTAATTTCTTCTTCCCAGCCAAGAGCTGGGACAGGAGCCAGCAGGCTTTCAACTTTGTACACTTCACAGTTAGTCACTTTTCATGACAAACCCCATCCTCGCTCTGTCTGTTTGTGCGCGGTGTGCAGCACCACCCCCGCACACGGGTGTGAGTCTGTTAGCCACTGGGCTTGCTCCGTGTTAACTGCTGCCGCTCATTAGAGGTCATTAGCAAAACACCTACACCACACAGGCGCTCACCAAAGGCTCGCAAAAGCTTTCACTCAAGCTTAGATAAGGTTGTGTTAATAAAAAGTAAGGGTGCCGTTATAACACTTACCAATCTGTAGTGTATTTTTGGAAGGAAAACCTATATGGAAGCCACCCTCTGGCATGGGAGCAGAGCCAAGAAGTTAGCATACAGCATCATCTCACTACAAAGGCCCCTCACTACAAGAAGGACGTCGAGGTGCTGGAGCGTGTCCAGAGAAGGGCAACGAGGCTGGTGAAGGGTCTGGAGAACAAGTCTTATGAGGAGCGGCTGAGGGAACTGGGGTTGTTTAGCCTGGAGAAAAGGAGGCTGAGGGGAGACCTCATCGCTCTCTACAACTCCCTGAAAGGAGGTTGTAGCGAGGTGGGGGTCGGTCTCTTCTCCCAAGTAACAAGCGATAGGACGAGAGGAAATGGCCTCAAGTTGCACCAGGGGAGGTTTAGATTGGACAT
>NW_008795492.1:1837217-1849072 GCF_000699145.1 Aptenodytes forsteri
GACATGGTTTAGTGGGCATGGTGGTGTTGGGTTGATGGTTGGACTCGATGATCGTAGGGGTCTTTTCCAACCTCAATGATTCTATTCTATGATTCTATTCTATTCTATGAAGTACTGTATCTCCAGCGCTCGCTGCCTAGCCAAACGCTATGTCCAGTTGGGGAAAATTCACAAGTGAAATGTAGGATGATGTAATATCTCTAAGTGGATGCACAGGAATACTATCAGTGTAGCTTGTTTAATATTTATGTTACGTTGTGCTCAGAAGCTTTGAAGAAAATAAGGGTCTTGTTATGCTAAAGGGCTGTGACAGAAAAGACACATTTTATCCTCATAAGATCTTCTATACTAAGGAGCTGAATATAAGGTGTATACCATAAAAAGCAACCACCAGAAAGATGTAAAGTGTTCCTTACATTTGCATTTTTCTCGGTTCACCTTTCAGCCACTGTGAATTTTACAACCTGAGCTCGCTGCATGGGAGCTCTTCTAAAACCTTTGAGAAAAACCTACATGTGCAACCAGTGGCCCAGTCGCAGGGGCTTTAACAAACCTGAAAGTGGTGTCACGCAAGCGGGGACAAGTGAATGTGAGAAGACCAAAGCGATCCAGCCAGTAACATAGTAGATTTCTGGCAAGAGCTACAGGTAAGATAACTTCAAACCTGAAAATCAGGAGCTTAGGGACATATTTACATTTTGTACAAAAGTTAACTAACCTTTCCAAAATGCCCCAGATGTTTTAGTTTCAATTCACTTTGAATTTTGGACCAGAGGTGCAGACTTTTTGCTATTTCTCCCGAAGACGTTTCCACAGACTTACTTATACTCTTTCTTAGGAGAAAAAGAGTTTGAGATGTGTTACTGAGCCTCTCTGCATATCATGTGTAAATCTTAAATGCTATAGGCTATGTCCAACTACGGTACTGCATCTACATTTAAGACATGATTAAACTATATATACATCTCAGCCTTTGCTGTAACAATTCTTTCTTCTTTGAACAACTGAACCAAGAATCCATGAGTCACTCAGGCATTTTTAGCAGCCTTTAAGGATCAACAGCACATCTCAGGTTTGGCTCTTTACACTTGGCTGGGACAACAGGGACAGGCACAGATATCCAGAACTTTGCTATGCCAGCACAGCTAAGTCTTCCAAAGAGAAGTAACTTCGCACAGCACATGAAAATACTTATTCCATAGCATCAGCATTCTTTACTATAATCTTTGCCTTCTTCCAGGAGAAGAGTCTGGATGCAAAGGACCAAAACAAAAGTGCTGAATAAGCAGTATGTCCAATGAGATCTACTGCGCCGGTGGAGAAACCCTGCGCTCTGCAGCCACACCAGGCAACCTGAGCAAGTCTCAGCCATCGCCTTTGCTGTCACTCATAAAGGCCAAGGAAGGCATATCCCCACAGATAGCTGAATTTTGTAAATCACACAAATATTGAAGGCCACCTTTATGGATCTCTGTTGTGCTTTAGCATATGAACAGATGAATCTCCTCGCCAGCACATCAGCTTACTTCTTTCATTCTGAACTTCTACTGCTTCTTGCACATTACATCACTCTCTCAGACACTTGGCTGCTCTCAAAAGGTTCTGAAGTTATTCCTTCTGGCTTTAATTTTTACCTGGTGAAGTGCGATCTAGAAAGCACTACTTAACTTCTCCCCCTTGTGCATGTTAATGTGAGGAGACTACCCAGGCAGAAGCAGAGGCTGAGGAAGGAGCAAGTTTCTAGAGCACAGTAAACCTCCATGGTGTTACATTGGTGCAAACTATTATATAATTTAAATATAGATTTCCAGCACTTTCTTAGGAAAGTTAGTGCTTGCTGAGACATGAGCAACAACAGCAACAGTTCCCTTCCCAAACAAATGGCTTTAGTAACACCCCGGCAGCAGCCAGGCTGTTAAAAACAGACCCATTAGCCACTCATTCGTCATCCCCGCAGCGCCTGGCTTCAGTGGTGTTAGCAGCAAATGGAAGAGCATGATGATATTTATTTTTTACAGCTGAGAACTTTGATAAACAGCGGCAGGCAGCAAAGGCCAGTCGATTTATATTTCTTCCAGTATATATTCTTAAGAATGGCAGTCACCATTATGGAAGCTATCAAAAAGCTAGCTCTGACCTTAAGTAAGTGTGCTTCTATGTCAGGCAGTTCCAGGAAGGAGAATTTACGAGGCAGATGCTAAATTCAAGGAAGGAAGAAAAGTTGGGTTACTCTTGCTAGAGATGCAGTCCAAGTTCACAGTGCAGGATGCAGCCACCGATATTCAGCCATTTGGTTTAATTCTTTGTGCCCCTTTAGGAGAATAACTTAACCACCCGTAACATTTGGGTCAGACTAGCTTCTGGTCTATTCAATGTGACCATCTAAACAACAGCATGCAAATTCACAGGGCTGCAGGGTGTACAGGAGGCAAGCTTAGTCATAGATGTATGCATTAACTTTATGTAAAGAGCAGAGAGGAATACAATTAATTCTGTGACTTTATAGACAAAAAAAAGTGCTGGAGGAGCAATTTTTACAGTACAGGTCGGCTACCTTTTGCATATGCTTTCCTCACTGAAAATTTTGCATAGTAACAGAAAATCTTTTATTATCTCCTTTGATATTTCAGAAGATAAAAGCATTCACTAATAATTTGCTTTGTCTAAGTACGCCATTCTTTTGCAAAAATGGAATCCCAGCCATAGCACAATGTGTTGGTGAAGTGCAATCATCTTATTTACATCTCTTCCTGCTTTAATAGTGCTTTGCAGAAAATGCTTATTTATTTTTATGAAGCCAGCTGAAAATTATATTGCTCAAATTTCTTTTATATATTAATTTGGGGGAAAAAAATAAATTACTTGGCCCTCCCTTCAGCTCTATTGCATTTTTTATCATTTATTAAATGGACTTATTTTAAGTTCATTTGCAAGCAAAGTGGTGTTAACATAAGACCCATTCATCATTTTCTTTGTAAGAAAATACCAATGAATGCAAATGAATTACAAAAGTAGAAAAAGAAAAGAATTGACACTTTTTTCCCCTGTTACAAAGATACTTGGAAAAAAAAAGATACTTTCCTATGCAGCCCAGTCAACCAGGTACTGCTGCATTACCTAAACACACCACTCCAAAGACTTTTTAAATGGTGGGACAGCATGTCACGCTGTCAGCTTACCGTGCCACTTATTGCTTTGCCCAGAGAAATACTACATTATTGCTATTTTTCTCAGATATTGTTCCTCCCACTGCTACTCAGCACTCTGCATTTGCAGCGTGCTCCTTGTGCCTGGCCATAGCCCCTCAGGGGCTGGCAGGGCTCCCAGCTGCTGCGGGCTGCAGCCACGCTCTTGCAGGTGAGGCCAGGCTATCTGTGCCCTCCGTAACATCTGGCTTGTCTGGAAAGAAGCAGCGTTTTCCCTACATACAGGTGTGTTCAGATTTTCATCCTAGGAAGGACTGCTTAGCAGGGAAAAGCAATAAGGGAAAAAGTAGTATTTTCCTTCATTTTGCACAGAGCCAGTAGCAACACTTGGATTTTGAAAAATGAGAAAATCACAAAGACAGAAGTAGCATCGGTTGTAGGAGGAAGGAATGAAAGGGAAAAGGGGCAATGTTTTTCAAGCATTGCCCTCCTAGTTTGATTAACTTAAAAGCGATTTAAAATACAAGTCAGCTCTACACAGAGCACGGGCACAGCAGCACCTCCTTCGTATCACTTCTCCCGTCAGCAAGGGGGAATCACTGCTTCCCTGCCCCTTACCAGCTACCACTTTACTTTTCCTTGTCTGCTCGCACCGCTTCTGCTGCCTCCCCTCCTGTCTTTGTCTCTTCGTAAAGCATCCTGGAATCCAGCCCAGCTTGTTCAACCTCCCAACACATCTTGAATTTTAATTCACTCTCATTTTAAGTCATCTATCTCTTTTTTAAACCAAGTCACAAGGAGAATGAGCCAATTTATTATTAATATAAACCAAAACAAATCTGCAGAGAAAGCCTGGTCTGTCTGCTCTCAGCACATCACAGCATGTCCAGCTCGGTGGGAATGCTGACTTGAAGGGGTGCAGGTAAGCGAACTGGGGGCACAAAACCCACTGTACAGTGATAGCCCACTTCGGAAAGACGCTGCAAATATTGTATATATCAATGGTCAAATACATCACCCAGTGAATAGATCAATTTGGCCTGCAGGTCAATGAAATACTAAACAGCCTTCTGCCTGGCCACCATTGGTGTACCATGTCCCCCTGCACTCAGTCAGCTGCCAAAGAAATTAGTTACAACCAGTGAAGAGCAGGTCTGAAAGGCAGTGCCCCCAAAAACCAGAGTGGGGATGTTCCCTGTCTGTCACCATGGAGTGACCGTACATCTGCTGCAAACCTGTCTACTCCCCTGGCGTGGGATCGCTCCCTCCACCCCGGGAGCAGCATGCATCATCAAGCAACGTGGGACCTGGGTTATGCAGGATCCACTGAGAAGTGAACTGAGTCTGGAGTCGGTGAGAAACTGCTGGGGCAGGGTCCGGTCTGCAGAGCTCTGTAGCCCACCAGGACAGGGGATCTAGTCAATGAAGTCTCCCAACCCAGCCTTTCCTCTCTCTCATGCAACTTTTTTCTCAGGCCTTACATTGCTTCAACCATCCTTATAACTAAAGTTACTTTGATTTTGATGGGCTTTGCTTCTGAGTTACCCTAACATGACACTGTCAGTGATGACCGTGAACAAAACCTCCTTGGCCCCCGTCTCGGCACCAGGGGTACACGACTAGTGCCTGGCCCCCAGCAGGACATCGTGCCCCTGATCACAACCTCTTGTGACCACCAAGAATTTTCTAGGGCAGTTGCCAGAGTACTGCAACTGGAAATGTACTGAAAATGAACAGAGACTTCGCTGAACACTGTGGTTGGCTGCAAACCACAAAAAAAAATTACTTTTTGCCAAGTAATAATTAAGTTACTTTTACCCTTTCATACAACTGCTTTCACCTCTTCCCTGAATCTCCTCTTTCACACCCTGTGCACTCCGCAGTGATGTTTGTATTCTATTTTCCAGCACGCTTATTAGGGGCTTTTCTCCATCCTGCTGACAACCTGCCAAGCTAATAAGAATGAAGAAAGTGTGAAAGTGAATGGGTGTAAAAGCGCATGACAGGTTTCTCCTTTGCTCTCCTCACACTCACCCAGCACAAATTCCTGAGATAAGAAGAAAGATACAAACCCCATCTAATTAGCTGCCCCCAGGACTTGGTAATTAGCACTTGTTCCAGCAGGCAGCACCCCTGAGCCCCTCAGCATTGCTGGGACCAGAGAAGTGGGCACCACGCTGGAGCCAACTGTGGCAGCGGGGCTGCAAAGGGGCCAGCACTCGGAGATTTCAGTGCCTCGCAGACACGTGGTACGGACCTAGGCAGGTGATCAGGCCCGGCAGTCTACCGCAAAAGGACAGGGAAAGCCTCAAACGCCCTCCAAGCCCCGTGGTGCCATCCAGAGCACCCAGAGCTGCAGCTCAGAGTAACCAATTTCTCGCAGAGACCCCGCTGTCAGCAGACTCCTCCTGGAAGGCACCATGTGTTCGGTAGGATTTCAAAGACTGCTGGCCGGCAGCAACTGATCTCACCTTGGAGGAGACTTATATTATGCAAGAGGCGGAAACAGGAGCTGTAGTTTACCCCGCTATTTCCCTGCTTCTGCTTTCCTGGGGGGAGTCATGAGATGCGTCTGCCCTGGGCTGGTAGCGTGCTCTGCGGCCAAGCACCCAGGGCAGTGTAAAAGTACATCATTTAAGAGCAAAGGTGACAACAAAAGGTGTAACAGCAGCACAGCCTGTTCTCAGAGCACATTACTGCCTTATCCAGACTCTAACCCTGCCTGGCTGGTGAGCTTTCCCGCCAGCCAATGTCACATTTCATTCCAATCGGCATTTAAGTTGGTTGCAATGAAACCTCTTTACTATATATTTCATAAAGAACAAGGTAATCAGAATTCATTTTTGTCAATGAATGGAAAATTTACATAAAAAATAAATGGGGTAGGGGAAGATGGGAATCTTCATTGAACATGATGATAGTTCACAAACACTTTCCGTTACAAAAAAATCAGAATACTCAAAAACAATTAAACAATTCCAAATAAACACATGTGGAAGTAGGAAAGGGTGCAATGAAGGCTTGCCAGTGGCTGCCCTGTAACTGCATGCATTAACACGGATCAATCTGCTTTCTGCCTCCTGCCTGTTCTGTGTGCTGCCCATCACTTGTTATTTGTAAATGATGTGCAGCGAACACAAATTTGAATGGAGGTAATCTATGAAAGTAGTTTAAATCACCAGTATAAATATTATTTTAATGCAGTAGGCTTTTAATTCTTGTCCTAATTCATTGATTAATCAACTTAATTGGTGAGAAGACAATTGGTCAATCCTTTTCCATTTTACTGCAACCCAGCAATCTTTCCCCGTTGCAACTCTGTCATCAATACAGATAATGCAACTGCTTCAAGTGCTGACTGCAGAACCACATTTCATGTTTCCTTCCATGGGAATGCATTTGTAGGAATACTAAAAATATAGCAGATTATTTGTTGTATTTCTTTGATCTATAAATAGGACTCCTCTGTAGGGAATATTATTATTGCATTTGGAGCAATTTGGATGCACTTATTCTAAAGTATAACCAAGTAATTTTCATCTCATTTTAAAGTTCTTGTGCCTGCAAGAAGTAATTGTACCAGAGTGAAAGGCCAAACGAGAAACCACGAGGACCAAGTGGCCCAGGGGTTTGGTAACAGGACACAGAGCTGCTTCGCTTTGTTTCATTTCATTTACAGCTGTGACTAACACTTATTTCCCTTGAGGCTTTTCTGGTGGCCTGCAGGAAATGAGTTGACAGTGGAAAAACTTCTACTCAAAGCTGTTCAGTCCAAAGCTAACGTAAGGTGGGGTCAGGAGGCCAGTGGCAGGAGACCCTCGACTTGCTTTCTCCTGCCACACCGTGAGAGGCCGATCCCTGGGGTGGGCGTCATCGCTGGCACCGGGACAAGTGCAAAGAGGCAGAGACGGCAAAACATTTCTGCGTAATGGCATTCGCCGTGCTGTTCCTGCTGCCTTCATTAAGCACCCGAGCTGCAGACCTTCAGCTTCATATGATCTCATTCGCACCTTTTCTTTATAAAAGAAATCTTGTGTCACCAGCGCATATTATTTTTTTCCAGATTTGCAAGTCCTATTCATAACTTGTAATTTCTGTCCCTGGAAAACTCTTTTGTTTGGACAACTTGGTTTAAAAAAACCCTCAAGGTTATTATTCTCAAAATAATGAAAAAAATGGCAGGCGTGCACAGTGGAACACATCACGTAAAATTCCCTGTCACTTTACCACCAACCCAAAGCACAACCTACTGAACACAATAAAGGCGCACATATGCCAGCATTTAAGATAATGCTACAACCGTAAGTCACCATTTAGTTTTGCTACAAAAAAGCAAAGAAAAACCTGTATAGCATTCAAAAGGACAAGAGACTAGCTCGCTACATGTATTGACTGAGTATTTATAGTTGCAGCATTCAGGAATGCAAACTGAAATGAATCAATGCCAGCAGGGATGCTTAAAAGACGTAAGTGAGAATTACAGCAATTAAGAATGTTGTCTCAATGGAAATTAGAACAATCCATTAATTACAATGCCTTAAAGGAAAATGAACCAAAATGAGAAAGAAAGAAATTAAAACATCAGGAAATTAGCAGAAAAATTGGGGAATAGAAAAGATAATGAGCACAGCAGGTATTTCCTACCCTCCTTTTATTAACGACAAAGAAATGAAAAAAAGAAATGGTGATAGGAACCAAACCATCATGAATAACGGAGCCGATATATTCTGCCACAAGATCAATGGCCAGCACGCTCAAGGCTTTGCTGATATGAGTCCAATTTGTCATTAAATTCTGTAGGAACAGGTTCCATGGAAAAGGGTGCAAAAAAGCAAGCACCAGGCTAATAGGTACAGCAAAAGTTGTATTTACGATACAACATAGCTGGAGCCCCAAATGGCTGTGAGGAGAAAAATATATGTTTTACACCCTATAGATAAGTGGGGTTCACTGTGCTAGGACCATGTGCATGCTGGCAGACCGGCAGCTCAATTGCTTCACCTGCTGTGGGTGGAAATGTGACTGGTTTAGTCCAAGGGCCGTATGTTCTCTGCTTGTCCCAGGTGCAGGTTGCTGCAAATCCTGCTGAGCCCTATGAACTCCAAATCCGGTATTCAGAGATGGTCCTACACAGCTCTTACAAACTCAACTTACTTTTGATATACTATAGAACTGACACATTAAAAATTCTTGATGGACAGCTTGAATGTAAATATGCTGGAAACAAATAGTCTCGATGCAATATGTCTCCTGGCCCTTTATCAGCAGGAAGGTGCAACACCAATGGCCCATTTCAGAGTCTATATGGTATCTTGGATAAAGAACACACCACTATCTACTGCTTGTGTACTTTCAATTCTTTTTTTGGAGAACAAAACCTTACCGGGTCAGTAGCAAGATGTTACAATTGTACCACAAACAGTTATCACTGGTGGCTGTTAGGGGAATGGTGTAACAGCCACCTTCCACCGAGGATACTTACAAAAATCTATTAAGCTTCCCCTTAAAACAGCAGCTCCAGACAAAAATGCAGGCACACATGCAGGTTTCCATTAGCAGCTCTTCCAAAAATTTTTGCCCGTTTGTGTAACAGAGGCAAAAATGAACAAAGTGCAAGAGAGGCAGGACCCTAGAGAAGCTGTGCCTTGAACAAGCTCTGGCACATTGCACGGAGATCAGCATCACCGCCTGCATGACTGAGTACAAAGAGAGTATGGGGACACTCGACACCTAACCTTGCATCCCAGCTTCCTATCTAAGATCAGAGACGGTGAAATTAGGGCTGCTTTGTGCCCAATTCCTTCTCCAATCCACGGACCACAACTTTTCATAGAAGCAGGAGCATGCCAGAGACACATACCCTCGTAACCTCTTCCTCGCCTTAAACAGGAGCAGCTCTGAGACTCCTCACTTCAGCTTGTCATCCGCAGCAGAGTGAGCATGGTGAGGCATTGTCTGTGTTTCTGACTAGTGTGACAGCAGCAAGTTTCCTTGCAAGACAGCCAAGTGTTTCTGTGCAGCACAAGGGAGAACACCAGATGGGAACGGTCTGCTGGAGAAAGTCCTTTGTCCTGGACCTGAAATGGCTGGAGAACTCAACATGTCAGGTTTATACTAAGGTTTTTTTATTATATCTAAAACCAAATTTAAAAATAATTTTTTTCAAAGCAAACTGACTTATGAGGATGTGATTTTCATCTGCAACTGAACATCAAGTACCACCATTAGAGAGACAAGGACTGTTCCTTGTCTCTCTAATGACCTCATTTCACAGCAAGCCTGTGGACAATTCCCCCCTTCATGAGAAATACATGTAAGTGTGTATTTGTGTGTCTCAGACACCACATCCAGGAAGACTGTGTTTTACTGAAAACACATAAACCCCAATGACAGGATCTGAATGGAAAGACACAAATAGCTTGCAAAGCATAACCATTGATGCTTCTTGCTGACGGCATCATGCCGTCGTGCTGGCTTTCAGGTTCATGAAACACATTTATGCAGCTTCTAAACCAAAACCATCCTTGGCTGTGGAAAGGTGTTTCTGCTTTTCTGAATTACAATGCTTTGCCTTTCCTCCTTCAGGCTCAGCCAGATGAATCCTGACAATCTGGCTGGAGCCAACCGCTGCTGCTTGACTGGGTTTTAGCAGGAAGAGGTTCGGCTGTGGAAACCTGCAGAAACTCATGACAAAAGAGAAAGAACCATCTCCATGCCAGACTCCCGGTTAAGATAAACTGGCGTGGCCATGTTCACTTCACCAAAGAGCTGGGCCTATATCTTTTCTGTCTACTTTCTGTCTGTACTCTAAAATGTCCTTTCAAATCATTGAATTTTGGTGACCGTTGAGGCATTCAATTATCTCTTTAAGTGCAAAGTCTGCATTCCTTCATCTGTGAGTTATATATATTTAGTACAGATTGAACAGCACCTGCTGACTGGATGAATCATTTCCATCCGAGTCACAAAATGGGAACTTAAGGACCTCCAGTGCTGTTGTTGAAATTGATGCTACTGATGCTGCCAATTCAACTCCTGTTGCTGATACTAACCAGCATCTCTTTAAAATGATTACAGCATTCAGATAGGGCCATAAAACTACCAGGTGGGCTATATTTCGTACTGCTTCCCGGTTTTTCTACAGTCTTCCCTATGGGAATGGATTTATTGGTCCCATCAATCCCTCTTACAGTCTTTAGCATGGGAAGGAGATGTCACAGAGTTTTAATGTCTCGTATATTTTCTCAATTACATGATCATTATAACCAGCTTGGCACAAAATACTGTTTTCATCAAACTCGGTATTTAAGGCAAAAATAGCATTTGTTAACTTAGCTGCAGATTAATGTAAATATATATGCATGTATGAAATAGAAGATTTTTATTGCTTATTTAAAGGTCTTCTAAAGTGCGTTTGCACGAGAACTTTATTCAAAAACACACGGCTTTTATCAGGCCAGATTGCTCTCTAGCAAAAGCTGGCACAGTGAACTGAAGTCAGTAAATCTGAACCTGCTGAATCCAGCTCCATTGCGTGTCAGGGGACTTGATAAAAGATTATTTTTTTTAAAGGAGAACTCATATGAGCTAAAAGATGGCTTAGAAGTACAAGAGAGTTTCTTGGGTTTGGGACATTCTTATTTTATTTGTTTGTTTTAGAGCAGATGTAAATTTTAACTGGAAGACAAAGGCAACTTGTCGATTCTTAGTAATTTTAAGCACAGTAAATCGTTGAGTCTCATCTAACTGATTTTTGGTAAAAACACTGATAGCGTTCCTTTACAGTACTTTCAGACCAACACATATTTATTCTCACAATGCTACTGAGGAGGAGGCAAGTTAGATCTCCTTATAGTTTCCCTACTCTGGAAAGCGATGGCATGCCTTCACTGCAGGGAACCTGGCACCACTGAACCCGCCTGGTGCAATGCCAGACCACAGCGATAAAGCAGCAGTTTCTCAAAGGCCAGCCCGGCTCCCCTACCCCTGCGGATTCACATTTAGCTTGGGCTGAGCTTGCTCTCACATCTGGTCCTGCAGATATGCCCTAAACAACTCCATCAAGGTCTTGCCCAGTAAACCTGACAGAGCCATCTTTCTACTGCTGCGGTTTATAGCATTGCTCAATCACAAGGAAGGAGATGGGGCCTTCCTTCGTGCCCATGGAGACTCATTATGTTTTATGATACAGGGAAGGGAGAAAAGTCAAATTCTGATTTAGAGCATCCCTCCTTCTGTTACTTGCAATGCATATCGAACACATTGATGACTTTAGAAGTCCATATATTTGCTCCTGCTTTTTATAGTTTGATTTCATTTATATACCTTGCTGCAAGCCTTGTGTGTGCACCAAGGAAGAGTTGATTATGAACTTCAGGATTGACTTCTTCACAGCTGACATACACATGTTTGGGTTTTTTATAGAGAGAGTCATGGTTTAACCCCAGCCGGCAACTAAGCCCCACCCAGCCGCTCGCTCACTCCCCCCCGCAGTGGGATGGGGGAGAGAATCGGAAGAGTAAAAGTGAGAAAACTCGTGGGTTGAGATAAAGACAGTTTAATAAGTAAAGGAAAAGCGGCGCATGCAAGCAGAGCAAAACAAGGAATTCATTCACTGCTTCCCATCAGCAGGCAGGTGTTCAGCCATCTCCAGGAAAGCAGGGCTCCATCACGTGTAATGGTGACTTGGGAAGACAAACGCCATCACTC
>NW_008795492.1:1849563-1862060 GCF_000699145.1 Aptenodytes forsteri
CCCCCAGCACTCGCTGGTGGGGTGGGGTGAGAGGCAGAAAAGGCCTTGACTCTGTGTCAGCACTGCTCAGCAACAACGAAAACATCCCTGTGTTATCAACACTGTTTCCAGCAGAAATCTAAAATATAGCCCCATACTAGTTACTGTGAAGAAAACTAACTCTACCCCAGCCAAAACCAGCACAATAGACATATATAAAATAAATATAAACCAAAATATATATATAAGGGAACACTTTTACCTAGATTTCCAATGCCTTGTCATAGTCCCATCAGAAAGACCTAAAATGTCTCTAGTGCCCCTTAAGACAGCACTTGGGGCTCAGAAGACCACAAAGGGTTTCCCCTGTTGTCACCAGGGCTGTCATGGTGTTCGCTCACCCTCCTGAAACTACGGCTGGATGTGAGCAAGGGAGGTGCCCATCACTCCACACCTTTTCTTTTCCACCTGCCCACCTCATTCCACCCAGCACAGTGGCTTTGCTCTTATACCCCACTGAGGGGGCGATGGCATAGCAGCCATGGGATATGGGGGACACTGATGGGGAGCTCTTGGCTGAACACACCCACCCTGATGCAAAGCGCTGAGTCTGTACAAAAGGGGTCAAGCTTGGTCAAGCTCGCTCAGATGAGACCTTCCAAGGTGGTTTCTTTGGAAGTGCTGGCTGTCCAAGCGCAACAGCAGCTTCAAGCTGTGCCAAGAACACATTATGAAAACGGGAAAAAGCTTAAAAAGGCCCTGCTGACCGAGACATACCAAAGGTCTACCCAGTCCCGTTCCTGCCTTTGACAGTGCCAGGAGGACATTTGGAGGTGGCTGGGCAACTATAAATCTGAGTTCCCTGCTATACTCACACAAGGTTGCTTTTGGTCCTCCATGTTAATAGGTACTTGCAGAGTACTCCTCCATCAGTGTGTCTAACTAAAACAGAACTATGGACCCTCTGATCACCTTCATCCTATGTTTGCTACAAACCACAATGAATGGGTTACACACAAAAATGGATTTTTATTTTACTATTGGCTTTTCAGATAAGCTAATGGTAGGCAGCAGCAAACTACTGAAGTCTTACACCAAGGTTACTTCTGAGTGAGGATTCGGGCAGCCAAGATCTGCAGTCAGTTCCCAAGTCTGGCCTGGTTTCCCTCACTACAGAAGAGCTGGCCATCTAAGAGAGGATATTGCCAGCAAAGCGTTCCCCAAGAAATTTGGTATGTAAATGTTATCAGTAAAGGGCAGCAGTAGGTACATACAAAACCACAACTGATGCTCGTTGAGAAAACCCCCCAAACATCTCAATCCCTATTATCAGTACAGAAATAAACCCCAGGCAGAACGCCTAATCCACCTCTAGCAGTTGGTGTGAATGACTGTCCACAGACGATAGTCTAATGATGCTCTCCTTGTAAACAGCTGGGCAACAGAGCTGTGAAACAAGCTGGCCGAAAGCAAGATTAATAACTGCCGAAGTTTTCCACCCTCTCTGTGTGAGGTAGGGAGGAAAAAGCAGCAAATACTCTTACACTGTAGCCATGAGATGATTTTTTTTCTACACAGGGATGGACCTCTGGAGGGTCACACTGACACTGCCAATGAGGCAGTGGTGTACCTGCCCCAGTGCCACCTCAATCCCAGCACAGACTACGCAGGCTGGATGCAGCACTGAAATTGTTGCTGAGTATAGGACCCTGCCCATAAAACAGCAAAAACAGGTCTTTCTGCTGGAGTTTATTCGCCAGAGTCAGACATGAAAGAGGAAAGAAAAATAGACCAAGTAATTCAGCTGAGCAATTATAGACAAAGCCCTTGCCAGTTCGCTGATGCAGACTTTGGGGAACTTAAGTACGTTTGGAAAGTTCATGAGTCTGGCTTTGGTTCTCTAACCATCAACTGTGAGTTTAAATCATTCATTTTCTTTAATTAAGGAGGCAAGAACGACTTCCTCTTTCGACAATTTATTTCCCCAGTGCTGCTTTGGCCTTTCGGCATCATGATGTAAAAGACACAAACTTGGTGAAAAGGACAGCAAGGCAGATTTCTTTGTGTGTTCCCTTTTTACTTTTCTAAAGTTCAGTAAGTTAACACCATTCTCATTAATTGATTCTGAATTTTAGCAATAGCTTTTATACAAATTACTGAGCAATTGTATTTCAGCTCTAAAAACTGTTAGGAAAATTTACCAAAGAATACTTGCCCTTTAGAAGCATGGAGAAGAAATAAAACAAGTGCTAGCTTATTTTCCATAAAACATTATTATTGGCCCCAGGATGAATATGTTATATTTATAGCTGATATAGACTTTCACACAGATTCATACATAAGAGGTTCAAAATTACTGAGCAATTGTATTTCAGCTCTAAAAACTGTTAGGAAAATTTACCAAAGAATACTTGCCCTTTAGAAGCATGGAGAAGAAATAAAACAAGTGCTAGCTTATTTTCCATAAAACATTATTATTGGCCCCAGGATGAATATGTTATATTTATAGCTGATATAGACTTTCACACAGATTCATACATAAGAGGTTCAAATATTTCTAGGAAGATTTGCATAGGAATTATTGCTTCTCCCCCTTTATATTTTCTCTATCCCCTTCAATATCCCTCAGGTCTGTCCTAACCTCTGCAAAGTCCTCAGCCCCCAACCAGATGCCCGATCGCTGTCTCCCAACAGTGACCACTCCCCAGCTCCTTCCAGCTCCTCCATCCCTGCGTTCCCGCTTCCCCGCCACAGCATCCCAGTCTCATTCATGCCTCCTTTTGCTTTTTGCAAAATCTTCCTGTGGCTTTGTGTTAACCTCACACTTTCCTGCTTCCACCCTTTGCCTTTGATTTGGCCCTGCAGTCAACAGCATCCCAGCCGATGGTCAACAAATACACACTTACAAGTAAGAGAGTGCGGACCGGGGTTTTGTTTAAGCAGAGCTTGAGTGCTTAAGGAGGCTCAGGCTGGTCCCACACATTCAGTCAAGCAAAATTCATAGATATCTGAAAAATTCTGCCTCAGACTGCAGGCACCTCAATTTTGCTACAGCTCAAAATTCAGGCATTAAATTCTCCCCTGAATGTTGGTTTTCCCATTAGCAGCGTCACCTAATGAGTGACATGAACCAGGAAGAAAGTGACATTCGGGGTGTTAATTAGCATCAGCGGTGCAGCATCCCCTGGACGTGCTCGTGTAAACAAAACACGGGCATGTGTCAGGCAGCCATCTGAATGCACAATAAAGGGATAAAATTAAAAGCAGCCTAATCGTCACTTCAGCAAAAATTCTCTGCTCAAAGAAATTATTCCAAAAAGAGAGAGGGGTACGAATGAAATTAAGGACATTTCATCTGTGAGCACTCAGGTCACCGGGTACCATTCCTTTCTACTTATGGGTTAAGGAAAGGTTTTAAAACCCTTTGAATGCCTTGGCTTTGAGTATTAATTTTTTCTCATCTCTCTGTAGTCAAGTTTTCTATGAGATAATTAGTGTGAGAATTTAGACCAGCCAAGTCCATATCCATGAACATGTCAAGCCTGAAGCAATTTCTGCTTCTACCATGCCTTCTTCCCTCATAATGCCAAATGATTACGTATTAGCATTTTAAATACTTGTCATATTGAATTTGGGTTAATTTGCTTTTTCTGTGTGAAGAGGAAGGTGGAGGTGGGCTGAAGGAAGTTTTCTCTGACTGTCAGAGATCTCCCCCACACCCTCTGCAGGGTACCTGACGTGCAGCGATCCTGCCTGTTGTATGTCGGACACCTTGTGATGGTAACACAGTCAGCTAAAAAGCAGCTGGCCAAACTAACAAGCCTCTGCTATTGTGGATCACCGTTCTGCATTTCAGTACAAATGGCAATCAATTAATTAACTACCTACCATTAATTATTAATTGCAATTAATTACAACATTCCATATTCTGGGCGTTCTACAGGCACAGCTTTCAGTTAAGTCAATTTACCAATTTTGGAAACTGATTATTTTTTCATGCAGTGTGTTCAATACTCCTCACGTTCATACACCATCCTTGCTGCCAAGCTATTCTGCTGCCTTCTATAAATTAAGAATTGATGGGAAGAGAGCTGGTCTGGCAGCAAACGAGGCCAGAGTTCAGGGAACTGGGGTCCCAGCCCCGTTTCAGCCATCCTGCACCTGCAGGACAGGAGGCAAAGCTCTGTCACGGGTCCCTGCTCAAAAACAGAGTCTCCAGACCTTGTGGTGGTATGATAATTGAGGCTTTCTGAGCTGGTCTGGTACAAGGGGGATATAAGACGCAGCCAGAATTTCAAGTGTTTTGTGTGTTTTCCTGATGACCCTGATTCTCACTCACCTGCACCTTCTGCTGCCGCATCAGAAGAGTTGACATGTCAAAGGAGAAATATATCTTGCCCTTTTCTTTATACTGGTAGAAAAGGCTGGCGCAAGCTGCAAGTAGTGAAGGGTGAGGTCTACTGGTTTTAAATCAAAGCCTGAATATGTTCCTGTTCCCTTTTACTCAGCAATTTCTACACTCCTTCCCCTTGTGCAACAGGATCTCCTGAACCTGGACCAATGTGACGGCCTCATCTGGAGGGACAATAGCCTAAATGCTGGAACAGAAAGAGTTTTTCCATAATTGCAAAGCCAAGAACTGTCCAAGACACTTCTCCTTTCTTTTCTTCCTGTTTTTTTCTTTAAGTCCTAAAAAATTACCTTCGTTTTCTTTTTCCAGCTGGTAGCTTTTGATTTTATTGGGAAGGGGAATTATCAGATCTCCATTCCTCTGCTTTTACCACAAGTTCCTCAAGTGTCTGAGCTCTAATGACAGCCCAAATGATTTCACAGAACTTAAAACTCTGAAAATTTTCTAGCACAGACCATAGGCAAAGAGCACCCTCAAGGTAGGCAAAGCAACTTTCTTCTGCTGAAAACTTTATTTCTTTATTACATGGTGGCATTTTGCATTTATCTCAAGTAGTCAGAAGATGATTTTGGGCATACGTTATTACTTCAAAGCTGGAAGAAATTATTTTAACATTGGAAGGATTTTCTATGAAAATAAAGAAGGAATAGAGGGATGACAGAAGATCTTGTGAGTGTTAAATGCAAATTACTAACTCGATGTTATGATAAACAGAACTGTCTTTGTACACTTACGTTGGCCACATAATGCAGTGGAGAACATCTGCACACTGCACATGTGCACGCTTTGCTCATCACTTCCTGGCATTCCTCCAGCTAATATTTTTAAGATGTCCATATTGACTGTTTTTATTTGCTTTTGATAGCAAATGTTCTGCTAGTAACAATACAGTTAATGGATAGGAAAGATTTGATTCTGAGTATTTGGGATAATGTAGCTTTTCACTGATTATGAAGCCATATTATTTTATAGACACACTATCTCAGGCTTTCTTTTATGTCCTTTGAATTTGTGTGCACAGTGTCCTAGAACACAACAGCAAACAAGCTCTCTACCAAACACATGGAAATCACTACCACGGGAAAATACCTGGAATAATCTTATAACTTTTTAATGAAGATTTACACTTTCTATATTTTTTCAAGTTTTTCTTTGAAGACTTTGGCAACTGCTGCAGAGACAAAACTGAAATGTATTAAATATGCAAGAAAGTACTAATGTAACATGAAGTTTGAATGACTAAAGTTATAATGTCAGAAAAATGTAATAAAAAATGTTAGATTTCAAGAACAAGCAGCAGTCTGTAATACATTTAACAACAAACAACAATGCAGTACAGCTCCACATCCAGTAATAGCAATGTTTGATGTGGTCTGAGACATTTAAATAAAATCTATATAATAAAAATTGAACTGAACTAGAAAGAATGTAAAATGACATGTCCAAATTCCCTGAACTGTTGCAAAGTCACCAGAAGCAGCTTCAGTGAATGTCAACCTTTGTTTAAAGTCTTTTTTTCACCATACTCTGTGAAATTTTTTCACCACTGCTGCTGTCAGTGGTAGCAGTGGTGGGAGAAGGTGATGTAATGCTTCAGTAAGGGAGGGCATGGATCAAACTGGTGGAACTGGAGACGCCATACTCCTGATTTGCTCCGGGGGACACCCCAGTGATATACGCTAGATCTCTCTGAACACACTCAGGTGGACATCTCCTGAACTTCAGACGACAGAGCTATGTAAGGAATGGAAACAAATTCTTGACCTGCTGAGCTGGAGAAGCAACAGGCAAGTCTCCAACCACGTCTTGACCAGTCTGAAATAAGCAGCCCATTAGCCACCATTGCCATTTTGAAACCCAGGCTTAGAAGACCTACTCTGAACGCTGTGTGATACAGTATCTCAAGTACTTCTGGTGCCTGGCTATGTTAGGACTCAGAGGTGAGCATGGGTGGGACTGAATGTTTCTACCGTGACAGATTTTCCCACAGCAGACACGGTTTGCCCGAGTCCCACTTGCACCCTAACCATACCAATTCATCAGCAAGGGAAGTCTCCTGAACTCCTCCTCCCAAAGCACAGCAGTTACCACCTGGCAAACAGAGAAGTGACCAGCTCGGTCTCCTCTGCCCTGCCTACCAAGACAATGGTGGCAGTGCTCTGTTTCCATACAAGGCTGCCCACAGAAAGCAAAGATGCTCACAAGCTGTACCGCACAAATCCTACGAGCGCCACTGCTGTTCTCTGCTACCTGCAGAACACAGCGCTGCAAAACATATACTCCGAGGTCCTCGGGAGAAGACCCTGTACCAGCCACCAGGCCAGTGTGCCCGGAATATGCTCCTCCTGCGATCATTTCCTTCCTTCCCCCCTCCCCAGGGGAGGGAAGTTCAGCACTCAGCAGCTGGAGTTACAGGTTAAACAACATCTGTTTAGCAGTCACATGCAGCAAGGGCTGAGTGTAGGAGTAGGAGCATTTTAAAACATCTGCTCTTTCTGTCTGTTGCCAAGAAGTTTTGAACCGATTCCCTTGCCCCCAGCTCCCGTTCATCCCTACCTGTTTGCTTGCTGCAAGCATTGCTGCTCTGCTTTTCCACAGCAGCACAGAGCTCACAGGCACTGCCCGCAGCGTTACTGGAGCTTTCTGCCAGCAAAGGTTACTTACACCTGCAAGCTGGGGAGACTCCCCAAACGAAGGGAAGTAGGGCTATCACTCAGACACAGCAAATGTGTTGGCAGCCTCAGGCTTTTGGTATTTTCACAGAGTCTCAGGTAAAATAGGAAAAAGATAGGGTTTTTTAAAGTCATGTATTAGGTCCTCAGAAATAATGTCCTGTGTCGGCAGCCCTGGCAGTCAGAGCAGGAGGCAGCACTGCCCAGTGTCTTTCCCAACAAATGGTCTGTTATCCTTCTTGTTATGTCTTTACTTGACATCAGCAAAATCAGCTCCATTAACACAAGGTTACTCTTTGGAAATATTTTGTCTTGATTAACTCCATTTATGTAATTTATTTTGGTCCTCTGATTCTCATTAGCGGGATCAATATTAATTTAAATCAGAACACTGTGTATTTTCTCTTGCTCCATTCATGCAGATCAGGTGCACTGCATTTCCCCTAATTGTATTGCTGACAAATTAACCTCAGTCAGGATTACCAAGATCAAGTGAGAAGAATGACTGCAACCAGTTTTTCCTTTCTGTTTTTGGCAGGGATCAAATGGTTAGCCCACAGCTAAACTTCTAAAGAATCCTATACATCGGACTTGGGAGCAAACATAGAATAAAACTGGTCATTGCTTGAGAAAACCAGGTCATACCTGAGACAGCTCCTTCCTCCCAAAGAAAGCACTAGATGCTGCGGCAGTCATTCTGTGCGCAGGGATGAAGGACTTGCTCTCCTAGCAGAAGGTGTGGGTCTCTGGAGTTAAGGTGGGACTGGGTGTGGAAGAGGGCACAAGCTGAGAAGAAAAAACTGTGGCTTCCAGACAGGTAATAATTTAGATAGGAAGGCAGAAAATGTACTTATAAACCAAGGAGCAGGACAGTGAATCATCTGCACACCATGGTGGAGTAGGGGGTAAACACCACATAAACAGTAACACAAAAGGCAGAGAGGGAGACCGGAATAGCAGCAGAGTGCAGAGGAGGATCCTGGACAGCCTTATGGGCACTACTCTGAGCAGATGTGGCTGTTAAGGATGTGGATGCTTGGGCAATCAAAGCTGATTCCTAATAACACCCAGCAGCTGATGGGTCATTAGCAGGTGGCCTGTGCTGGGTTACCGTAATGCCGAGTGCTCAGTAACGTAAGCAATGAGCTAAAATGCCAATTAAATCTGATAAAGGGTCAAAGGCCAAAAGTATAATATCTCTAGCAGCCATTGCAGGTAGTGGCTTAGGGACAAGGTGATTTTGACTGGCTTTGGGAGTGATTTAGAGCCAAGGACTGTGCTTTAAAGGGGTCTATGGCATTTCATAGAATCATAGAATCATTAAGGTTGGAAAAGACCTCTAAGATCATCGAGCCCAACCGTCAACCCAACACCACCATGCCCACTAAACCATGTCCCTAAGCACCTCATCTACACGTCTTTTAAATACTTCCAGGGATGGGGACTCAACCACTTCCCTGGGCAGCCTCTTCCAATGTTTAACCACTCTTTCAGTAAAGAAATTTTTCCTCATGTCCCTTTCCTCCCCTGGCACAACTTGAGGCCATTTCCTCTCGTCCTATTGCTAGTTACTTGGGAGAAGAGACCAACACCCACCTCGCTACAACCTCCTTTCAGGTAGTTGTAGAGAGCGATGAGGTCTCCCCTCAGCCTCCTTTTCTCCAGGCTAAACAACCCCAGCTCCCTCAGCCGCTCCTCATAAGACTTGTTCTCCAGACCCCTCACCAGCCTCGTTGCCCTTCTCTGGACACGCTCCAGCACCTCGACGTCCTTCTTGTAGTGAGGGGCCCAAAACTGAACGCAGTATTCAAGGTGCGTAGTTACTAGTTAAATAGTGTGCTGCTGGAAAGTCAGATCTAGGGAGAAAGAGTAGTTTGCAAGTAGATGCAGCTGTTAGCTAGTGCACAGAGAGGCTCTCACACCTGCACATGGCAAAGGCTGTTTTTGCCAGTAGCCCAGGTTAACAGTTACCTGCTGAGGCAGACCACTGCTCATAGCAACTCTGCACCCTGGGTTTCAGTGGGTCAGTGTCCTCACCACTCTAAAGGTCCCTGACATCTGCTTAGATGCCTACACTTTACTTGCATTTGGATTCACAAGCCACCTAGAATTAGTAAATGACCCAGAGGAAGAGTTACACTGAGCTAACCCAAGTGAAGCAAGTCTTTTAATTCATTTTTATAGCAGCTTTTATAGAAAAGTTGAGTGAAAGATGTAAAATGCAAGGCACAGTCTGTTCATATCAGAATTCAGCATCATTATCACAAAATAAAGTGCTAAGTTCATTTCTTTCCCTGAGCAAAGCTAGGCTGCCTTGTTCAACTTCTCTGTGAGCTTAAGCCCTCACCAGAATAATGCTATTGGCACTATCCTCCAGCAACACAGACACGGGGTGCATTGTAGCCCGCTGCAGTAGGTTACCATCCTTCACCTCACAGTGACTGCTGTGGGCAAAAGCCATCTGCAAATTTTATACTGGCTTGGGTTTCAGAGATGACTCACGACAAAGCACAGCATCGGGAACCCTGCCGGCTGCAATACCAGCACTGCTGCTAGTGGAAGGACTGACAAGGGAAACGACACAACTGCACAAGAAGCAGGACACCACCAGCTCGTGTGACCCTCAATTACTCCTGTTTGAAGCCACGCAAGTCTGCTATCGCTCCCAGCTAGGGAGTCTCACCCTCTCAGCCTTTGGCACAAAGACTCTTACCACTTAGGATGGCTGCTGTCACTCTCGTGCAATGACGGAACAGCACCAAAACAAATTAGCTTCATGCTCTAGCAAAGACTGAGTTCATTCTCGAGGTCACTAGAAAGCATGGGTTAGACTCTGTCGATGAAGTACGGCTGCATTTGTGGCCCAGAGGCAGACCCCGGACCACGCGGTCAGAGGGTGAGGCACACCATCTCACCCGCTGCTGGCCACGGGGTGAAATGTGCTCTCCTATTTTCTGTTCTCTAGCATACGAGCAAATATCACCCACAGCGGGGCTGACATCCAGCCCGAGCACACCCGTGAGGAGACACATGAAGGTTGTGGTGATAAGAGATGCGTGGGTGTGGGGGCCACGCTGCCTCTGGCGGGTACACCTGGGGAGGCGTGAGGCTATAAGCTTAGATCAGTGCTTTCAGATGAAACCTAACTATTATTCCAATCCAGAAAGACCTTCTTTCTAATTTATTTAAAATTCACTGCTTGAAAGAATTGCTGGATGTAACAAGTGAGTGATTTGCATCACCCAGGAGTTTCAGATTTCAATGAGATCTTTTCAGGAAACAGATGGACCAAGAGGGAACGTATTTCATCTTGCAATTATTTGGAAGGTATAATGAGAAGTGATAGAGCAACTGCCATCTACTCGAAATGATGGCTCTGCCACATCCTCCCTGACAGACTGCACCAGCCGTGATATGAAGCTGATCTCGCACCCTGGGCGGGCATTCGGAGAGTCGAGCTATCTGCTACCAGCACAGCACCCACAGCATCAGCTAAGTCTCTCCTAATTACTTATACTCTATCCAGGAAAATGATCTATGAATAGTACTGTCATACAAGCATTATTAATATAATTATTAGTATTATTAACTTGTGCATTCACTGTAATTAATGATCACTGCAGCTGATGCTGAGCGCTTTTGAAAACCAGTGTTTCCACCGTGGATTGCAGTGGTACGCCTCTTGCAGCTTAGACTGCTGCAGAAAATGAGCTCCACAGCTCAGCAGCTCACTGCTTAGTCGCTTCTTCTACTTTTTCTTGGCAGCCTCCACTGTGCCCATGATTTCAACTGCCAGATCTAAGTTGGTCTTCAACAAGTTGCATAGCTATAGAGCAAATATTTCCAACCATGTACCGCTTCACTGAATTCCTTGGCATTTCTTGCATTAGAATTAAATGATCTTTCCTCAACTCCAGGCTCCCTGATAAACTTCCCACCACTTTGTAAATCTGGGCCCTTACTTTTCTTCTCCCCCCCCCAAGAGAATTGTGGGTTTTCTTCATTTGAGGGCAAGAGAAGAGAAAAAACAAGTGAAAAGGGGAAGAGAGAGAGACTATTTTTTCCTCTTTATGTAGTGGGGGTTTTTCACAGAAAACTCTTTGTGAAAAAAAGTCATCTGTCTGATTAGATAATGACAAACACAAAGATCTCCCCATGAAATTGCTTTGTCCAGAGAAACAAGGCAAAGCAACACAACCGTCCTCAATCCAACAAGTCCCACCAACCTCGTGCCCTCCTTTGCCTCCTCCTCCTCCAAACATGCCCTGGGATGCACCAGCCCTCTCAGTGACAGGCATTTCACACATAGCCGTTCCGCTTTCCAGTGCTCTCCCCTTCAAGTTTGCCTTCCAAAATTGTGTGCTGTGGGGAAGGAGGATGAGTAAGGAGCATATCTTAACCTTCAGTCATAAACCATGGCTATGATACAGCTGTACTACCATTTCTATTATCATCAAATATGTTTTGATTCAACGTCTATTCCATTACAAAGGAATACGCTAACACTGACTCATGGACACCCACCGCAGTCACTACATTGCTAATGTTTAGTCACCAAACCTTCTCTCAAGAATAACACATCAAAAGCAGACGGGGGAATGTGATCCGAATGGAGAATGCTATGTGCCTGGTCTTGAGCGCTCTGATCTGAACAATGTTTATAGCTATGGAGATTGCTGTGTGGAGGAGCGAAGCAATGTTTCCCACAGGTATCCATCAGGACACGTTCAGAGTGACCTAAGGGACACCATCTGCTGCCCTGTGCTTTAGGGGAGGAGCAGGGAGAAGCCTGGGGAATAGGAGTTTGCAAACCCATCACTGACAATCAGGATTTAAAGCAGTAAGTACGTTTTGTAGCGGTCAGCTGAATGGATTCATAAGAGTGACTATGCCTGACAAGTTGATAGAAAGCAATTTGTACATTTTGAAAGCTTGGTAACAAAAGAATTATGGGAGGGAATTAACATTTAGCGTAGGGACAGGGAATGCAGGCTGTCAGTAGGGGCAAAAGTATCTGATAGAGGGTGTAACATGAAACACTGGTAAAGCCAAGATCAGAATCTGTTTAATTTTCTATGCATGATTAAATTATATTAACAAAACACTAACAGGAAAGCCTTCAAACGCAGGAAGAGGATTTAGCTACATTTACTTTTCATGGAAGCTGGGAGACAGATTCTCTGTGCATTTCTGAAGGCCTTTATTAATGTGAGATACGTGAAGTCCAACATACTGAGACACTGAACCAACAAGAGCTTTTGCTATTCTAGACTTGGTTTTGTAAGTAATAGGGCATGACAGAAGATTTGACTGTGAATATAAATTGGCATTGAGTAACAAGAAGTTGATTCCTTTTAAATTAAATGGAAAGATAAACAAAAACAAGCCTGTAAGGACAATCTTTGATATATTAAAGAACTGTTGTGGTTTAACCC
>NW_008795492.1:1862271-1870854 GCF_000699145.1 Aptenodytes forsteri
ATACTGAGCATGATGTCATATGGTATGGAATATCCCTTTGGCCAGTTTGGGTCAGCTGTCCTGGCTGTGCCCCCTCCCGGCTTCTCGCTGGCAGGGCATGAGAGGCTGAAAAGTCCTTGACTAGTGTAAGCACTGCTTAGCAACAACTAAAACATCGGTGTGTTATCAACATTGTTCTCATCCTAAATCCAAAACTCAGCACTGTACCAGCTACTAGGGAGAAAATTAACTCTATCCCAGCTGAAACCAGGACAAGAACCTAGAACCCATCTGGACCAATGTGTTCAGGGTCTGTGGGTGCATGACGGCCTGGAAGTTCTTGAATTCAGAATGGTGAAATTCCCAAGAGCTTTTGTCATAGGCATGAGAAAAAAAAACTATGGAGTGCTCCAAGTCTAGATGAATAATCACTCCAAAAAGCATATCATAAGTAAACGGAGAATGCACAAAGAATGGGGAAAGGTACAATCGACAAAGAAATCACACTCAGGCTAGGAGACAGGGATAGGGTGAGGATTCTCACAAGTCAGTCTGAATTATATCTTGAAAGGGACATAAAACCAAATAGCTACAGGCCCTTCAGCCATATAGTCATGAGACAATAAAAAAGTGGAGCAGCTAAGCAGTGAAAAGGAAGTGGGGAAAAAAAAGTTATAATTACAACTCAAATCTAAAGGAATACTTAAAACCAGTTTTCAATTCCTCTCCCCTTCTAGTCCTCTACTCCTGTTTTATATACCCCACCCAGCTTTGAAAATCTCAGCCAACTGATACATTACTAGTACAGTATTCACATAGTGCTCCTAGCTGGCATCAAGAAATAAAGTAAAACTGTGGCACCTGGGAGAATCAGTGCCCCTGCTCTGAGCTGAGCTGTGGCTGCTCTGCCTGAAAGCTGGTGAGGGTGTGACGAGCAGCCAGGCTGAGCATGGACAGGGCAGGCTGCCCCAGGACACGGGTTTTGGAAGCTTCATTTCAAACTAAAAACAGGGGAAGGACATGTGCGTTTAGACTTTTCCTGAATTACGCATTCTTTAAGTACATTGTTTAACAATGAATGCTTTCTTTTTGAGAACTGCATTTGACTGGTTTGGATAAAACATTTTTTTCCAATACATGTTTTGGCTACAGCAAGTCATCATCCTATTGTCTGATGGGTAACTACACTAAATTGAACTAAAAATAAGTCATAAGATAGCTACTGGGAAGAGATTCACAACGATCCAGGTTTTTTCAGGGCAGCTTGTCTGCCTTATCTCAGGAAAGTTTACAGAAACTGCAAATAAACTTGAAGGCAGGCTGTTTTGTACAAAGGAATGCTCCAGACCGTTAGCCGGCACAGTTACAACCAGAAATGGGGCAATGGTGGAAAGGAGGAGCAGACACGCTCTGGGCTTTTTCCTCTCACACACAGACTTCTCTAGCACAGCAGAGCGGAACTGGGCTCTGCAGAGTCCTGGTCACCATCTTTATCTGAGCTCACAGGATTTATCTAGCCAGCCAAAGACAGATTTTCACAGGGCTCACTCATCTCCAGTACACACGTTTCCCACTAATGCCCTTACCAGACTACATTTACCATTAGAGCCAGAGCTCCTGCTCTAGCTCACCAAACCTTGAACCTCTCCTGCCTTCGTTGCACTTCTCCCCATGACCAGGAACAAAAGGAGGACAAATATTTTGCAGAGTACTCCATTTACTGTTACTGCTTTTTGGCAGCAGCCTCCTTTAGCATCAAAACACTTTACAGAAGAGCATGGCCACGCTGTGAACTGGAGCATCACTCCAACTACCTTTTCTAGACAGTTTGAACAGGTCTGCCTTCCATGTTCACACAATCTCCTTCTCCCAGGTCTGCTTCCAGACCAAGGTCTTTCAGCCTGCAAAGGCCATATGTATTTAGGTGCCTAAACATGCAGTTAACTAACATGCACCTCCAAGGATTTTCGTAAGTTCTCAGGCCAAGTGCCTAATTCCCATGGGAACTGTGTGCTGACTTTTCATATGTGCCTTTGGGAAGCTACCAGAAACTTCTCTGTATCTCTATAGGCTTCAATTCCTTTTTGAACCCAGATCTTTATCTTCTCCCAGTCTTGACAAATTCCCCCTCTTTTCTTACTTGATTGAGCATCTTTTGCAGGTGCTCAGTTTTAGCACAACAAGGTAAGAAGGATTTCGAGACTGTGGTTTCCTCCACTCCTGCATTACAAAACCACAGTCCCTTCATGTTTGCCTGCAGAAGTACAGAGGCACTGGCAGCTCTGCCTGGAACCGAGAGGCAGAAGAGCCAGTTAGATATGATAAAGTGCTGCAAACGGCATAGCAGAGTTCAAGTGCTTAGTTGTTCTAATGTCTTGTGAAGCCATCAAATGGGCCAGGTACCAACCCCAAGATCTGGATACTGGAGAGTGATTTAAGGCAGTGAAAGCAGACAAAGCAGAAGAAAAATTCACTTTCTGTCTATGTACTGCTGGAACATAGCAGCCTAGAAAGGATAAATTTTAAAGTGTGCCAATCCCTTTGTACATGCCAGTAACAGCTTTGTTACATCTGTAATGAAATACCCATTTGTCTATAGCTGCAGGACACCGTGCTCCTGCAGATCTCGCTATTGCACTCAGCCCTGCGATACCACGACAGATTGTGCAAGTGCTCCTGGCCCTTTCCAGCACAAAGTCAGCTGCAGTTGTTTGCTTCACAAACTGATTCAGCCAAAGCACAACTGCTGATGCTCAGAAGGTAGGCGGGTATCACAATATGCAGAGAGATCGAGCTGTGTAAGAATCTTGCTTAGTCACCTATAAATCAGTTTAGCATAACCATCTGCCTCTCTTGCATTCAATGTCTAAAGGAGTTCTCTGACCTTCAGTCCCACAGTGAGCTCCCTGGTCTTCAGGTGGGATGGGAGAGATTGTGTCCTGCTTGGCTTCCCTCTGCTCTCCCTTTCACTTTGCTGTTCAAGAAGAAAAATAGTGAAAAAACCTGCTGCTTCAGGATTCAGCTTATGTTGCCCTTCTCCAAGTTGTCAATAAATCAGAAAAGAGCATAGAAAGGATTTGGGCCACAACTTCTCTTTTTTATCACCCCGAGTTTCCAACTATCAAGGTCTCTTTCACTGCACAATTCTGAATAAGCACTGAAGTAGTGACCTGACTGAGCAGTCTTTAGTAGTTCCCGTGGCTCCCTTGGCTCTGCTTCCTTTGATTCATTTTAATGAACTATACAGAGTCTGAAACATGAATTGCAACCTTAATTTTTTGGCTAATCCCATGATCAGATTAAAATCTTGGCTTCAAAGACACTCAGCCCTTTTGGAATATGGCATTTATGTCTGGATCAATCACAAATTATGAAAAACTCCCTAAAGCTTTATGCATGTGGGATTTTTTCTCCCTCTCCTTCAATAATGAACTGCAACAATCAGAAGTCTAAATGAGCTAAGGTGACATCCTTTTAGAGTAAAAAAAAATTTATCACACGCTCAGCCCTCTCCTTCTTCGAACCTCCCATCATTTTCCACTATCTGCTAGTCTTTCATGACTTTGTCAGCCAAATTATACATTTTTCCCTTACACACTGAAGGTTTCCAGTAATTACACGAAGTACATTAGATATGAAAAGCTATATTTACCCACGTGACACGAGGCCAAAAAATCATGTGGTAAGAACTTTGAATTAAGTATTTAGATGGCACAGCATGTATCTGAATGAGTAAAAGATACAAGAATATGTAGACTCCAGTTTTTAAACCTCAGATTGTTTTTCTGAAGCTTTTGCTTTTCTCGTAGTACTCAGACTGACTGGCCCATTGCACTTCTAGAGATCTATCTGAAATGAGGTGTGAAGAAAAATATCCTGGAAAAACTCATCATAATCTGTGTGCTGTTATTAGCCCCTCGTGCAGTGGGCCCACTGTCATCTTTTCTTCCTGTTGGTGTCACCAAAGTTCTCAGTTAAGACTAAAACAACTCCCCATCTCTTCAAAAAAGTCCTTGCACAGCCATGCAGGAACCTCCCTATGTTGGTTTACAAGCTAAGAACCCTTTTACCTCTAGTTGGTTATTGACTTTGACTAACGAGTTTATTTTCAAGGTTTGTTTTTTGTAGGAAATACTCTCTTCAGTTATTTCTTAGTATACAAATAACTTTTAAAAACAGTGTCCTTCTGCCCTTTTGAAGGAGTGACATTGTTTTAAGAATAAATTCATCAACTCAGCAGACCGAAAATCTGATTTCTGTCTAGGATATCTATATTAGCTTGTGATATAATCAAGATTTAAACAGATGCCTCAAGGCTTTTGATTTACAAAGCTGTATTTTGAGATCAGTTCTTCTCTTTCTATACCTGACTGTTCTCCCACATGAACAGCATCGGACATGGCAATGTGCAGTGCTACAGGGACATCTCACATCTGGATCAAATGCAGATGTTTCCCAAACAGGAAGACAGCAAGATCTGGATCCATCAGGCCAAGGGTAGTTCTCAGGTCATCAAAGTGCTTGGATACAGCTACCAAGTGAGTTAAACTTTGAGAATAGAGGTCTTCAGGTTCATAAATGCTCTTTTGTGTGGCTTTAGGAGTAAAAGGTTGGAAGCTGAGAGTCAGGCAACAATTTCAATTCAAACTAGGTGATGTGTCTGTTTTGTTTCCTTCTGGAAATTTCAGTGCAAAGCCAGGACAGCTGCGTATCCCAGAAGAATCTTCACAAGCAGAGTGTTCTGGTTGTTGGTTTGGTTTTGTTCTCTGAAAAGGTTCAGGCCTTCAGGGGAAGATCTTTTGAATTTGGCTGCACCTCCACGGGGATCTGAGACCTCAGTTGCCCTTGCAGAGTCTTTTGTGGCGAATATGCAGAGTCTTCAGCTTCCACAATGTTGTGGTTTAACCTCAGTCGGCAACTGAGCACCACCCAGCCGCTCGCTCACTCCCCCCCAGGGCGGGATGGGGGAGAGAATTGGAAGAGTAAAAGTGAGAAAACTCATGGGTTGAGATAAAAACAGTTTAATAATTGAAATAAAATAAAATACTACTACTACTAATAATAGTAATAATAATAAGAAGAATATACAAAGCAAGTGATGCACAATGCAATTGCTCGCCACCCGCTGACCGATGCCCAGCCAGTTCCCGAGCAGCGGCTCCCCCCGGCCAGCTTTCCCCAGTTTATGTGCTGAGCATGACGTCCCATGGTATGGAATGTCCCTTTGGCCAGTTTGGGTCAGCTGTCCTGGCTGTGCCCCCTCCCGGCTTCTCGCTGGCAGGGCATGAGAAGCTGAAAAGTCCTTGACTAGTGTAAGCACTACCTAGCAACAACTAAAACATCGGTGTGTTATCAACATTATTCTCATCCTAAATCCAAAACTCAGCACTGTACCAGCTACTAGGAAGGAAATTAACTCTATCCCAGCTGAAACCAGGACACACAACCATTTCTTTGTCTGTCCTGACAGTTAAATACCGCCACCCCTTCTCCTGAGAAAATTTATTAATGAAAGATGAAACACTACATTTCAACTTGAAAAATTAATGCTCCACAAGTAACACCTGAGAGCTCACAGCATGGAAAGGTGAAGTAGCAAACCAGCTTGCATCCAAAGGAACAGTATTTTCAAATATTTCTATCCTGGAACCATTCATATCTTCCTGAAACTTTGAATTACTCTAAGCTCCAAAGTCCCCTGTGTTCATAATCATTAAAAAGGAGACACATTTGGAGAATAAGCTTCTGTACTGAGCTCCTAGGGTATCTGACAGATGTCAGGCTATGTAGTCTCCTTAAATCTGGATGAATGACATTACTGAGACCTCTTCTTGCTAGGAATGCCTGCTGGGAACCTGTGCCCACACTGCACAAGAGTTTAGGGAGGATTTAGGCTTAACAGAGACAAAAAAACCATAAGAAGAGTTATATGGGATGATTCAAAGATCATTCAAAGATCCAGGATCCTGTGTCTAGATGCCAAGGGTAGAGTGTGAGAGTAAGACAACCATATAGTGAGTGATACCTCCCTGTAATATCTCCTGATTCACCAGCGGCTGAGCCTTCCACAGAGGTGATATACACATGCTCAGTGGGCTTTGCCAGACCTGTCTTCCATTAACGCACCTTCTGACACAATATTAACTTTCAATAACCACAGCGATAAATGGCTGAGTTTCACAGCTCAGCTGAACTGCTGTGTGAAGAAGTACCTCCTTTTAGTTGTCCTAAATCTTATCTGTGACCATCTTACCTGCAGGTGGCTTGTTCTCGCACTAAGTTCCCATGCCCCTTCTCCAAGCCACTCATCATGTCATACATCTCAATCATAGCCCGCCTCAGCTATCTCTTTGCAGTCATAAAAAGCATGAGTCCGTTTATCCATTCTCACACACCCTCTTTTTCAGCACTGAAAGCCTATGCTTTTCCCAGTTGTACCATATCTTTTTGAAATGGGGGGGAACAAAACTGGATAAAGTGTTTAAAACATGGGTGCAGAACAGATTTATACAGCCGCACAGCAATGTTTTCTGCTTTATTCTCCAGTCCTTTCCTAGTAATTCCTCCCATTCTAGCTGGGTTGTTGGTTTGTTTTGCTTTGCTGCTGAATTGACAATGTAATGGATAGTTCTATAAAACCACTCAGGAAAGAGATCTTGGAGTTAATAGCTAGTTCAGAGACCATCGCCGAGTGTGTTTTTCCTCCCATGTGCATGACTGCACATTTATCAACAATGAATTTCTTCTGCCATTTTGTCAAAGTGTTTGACAATACGAGCCTGGGGATCCATTCCTGCAAACTCGCCTTGCCCTGCAGGGTTTGCTCTGCTGAATTCACCAGCAGGCTGCTTGGAACTCTCACATGGGCATGGGGGGAACAAACCTGCTTGCAAACTGCACCGACACAGAATAACTAATTCTAGTTAAAGAAAAACATTGCCTAAAAGCAGAGGTACAGTGGACCTGCCCTTCAAAGTCGTGGGAAGTGGAAAGGAACCGGTAGGTTCGTTCCACCTTCTGTACTTAGTATGGGAGCATGGAGACTTGGAAAGCACATGGTCCCGAATCAACACTGCTTTTACAACCTCCAAAATGCAGTGCAAATGCACATTAAGACAGAATACAAATGGACAAGCCCTCAAAGAGGCAATGTATTATGTTATTATGTTAGCCCTACAACTCCCTTTGACATGATTTGATGTACAGAGTAGGCTGCTTTTCTTATTCAGTGCATTTCCTCTGTGACAGCTAAACCCCCCCAGTTTAAGAAATCAAAAGTGACTCTTATGGCTAATCTGTTTCTCAAGAAGTTATTTGCTTTCTCCTTTCAAAAAGGAGAGCGCCCTGTGTTTCTGCTGAAGGCGAGTACAACTAATGTGAGAGACTGTTGCTTTTGGAGTGTTGATTCAGACAAAGTACCTCAGAGAGAGGAGTTATCTCAAGGCAGTGAATAACACCACAGTTATGAACCTCTATAAAATATAAAAAAGCCTGCAGTCTGGGAAAGGGGTGTTTAGTCATGTCACAGCTCCACGGTCTCTGACATGACAGAGTTGTTAGTCATGAAAGATAATGTTTTCAAACATGAGTGCTCTAAATTTGGGAATTAAGCGTTGATCCAAAACCTAGCAACATGAACAGAAAAATTGGGTTTGAGTTCAGTGGAACTTGGGTGGTTCAGGCTCTTAAATTCATATTTGTGGCAGTTATAGAAAGAGGCCTTATTTGAGACATGTCAGATATCTGCTCTATCAGCTAAATTGTGGCAAACTTTTTAACAATCAAGACTGAATAACAGACCTCAAAATTTAGCTCACAGACAGTCTGGGTTATCCTTCCTGCACAAGTTACAGCAATAGATCTATGAGAAGCCTATGACCTTATCAAGGGCTGAATCATCACTGATGCAGACAACCCTTAACTGTGGAGTATTCAAAATTCAGGCAAAAGTCCCAAGGCTTCCTTTAAGAGAAGAAGACGGCATTATCATTCCCTAATCACAATTGCTTGGCTGACTGCAGAGGTGCTCACTGTAGTACTTACACTGAGAAGCACCTGTCTATACAAGGGTACGCACACCTACAAGTTCAGAAGCAGGGCTTGATTTCTGGAAATTCAGATTTTCCCAGAATCTAATGAGCTGAAGCCCTCACAGACACTGACCCGTGTCTAATAAGTTTTTTTTTTACTGTGAGCATTTCCAGTCAGCAATATAGAGGATAATAAAATGCAGCTAGAGAGTATGACTTTCAAGAAAGCAGAATGCTATAGCTTCCTTATATGGCATGATACATACCCTTTTTCATGATCCTTTTTAACAGTAATCTATAAATAGGATTATTAATAGAATAATCCTATTCTAATATTTCATTAACTTTCTTCATTTAGTCAAAGTCCTAGTTTTGGCTGGGACAGAGTTAATTTTCTTCCTAGTAGCTGGTACAGTGCTGTATTTTGGATTTAGGATGAGAATAATGTTGATAACACACCGATGTTTTAGTTGCTGCTGAGCAGTGCTTACACTAGTCAAGGACTTTTCAGCTTCTCATGCCCTGCCGACTGAGAAGGCTGGAGGTGCACAAGAAGCTGGGAGGGGGCACAGCC
>NW_008795492.1:1870997-1875041 GCF_000699145.1 Aptenodytes forsteri
ATTATTATTTTCCCTTCCTTTTCTGTCCTATTAAAGTGTCTTTATCTCAACCCATGAATTTTACTTTTTTTTCCCCTGATTCTTTCCCCCATCCCACATCCCCCACATCCCGGGGGAATGAGTGAACGGCTGTGTGGTGTTTAGCTGCCTGCCGGGTTAAACCACAACAATTAGTTAATCTGCAGTAATGATCTTAGGGAAGCTGCACTCTTTTTTGTGTTGTGCCATTCTGTTATTTCATAAGTTAGAGATGTCTGACCACATCTGCATGAATGCTGGCAATGATATAAATTACATTTTGAAAAAACAAGGACACAGACCATAAATTGAGCAAAATAATTTATAATCTTTCTAAACACTATAATCTATCTTGTAATAATTGCTGTCATGAAATGTCATCCAAGAGTTAGATGGCCCAGTTCAGGACCACTTTGGGAAGAGACCAAATGCAAGGAGACTGGCACTTTTTCCTTGTGAGCTTTGTCAATACACCCAATAGAGGGTAATGCGTTTCATGGGGTCTGTCTGACACTTCCTGCTTTCAGAGCCACTTTTCCTGTACCATTGCTCTTCTCCTTAATCCCTTTGATCCCAACAGTTGTTACGCTGTCCTTCAAAGCATCTGTTTGAACGGCAGTCTACAAAACCTCACTACAGGCAATGAAGCTGATAGCTTTATGTGAAAAGGGCCATTAAATCACCATTTAAAAAATATTTTTTAACCTACGCTATTGGGGTCACTAATTAAAAATCAATTCCTTTCTGTGTTGCAAATCTGACAGTAATTCTGCCTCCAATGGGTACAGCAAGATTAACAACACGTCAGGTAAATGCAGCTGGGAAATGACATTTTCATTAGTGATTTATTGGGTGTGAAATTTCCACCACGGTGAAATATTCATGAACAATGCAGGTTAGAATGTCTCCATAAATATCCACATTACTAATTACTGCTGAAGCCCAAACTGGATTAAATGTTCACAAAGCAAAGCATTCACAAGCCACAGGAGAATTATCTAGGACAGGACTTTTAGCGAGAAACCAAAAATACACAAAACCCCATAAGCAGCAAAGTAAGAGGTTTTCTGCTAATCACAGCATATCACCTTTCCCATCCCCAGAAAAAAAACAAGAGAAAGCAAAGCAAAGCAATATGGTCTCTATTATGTTTGTCCTGCTAATTAAGAGTGCCAGGGACTGATCCTGGGCCCGAAGACCAAGTGGTAGAAAAGGTACCAGCTATTTCATGTCCACATCCCTTAGGACTGAAGAAAGATGTGTCCAGGCGAGCGCTAGTCAGAGCTGTGTGATCACCCAGAGTCCAGTACTCGAGTGTATTCACTTGCTGTTTCTTCATTAGCAGCATGGACTTACCAGCGATGCCAGGCTGGGCAGCCTCAGCCCTGTCCCCTCTTACGCTGCTCCTGCTCAGTCGAATGATACCCGCACCAGCCTCGGCACCGACTGCAGAGCAGAGCCTGCTTCCTTTTAGCATACGGCTTCAGTTAGTTATTGCTGTTGTACTGAATTACAAGAAAGCTGGATTGTCATAACATCCAGAAAGGTTCAGATAGGCAATACAAACCAAGCAAACAGTGACCTCCAGCTTTTTCAGTGAACCTCTGCATAAATGATAAAGTCAGCAGAGCAAGACGTAGTAATTGGAACAGACCGTGTATTTTCTACCTGCTGATCACAGGTAGAAAAGGTACCTGCTCTTGGGATCATCAGCAATTGGCATATGAGCTTGTGCTGGCTTTTACAGGGAGCCAGATCAAGGTCTGTGCGCTTCCAGAATCTGCAAAGGTGAATTTAAACCATGCTGGCTTTTAGTCACTAGTCCTTTGATGTTTTTTTTTTACTTTCAACTCAATCACATCACAGATCTGCATTAAAGCACAATCACTCAAACACTCACAGAGAACAGGCACTCTCTCTGGTGGGAAAGACTGGAGAGGAGGCCACCAAGGAGCCCTTGGGTTAGGATGGAGACCTCATAAACTACTTCTGCTGTTGACAGATCGGTAACATGGTGTCCCAGACTTAAACACATTTTGCCTTAACACAAACATTTGTGGGCAGAAAGATAAATCTGCATTGTTGATTAAACAGGATTTTCTTTTTTCTTCCCTTTTGTACAAATCTTGATTTTTTTAAATGTGTTTTAGCACATGATAAAGCCAGTGTAACTTCTCTGTCAAATTTGGTACTCAGACACCAAATCTTCTCTCATGCTCAATACTTTCAAACTGGTATGGCTTTCATAGTATTCGTTTTCAGTGGAATGAGCTGCACTGGGTAATGAGGCCCAGAACTGGAGAATAAATAGATGGCCACAGTTAATAATCTGTTAGGCCTTCTCTGGCATTTGATAGCCCCTGAATAACAACATGCAATATAAAGACATTTAGAGAGAAGAACAATCCTCAGAGTACTTCATGTTTTGTAGATTGGAAGCTCCAAATTGTTTAAAAATAGCTTTATGAAACCCAATTTCACACAGTTTGGACTAAATAGAAGAAACTAAAGAAGCTGATGAAAATGCAAAAGCAGCAAGTTTAAGTGAATTGAGCCTCAGAAGCTGTTGGAAGATAATGGCTTCAGGAGTAATCCATTCTGGTCATTGCCAGCCTTACACCAGGGTTTCTACATCTCTTTTTGAGCTTATTGTTAAAAGCCTCACTACATATTACTAACATTGTTGTTGCTGACTAAAATGCTTAGTAATGACACAAACATCACTCAAAATCAAATTATCAGATGTACAGACAACATACTATAGAATTTAATAGTGTGTTAAATGATTGCGGGGAAATGTTCTGTGAAGTCAGTGAAGCAGCAGCAAAAACTAATTCAATTCTCAAATGAGTAAAAGTGAGAAACTGTTCTTATAAAACCAATATTGTAAAAATACATGCTGGCATACACTGCTGACTTCTAGGGGAGGGAGAAGGAATTTTTCCTCCTAGCAATAAACATCTAATTTTGGTGACTGATGTAGTTCACCTTGTATCAAAACTGCTCTGTGTGCCTGGAATAACAGTGTCCAAAATAATTTTATGAGAAATGTCACATGTTCAAAATACCAGTCACGATTCAAAACTATTTATCATTGATCACAATCTGATGAACATATGGATCTCAAGTTAAATGAAAGTCATCTTAAGTTTCTGGAAACTGCTAAAGAGTGAGAGCAGAGCCTTTCTCTTATCTTCCGGAGCAAAAAGCACCCTGGCATAAAACTTGCCTGGAATATGAAGTGTTTCACATTGCCCTAAACTAGTTAAATACGTACCGATCGTTGCTTAGCTTTATCAGCCTTGTTCTGGCAGCACGTCCCAGGTGAGCTGCCAGGTGGGAGAGAATCCCACAACCATTACCTGCTTCCAAAAACCTCACATCAACAAGAAAGAGTTTTCATAATACATCACGGGAAAGTCAAAATCAGCCACAAATACATTGACATGTCAGCTCCGAACTTCTTCAGTTGTAACAACCACAACATTTTCTGTTTCTTTCCATTGACTGAAAGTTAGAACTTGTTTATGCTCAGTAGGAATGTCCTTTGGATAACAGCTATTACCTGTCCTTCCACATTACCATCTCATAGGATCAATAGCAGGGCTGTTTACAGAAAAGTCAGGGTGGATGTGGTTAGTTCAGTCTTTGCAAAGCAGATCTAGCTTTCTCTTGACCCTTTAACACTATCAAGGATTGCCTCAGGTTGAATGCCAGCACCCAAGACTGTACCTCAAGAGGATTTCTTCCTTCCTTCCTTCCATTTCTGTTGGTGCTCATATTTTATACCACTGTCTTAATGTTTTTTCCTTTCTTTCTCATTATTTGAAACATTTATAGTATATAATGTTACTTCATTTGAAACTCTTGAATCCAATATTCAGATTGTATCATAGAATCATAGAATCATTGAGACCTCTAAGACATCGAGTCCAACCGTTGACCCAACCCCACCATGCCCACTAAACCATGTCCAATCCCCTGGTGCAACTTGAGGCCATTTCCTCTTGTCCTATCGTCCTATCG
>NW_008795492.1:1876721-1920278 GCF_000699145.1 Aptenodytes forsteri
GTTCTAGCTGGGCTTTTGCCTTTCTCATTTCCTCTCTGCACGACCTAACGAGATCCCTGTACTCTTCTTGAGTTGCCTGCCCCTTCTTCCACAAGTGGTAAGAAGTCACATCATAAGAACATTGAAGTTACATCATAAGAAATCTTCTGGCTTTTAAGGAATTCCTCCAAATACACAGCAGTCTTAATCAAGTCAGACCTGAGGTTTCCTTTAACTCCTTGTATTGAATTCCAAGGGAAGTCACATCATAAGAACATTGAAGTTACATCATAAGAAATCTTCTGGCTTTTAAGGAATTCCTCCAAATACACAGCAGTCTTAATCAAGTCAGACCTGAGGTTTCCTTTAACTCCTTGTATTGAATTCCAAGGGCTAAACTGTTTAAACAGTCAAAGGACTATTAAGAAGCTTGTGATACTCACTTTACCTTTAGTATTGTGTTTCTGGAACCACTGAGCTCCCCTAACCCATAACAACTGTCAGCAGTATGAAGTATTGAAAATATTTTCTTTAACTCAGAAATTCTTACTTATTGTACTTCCAAATAAGACACACACACACACCCCCAACATCTTCATTTCCTCTAAATTTACCATTAATCTCATTGTTTAAATAAAACTTAAAGAGATGATTAAGGAATGGCTGACCTGGACTCCAGATGCCCATACTGATCTGTGGTGCCCATGTAATCAAGGAACAGTTCTCGTGATTGTCACTGATTTGAGGTAAGGTGGAAGTACAACCCATGGCAAGATGGCGGTGTGCTACCGAGGTAGGTGTGGTGAACTAAAAAGAAATTATCATTTCTAGATTCTTCACAGAAGAAACTACTCAAATTAGAAAAATCAGTGATGAGCAGATGCTAATCCCCATTAGGTTTCACCATCAGATCATGTGATTAACAATTGTAAAGAAGCACAAGTGGAAGTGATAGGGAAATAACTAAGCAGCCAGGCGCAAAGTGCCTGGGCAGCTTCTGCCCGCTTCCCACCCGTGCATTACAACTATTTCTACTTGTGTACCCCATATCTAAAGGTATATCGACACCTTACATACCACTTATATCTGACCCCATTGCCAGCATTTGTGTCTTTTAATGAGAACATGGTTAGAAATGAAAAACTGTTCACAAGATGAGGACCTGTATCCAGAAAGAACTTTTATAGCTATTATTCACATTTAAAATGAAAACTGCTCCTGGACTTCAATAAGTTTGGAATTATATCAACTTCAAAAACTACAGAACTTTTAACTGTCTCAGAAACATATCACTGAATGAATGAAACCTTCTTCTGTATTAGAGGGATATAATATGTGGTTTTTTGGATCTCATGTTATTTCTCTTGGAGATGGGTTATAACGGTGCTTGAGGTTAAGTAGTATGTAATTGAAAAGACAGAATAAAATGATGAAAGTTTTAATAAAAGATATGCCAAAAAAATAAGAACACAAATCTTGTTATAAACAAGAAAGCATAGTACAGTTGAACTTTATGCCTCTTATATGCTCTTTTTTTATTAATGTTTTCTTTACAATGCTCAGCGTGTCCTTAAAGCATTGAGCAAGTCACAGCATTCACAGTGGCGCTATATACTGGCTAAGAATGGCTGCTGCAGTGTTCCCTGCCTGTAATAGAAATGGAGTTTTATAAACAAATAAAAAAAGGCAAAAAAGCTATAAAGTTCCACCAATTTGTGCTTCCTAGTTTACACAGAGTTGGTTTCTGTGAATGGGCACACAACACCAGAAATTTCACTCCTATTTATGCATTCATCCAAGCCTGCAGATCTGATGCTCTGTGCTGATTATCCCGCCAACAATTCGATCTCAGGTGCCTGCACTAAATAGCGGAAAGCAGCACCCAGGAGTGCTGCTTCCCCCAGACCTGATGGGCTACCATGGATTTGTAGCTCTGCGTATCCTCTCTCTTCTCCCCCTTGCTAAAGGCAGATTTCCAGCTCTGAAAATGCAGGGCAGGACCAGTCCCCATGCTCCCCTGGATGCAAGCACCACCATTTCAGCTGTGCAACATCAAAAATCCCCCCATATTTCTGCACTCCCCAAAAGTGACTATTGCAAAGCATCTAGTGGAGGTCTCAAACTGAAGAAACCCTCCAGTACCTTGAGAAAAAGATTATAGTCCTGGATTTGTGGCTTTGGTGAACAAAATGCCAAAATCAATGGAAAGACATTTAGCACTGCGGTACAGAATGGGAGCATCTCATAAATGTTAACAATATTCCAACACTGCTGAAAGCATGGAGTTGTCACACACAGCCCTCCCCTCCGCAGCAAACAGTAACTGAGGTGCAGATACAGCCAGGATCTGAACTGAACCCACCCAGAGTTGGAGAAGAGTCCCAATTCATTTTACTTATTGTACATTGTACTTTACATTTAGTCTTTCTTGCTTCTAGCTCTTATTAAACCATTGTTTAACTTCACTGGCCTACTAATAGCCAAATTTTGAACCTTACTATTTTGCCAAACTGTCCAGCTTCAAAAATTATCCCTAATGAAAAGTATTCTCTAGCTACTTTCTGTATTTGGGGGAAATGGGCAGCACGATTCAACAGGTATCATGCACAATCCTTTTGATAGGACGCTGTAAAACATCTTCCCAGAAACAGAATTCATTTGCTCTCTAGCAATGGCATCTTTTATGCCAGTTATGGACTCAATAGATAAGATTTCAGAGAGACCTCATGGATATTAGATATTCTGTTTGGAGGTTCTCAAATGGAGTATTCAAGAAAATTGATTTTCATAGTGCAATTACACTGTATTCCTGAACATCAAAATACATTAAAACATTTTTAGGTGGATACCTGAAAACAGACATCAAATGCTCATTAGCTACTTTCTTATAGGGACTTAGCTTTTCTAAAAGTGCTCAAGACAGTTAGGGACACAAATCCTAAGGACTTTTAATTACACTTATAATCCTGTCCCTGTCTGGCATGTTTGAAAATAAATAAATAAAGCACAGAAAGACAAACAGAGTAACAATTCAGGAAGGTCAGTCCCACAGTCAGTGCTCAATGCCTTTGTTCAATTCCCAACCCTGCCACCAGCTTTGTTTCTAGCTATAGGCCACTCACTTTGTCTTTCTTTTTCTCTCTTACAGCAGGTATAATATTCTGGTAAGGGGAAGCTGATCAGGAAATACCTAATAGGTACATCTGGGAAGAAGCAAATATGCTAGATACAATTGTTACATACTTTAAAGGGTAAGAAAGACTGCTTTGGGAAGCAAATAGTATATTTAAAAGTCTAGGTAGGGGGAAAAAAAAAAGACAACTCCGAAAGAGAAGGTAGGGAGAACATGTGGTCCTTCTAAAGTCAATGGGAACTTTGCCTTGACTTTACTGCAATCAAGATTTCCCCATTAAACACATGGATCCTGTATCCAATCTCTAAACCCCTTCTATCTGATGCACTATCACAGTTCTACTTTCTGTACCTTCCTTACCTATTTCACAACTTGGGATAAAAGCAGGATACAAGGGGAACACTGAAAACCTGCAATCAGTATGCTGCAGAGGAGGCCAACATGCTGGCATGTGTGAATCAGGATTGTTTCAGTTTATAAAATAATCTTTTATAAAGACAGGAAGACAACTCCTGCAGCATTCACATTTTCCGACACAGCCAGAATCCTTCAAAACCCGGCATGCTCAGAATGTGATCCCAAGTTCCATGTATTACATTGATTTTATAATTGATTATATTCCCAGGGTCAGTATCTGGAAACCTGTAAGATAATTTTTTCAACTGATTTGTCTCCTCGGACAGCTGCTGCATACAACCTCCAACTTTCCAATAGATGATGACAGCATGGTGAACGATGGCTCAATTATTGCAATCATTCACTTCCACCCTGTGGGCTGCAAACCAAAACTTTCCTATACTTCATTTTTTCCATATAGTAAATCATTATTGGGAAGAAAGTGTTCGGATTTCCACTACTGTGAGTGCACTTAATTGCTAGCCAAAATGTTGCAAGGAGTGATTCAAACACAGCTGGTGTGAGGCGATGTGCACTCCCGCTACTGACCAGTTTTCCCTCTGCTCAGCATAAGTTCGTCTGAAGACACATCTTCCATTTGCAGCTCAATACTTCCAATACCTTGGTATTTTAAAGCATGTTTTTTCCAGGCATTTACTGCCTTGTAACTATACAGCTAAGAATCCAAAGTACACTAAAACCAATGAGAGTCTTCCCACTGACTGTACAATTTTAGGTTTAACCCCAGAAAGATTTGGCAAGACCAGGCTTTCACACAGAAGTATGGTCCTTCTTACAACCTGAAAGCCAGTTACTGATTGGTAAGGTACATTTATAATCACAGACACCAGGGAAAATTGTGAGGCTGAGGCATTGCCATTGCCCCATGCAGGAATATGTGTACAGGGTGCAAAATCATCAGGAACAAATAACTAACTGCCTGCAAGCGTGTTACCTACCCCTGCTCGTGTCTCCCACAGAAATCCATATGGGCAGTTCCCATGAGTCACCTTCACATATACGACCCAGCAAGCCATTGCCAGAGCTGCGTGCTGCACAGCCCTAGAGCAAGCAGGGGCAAACACCACTGCTCGGGCTAGAGGGAAGAATGAAACAGAGAAAAACCATCAGTGAAACACCGGGGAAAGCTAAGAAATGAACCAATGCAAAGAACAAAAGCCTCTTAGCAATGGCTTTCAAAATCCCTGCAGCTGCAGGACAAGCAACAGCAGTATCCCCTCTTCCCTCCCAATGTGCTTGCAGAACGCTGGAAGGAACGAGTATTGCCACCCACTGGCAGGAATACCTAACTTAGCGAGTCTTACTTGTTCAGGGATCTCGGAGGCCTTGCAGATGATGACTTCACTTGGCAGGGAAAGTCTTGCCCTCCAAGTGCACCTCTGCGTGCAAGAAGGCACTGGGCTGGTGGTTCCCTTCCAGAGCGCTGGCTCCTCCCCAGAAAGGGGATTTGTCTTTCCAAGTGCGGAGGGATCACTTGGTAATTTTTAGTAAAAAATGCCACCCTAACTGGCTTGAATTCCTGACTACTTCTTCAGAAGTTACCACTTCACCTTAGCTGGCAATTATTTTGCTGTGATTAATTACTGGTTTCAAAAGTACCAACTTTGTATTTACTGGGCTTTATGATAAAGAGCTTTAAAACCATAAACCTTAGCATTTTATTCACAGCAGGACAGAAGTCCAGTTATAGTCCTCTAGTGCAAAACACGTTATGCAGACCTACCAGAAACCAATTCCTACTCCAAGGAGTTTCCAATTTAAATCTGTGATTGAACACTTGTTCACATCCTTATCTTGAGGGAGATAGGTTGTTCCAAAGACACTAAAGTGATTATTCATCCTATTCATGAATTCAAGAGCATGCATATATATTTGCACAACTGGAAAATGCCACAAAAGCTGGAATAACAGCAGGTGGATATAAAGAGAGATAATTGTGACTAATGCAATAAGCAGTGACTACAGAAGAGTAGCTGCCTAGCTGTTGCTGAATATTCTATTGTCAGTACGCTAGGGGCAAAAATCAAGGAGAGATTTGAAAAAGGACAATGTAGTGTTTTGTAGGCTTTTAGGAGAGCTTTTCTTGTGCATTATTGTAGGAAAAAGCATGAAAATGTCTGATGGAGATTGGATTAATGGCTTAATTTCGAGGGACTATTAAATTACCTGGCACATTGTAGAAACATTTATAATGTATAAGTAAAATGACATTAGCAATTTCCACGAAGCTTAGAGAAAGAGTCTAGATAAGAATTATTATATCCAAATCCAAGGTTCACACTTCAGGACCATGTTTAACACCCGTATCCTGTAATAGGATCCACCACACAGAGGAAGACATCAGTTTTCCTACTTTCTCTGACTCTGCTTTCACGCAGACGGGAGTCAGACGGATTGAACAGTGGGGCTGGGAAACAACAGCCCAGGGGAGCCGCACTGCTGCTGAAGGTGAATGCAGTCCCACCCCAGCTGCACCGGTTGTGGATTATACAGCATCATGAACTGGGCAGGATCCTTTTGCAACATCATCCATCACTAAAATGCATTAGAGAGATGGAAGCTAGAAAACAACATAAAAATCTCTTTCTGCTAAATGATGTTATGGACTGTGGGTTTCCTTCAGATGTGTCAGTATTTTACTTTTAGAGGGATGCTTCACTGTTGTGGCTAAAACAAATGTTGCAAACAGTAAAAATATTACAAGACTACAAAGAGCCATTTCTCAGCTTGCAGAGGCCGTGCAGCTGAGATCTGCAGACACAGGACAGGAGTCGTGGTTAGCTTAGAACTACTTCAGACTCAGGGAAGGGGCTAGGTTTTGCCATTTTCTTCTCTGCTGTATTGTTCATTGAACATTCACATTTTAAAATTCACTTTCCTTGCCAGTTACCTAATTTCTAACCCTCCCTATTTTTATCTACCATTTGAGGTTCTCTCATTTTTCAGGCCATCAAGAGGTACAAACAACATTGCCTGCCCTTTTAATAGGTGTTCTGGGATTTGTAGCTGTAAATTTTGTCCATGGAAAGCCGCATCAGGGTGACAAGCACCGCTGATAAGGGGGTCTAGCCATCCTACGAAGATAAGAAAACAAGCTAGCAAGACCATAAGAGTGGCATATAGGCATTATCACATAGAGAGTAGCGCGACTCTTCTTCAAGGAACCCAAGAAGGTCACAACCTGCTCCAGATAGCTCTGTGACACCACGCGGCTGCTTGCAGGGTGTGGCACTATTCAAAGCAAATGTGGGGGACAGAGTCTAGCTGTAAGTCATGAAAACCTAAGACTAAGTCCTATCATCAGAACATAAAACAAATCCTATACTGTCTTTATGCACAAAAATATATTTGGCCAGTCAATGTGCTCTGGGCAACTTGTTGGGTTTGTTGGAAGGTGCCCTGTGCTGCGTTTGCAGCGGGAGGAGGTACTGTGTCGGGCAGCTCTCTGTCCCACTGTGCCACACAGCACTGCCATGCCAGGGAGATGGGGAGCACGAGGAGATTTCAGACCTGCAGGTGCTGTAACAGGACATACTGCAGCGCTGTCACAGAGAGTTGCTGCGAGGTAGGGCTGAAAGCTAGAAACAATACAGTAGGAGGAAGGAGGTAATAAATACACAATGGAGAATAATTTCCAACTGTTGGTTAGCTGCTGAAAAAAGGTATCAGAACTGTCGGTCTTCAATGTCTTCATAGTCAGCTGTGGCTATGCAGTGCAGTTCAAGAGTTGCTGATACAATTTATTTTAAAATATTCTGAATGTAATGTTAAAAATAATAGAAAACAGAATTACCCACAAGGACTGCCCTTTCTAATAATTTTTAAAACACATTCACACTTAATGCCGCCTTTTTAAACTTCTGCAAAATGCACTCGAGCAATGGATTCTGTGCAGCAGGGAGGTATTAATTTAGCACTTTAGTGCGAGTCTGTTTTTGCTCAGTTAACTTCAGGCTATTGCTGTTTTATTGCGTGAATAAATTAGTCAGGTCCTATTTATTACATATCTTTATTTGGCTTTACATCTTTCTTCTGGGCACCGAGGGTGAACAGAGGCAGCTGAGGCTCAGAGACATGGTGAACTGTTCAACACATCAAGATGTTTGACTCCATTCTGATCCATTGGCCAAAACCGTGAACATCACAAGTTTTATCTTCTAGGAAGTTTGCGATGTGCAGGGGGAGGCCAGCTGCCTGCTCACGAGCTGACTGATCACACAGGAACGTGGTCCCACTGAGCAGCAGTTTACTGTAATGGTTCCTACTGGCTTCATAAGGTCTTCTCAGCATGAAGACCAAATCGATGTCCCAAAGGGAAGAAAGTCTTTGGGAGCTCTACATGAAAGAAATGCAATACCTCATGTGGTAACTTTAAATAAAACACACCTTTAAATGCTGAAGGAGCCACTGACTTTCCTCATTCTTTAAAAAAACCTGCCAATTTCAGCAGCATTACTCCTCTCTCCCTTGACCTAGAAGTGATTTTACAGCCCAGCCTCTGTTCCACATTGGAGCATTCTGGAAATAGAAGAAACATTGAAGTATTTGGGTGCCAGCAGCACATCAGCAGTAATGTGATTCAAGCATCTCCTAGCAACGAAGAGGGGCTGGTTATCCCCAGCACCACTGTATTAATTTTTACGAGGAGCCACACTAAAGCTGAGGGTCTGGTATGCCACAGCCTTAGGGGACAAGAGCAGCCCCACAGCAATGCTATCTGGTCATCTCCTGGCAACACCTCATCCCATCCTTTTTTGGTTTTTTTGCCAGATTTTCATGTTATTTTGAATTCCAAATGAACTCATGGCCTGGCACATCTGCATGTATGAAAGCCCTGGCTATCTGTAAGGAAGTGTTGAGCCCTTACTCTGTATTAGACCACCTGAAGCCGGTGATGCTTCAGTGCCATACCCAGTGCTAGTTCTGACTAGCTCGTGTTCAGGCAAGGAGTCCTCCCTCTGCCATCGCTTCTGCAGTGCCCCCCAGGGAAGGCAGCCTGGGTGCAGGGACAACATCACACCCCAGGTCCTACACACCACACCGGGCAGCTCGGGCTCGGCTAGCGTGGCACTGGGTACCACCACTCCAGCATTTCAGTTCAGCTTTAGATTGGAAATGTGCAGAAAGCCAACACAGTACAACGTGGGAATAATGGCGGAAAGGTGGGAAATTTAATGACAAGAGGCTCCAAGTCCACAGGTTCAGCAATGCAGGCTCAGGATCAAAGGTCTGCTCAAGGCTTCTGGCTCTCCCACTGACTCCCAGCATGCTCCAGAGCCAAAACCTCCTGTGCATCTTTTTATGCAAATATGAAATGGCTTAACATTTCCTGGAGCGGTAGCAGCAGGTAATGGCAGACGGGAAGAACACAGACAACCACAATATAACTTCTGTCTAAAAATGCGGAGTCTTCTGCAGTGCCAGAGCTCAAAGCTGAAACCCACAGGATGCTTTCCCCTTGTTTCACTGGACACTGAATCTTCTACTTTTTACAGCTGGCAGTGTGTCACTGATCATATTGGTGGCAGGGAGACGGGAAAGAAAGGAGTAGTAAAAACATACTTTTCAAATTACATTCCTTTATAAAGTCACTTATGAGAAATATATTTTTTTATTGTATCAGTTGAAAAAAAAAAATCAATTTGGCAAAACCTTCTGAATTCCTCAAGTTCTGAACTTTAAATAGAAGCCCTAAGTAAATAATTGTATTTGTTTTGTAACCCCTACCATATAAACAAGAAACAAGCCTGCTCTGGTACAAACCCTGGGCTGCAGCAGCTGCTAAATCCCTCTCCTCTAATGACTTCTGCTGCCGAAGCAAAGTAATTGTTTCTAAATGCTGCTCAACACGTAGCAAAACTAAACTAAAGATTAATGGTTTATAGTTTTCATTTGTATTTCCATTAGAAACAAGAAAAGCAGCCAAGCAAATATCCAATTACCTCTGTGCACGGCTTTCCTCCGGTCTGGTACGGTATGACCAAGCAAGTGTGTTCTGTGTTTTTCAAAGAAAAGGAGAAAAATCTGTCCTGCAACAAACCTGCCTTTACCCCCTTTGAATCTTGGCTGTCGTGAATTTTCAAGCCAACAGTTTCTCTGCTGAGACTATTTCTTCTGTTCGTAGGAAAGAAATCAAATCCTGGGATGAGGATATTTTACACCCATCTTTTCCACAGCGTACAGTAACTAACTGGGTGTCTCCTTCTGATGCTTCTTCACAGTTCTGTTTAGTAAGCACTAATGAATAATATATATAAATAGTATCAGTTTTTTGTATAAAAGAAGTTGAATTCAGTGCTGATCAGAAGATTTGGTCTCCCTGGCCTGCCGGCCAGATGAGTTTGAGCAGGAACACTGTGGCTGGGGTCATTTCAACGTTTAAAGGAAAATTTCAAGACTCCCAACAAAAAGACTGCTTGAAGCAACTGTTCACGCTTGAGATGTCTCTCTGCTTGCGTGACAGGGACTGGGCACAGCGATTTACTTCCAGTTGACTTTTTGCTATTGTTTTACATAAAAGGCCAAGTTGGGAAAAACACAGTGCACGCAGGTGACACTTCTTATATTTTGGGAAGACTTTAACAACTTTTTTCACTTTATACTACTACTCATGAAATTCATAAAGGACTTTGCAAGGAGTGTTTCATTCTTGTTAACACGATGAGACAACTAAAGAGATCACTTCATTTCCGATGCGGATGACAACAGTTGCTTAACAGAAAAGGGAAATTTCATACAAACATCGTGGTGAGAATTGAACACAAGTGCTCCATCCAGATGAAAGTGTTGTTTATATACCTGCCCTGCAACAACATCAAGCGGTGTTTGGCCAGAACCGGTTATCAGCTAACAACATGGGACCTTTGATGGCCCACTCCTAACCAGGACCTCGTGTCACCCCTCTGAAACGCACCACCACCTACAGCAAGTCCACGCAAGCTTCAAGCGTTGGTTCAGAATGGAGGTAAAACCAAACAGAGATGCCACCAGCACTCCCTGCAAGGTCCCTGGGTTTCTTTAGGAATCCTGTCTCAAAACTGACTTGATTTAAACTCCAAACTTGGAAGATCTGTTCAGGTAAGTTTAAAATTGTGAGGCTGCATTTGAACCTGACCAAGAGGAAAAATACGTAACTAGAACACAACAAAATACAAAGCTTTGCATAAAATTTGCTACCCTGAACCACAAGTACAGGTTGTAAGAGATGTGAGCCTTGGATGAAAGCACAGCAGTAGTAGTTCTGTCCTTTTTCACACCAAAACTACCAATAATAATATAATATATAACAATAACTCCAACATAACTTTGGGCATCCATTTTTCCTCCCTACTGGCACTGAACTGCCAGGAACACTGAAACATTGTAAAACTGATTTATAAAACACCATCACTATGGTCATCCTACCTGCAGTTACTCTGCACAGCTATCTATATCATATACTTGACTTTACAGTTACCCAGGTGTCCTTCCCTCCTCCAGCTCAGCTGGCCCACACAGGTGTTTCTGACCAACCAGGAATGCCTTACAAAATGGTTTTGCAAGTTCATAGATTAGAGGTTCCATTTTTTTTTTAAAGCATTTATGCAGTAGATTCTCCTATTTTCAGAATTTAAAACAATCTCAAAATCTCATTCCTTGGTGTTTACTTTATACTTGAAAACAGAGACATACTATAAAATGATAATAAAAGAGCATTTCTCACTGAATCCAAAATTACGAAATGCATTGCTTTTAAGGGATATTTTAAACACTAACTAGGAAAATAAATAAAAGCCTGCGTGGGCCACAGCTCTGCACAGCCTCCCATCAAGGAGCAGGGATGCCCCAGGCTCCGTGCTTCTCTCCAGTCATTCTCCAGAAGCACAAAAGTACCTTCTTCTATTCAAAGGGCTCATTTCAAAGCCATGTCTTAGTCTAGCAGAAGTTTCCAACACCTTACACAGTGCTTCTGAGAGAGAGATTGATAAAGGCAGTGGGAACAAAACAGAAAAATGCAGTTTAAAAGATGAATCATGGGATCAAGCTTCTGGGCCAGACTGCCTTTTCTTGTCTAGGGATTGCTTTGGTCCTGACAGCCTCACAAACACCAGCAGAAACAACACATCGAGACTAAAGTTTTGCTTTAAAAAAGAAGCAAAGAACTTCTGTACAAATATTGAATTTTGTGAACAGATTTCTCTTTTATTAACTGCTTCAAAAAGTCATTTTACAGCAAGCATGTTGCATTAGCTCAGAATATCATTTGTCACATTGGACAATACCAGTGCTGGTATTGACTTTTTCCCCTGCTGCTTACAGTAACTATGAATAAGATGTTAACTTGTCCTATTTAAGTGTTGCTCCTACTTTTCCTCCACAAGCACAAATAAACAGAGATGTGCATAAATATGTACTTTTTCCTTTTTTTTCAAATATAAAAATATATTTTGCAGGGAGATGAATGTAAAACACAGCAGGGATTCTATTATTGCACTTACCGTGAAGTAACTGAATCATCTATTCAGACATTCATTTTTTCAAAACTTCAGCAATTACATCTATAGATAATTATTATGCAAAGCATATTCATATCTGAGTACTTAAGTAGATCTCAATGCAAACACTTGGGAATCTACTCCCAAATTCTGTGCGTGTGTGCAAGGGCAGCTGTGAAAACTTTCCTGACAACGTGTGTACTTTGGAAGCTCTTTTTAAGGGCCAGCTAGGATGCAAGGCTCCAAGAAACGCAACTCGTATGTCACTGCGTGGGTGACTCCAGAAAAGGACCAATCTAGGCTCAGGACTGCAGAATCCACAATGAAGTTTAGATTTCTGAAAACACAACTCCTAAAGCCTCTGAAACTATTCAGAGATGACAACAGAGCAGTAATGGAAGAAATAAGCAAATAATAAAACCACAAGCATGACACCTATTCACAGATGCCTGTAAAAATATTGAGCTATTATTACTGAATACATTTCTGACACAATAGCAGTATCTCTCTAACACAACATTTTGGGATTTCTAATAAGAGTAGAATAATGTTATGTTAGTGCCTCTTGCAAACATATAAACTGCAAAAAGGTGATATTTCCTCTATAGAGGGAGCAAAATACCTGCTGCCAATGGGTCTCGGAACTCTCCTACCCTGGGGTAAAGCATTTTGGTGAGAGAAAAGTTAACTTTAACTTGACACGTAGCTAAACAACTGGTTTTCAATGTAGGAATGTATGAAATTGTTTTCTTTCTTTGATGCGAATACCTCCTCTATGGTTATGTCTAGACGAGGGATATAGGATTTAGGAGAGTTGCTATAAGTGGGGATTAAAAGTTGTCTGTGGTTAAGGAACTGAAGTCAAGCAGTATAATGAAGAAAAAATCTGACTCAGGTCTGGGTTTTAGCTGACCATGTAGGTACCATGTAATGGGGAAGGGTCCCCTTCAACACACTGTCATCAGAAGCTAGTAAGTCATAAAGAACGGAACTTTGTAAGGAAAATGAAGTTCCCAAAATATAAAGAGTTCATTAAAAAAAACCCAAAACATTTCACACCCAGTGACACTAAAGTAAAGGTAACTCATTCTGTGCATTAGGCAGTATCATTTCAATAGGCTGGGAGGGAAGGAGTATTTTAACAAACTAATAAAGAGATACAGATGATACAATTAGGTCAATAAAACCAGAAAGATGGAGTTTCATTATCCTATCCAATACTGCATCCTCTGCAACCAAGTGTGTTAAATGAAAACTTTCAGCTATATGATTTCAGGATGTTAAAAACAACATAACAACAACATGTACTTGGATGCTAATAATGGCACTGCAAATAGACATAAATTTTAGCAATCAAGGCCACTAGAGTACAGTTGTCATTAAATGCATAATAAAAAAACCCAACTCAACAGAGTGGGAGCCAAAAGCTAATCAGAGCTGCCTGGCTGCTCTGCAGGCGCTGGTTGTGCAGACACCATGCAGAGCTTTAGCACATAAAATTAGGTACGGGCTTGTAGCACTGGACTCTCAGTGCATTTTCAGCTCCTCAAAAGCTTGTCGGTGCCTTTTGGAGACGATATGGTTTCACATTTGATGTTCAAGCTGATCACTAAAAACATTCATTTTTACTAACATAGAAGTGTTAATCTGAGGAACACAAAGGGATTAGGAAGGGATACATTTAGGAAGTATATTATTTTGTTGTGTGAGACAAAGTCAACTAGTGCCATAACTGGTGATAGCCCAAGAAGTCTCAATAGCAGCATCAAAGTTTTCAATGTTAAAATGTATGTTTACATTCTGCCTTCTGTTAATGTTCTGCAGTATTTGTACTACTTGTAGCACGGCACAGGATATTAACTACACATTATTGGCAAGAAACACATTACCTGCACAGATGAAAGGTGGGACACCCTTGATAAAAGCAGTTGTTCATAAAAACAACTCCATTCCCTCTTCCAGTTAGTCACAATTTTTCATAAGCAACGCTAATTTTTCTTGAAATTAAATGGTGGACATACTTCCAATAAAAACAGAGACATCTTTTGATAGGTCCTTCAAGTTGACTACTTGACGAGTACCACAAATTGCTGTATCAGAGACAAGATAGGAGATGAGGTCAGCCATCTGTCCGAACAAGTTTTGCAGTGCATATTGGAGGAAAACTGCTTCTTGCATAGAAGAGAAACACAAACTCTATGTGTTGAGAGTGTTTCAGCTTGGTATGCTCATTTGGAGAAGGAGAAGGGATTAAATGGTGACTGAAGGTTCTTCCCGTCTCTATTTTCTGGGTTAGTTCCCCAAAACATTAAATAAATGGCACACGGGTCCTGTGATGATTCCCTGCGCAGAGCTGAATTCCACCACCATTCCACTGAAATCAATGAGGTGAACACTTTCAGGGTGACTTTTATATATCTAAACTGATATTAACCTATTTAAGCCATTTAAAATGATAAATAATTCTGATGTTTTTTAATAATGTTCAATTTTTCCCCAAGATGACTTCTTAGATTTTGACGCATGACATGAGCCCGCAACACTCTGCCACATTACACAGCATGATGAAATGCAGAGACATAAATTGCAGCACAGCTAATGAGGCATAGAAACCAACATCAGAACAAAAGTAAGCTCAGACAAAGATCACTCCGTTTGGCTTTGACAACTCTCTCAACCTCCCCCCTTCCTCTTCAAAACAAAAGAGAACTCTGCGGGTACTCACTGGCTGGAAATAACACTGTAATGATGAAGCAGAGTTGCACAGTGCAGCTACTCAGTAAGTCCTTCAGCAGACCCCACCATGGGCACACAGGGGCCACATGCAAGTGCAGTAAGGTATGAGCACACATTAAGGCCATACACGCATCCAGTGACCCTGGGCAGAAGTGCACAGGGCAGGGGGCTGTGAGCTCCCATGGGGTCCCCGAAACCAAAGTCCCGGTATCTGTGGATTTGCTGGTGCTGGTGCTGAGAGTAGGCCAAGGAATCTGCCCTGAAGCATCTGCAGGAACCAGCTGGGTTCAGCAGTGTACAACCTCCCTCTCCTAAGCCTGGCACCGCCAAGGAGGACCATTCCTGCAGGTGATCAACACCTGTTGCATCTGTTTGTGTAAAGAAACTGTCTTAAAGCCTCAGAGTCTGGCTACTTCTGAAGCAGGTAGAAGATGTCACACAAGGGCAAGAGAAGGGAAAGCTGTTGTGATGAGGAAATCACACCAGCTTCTGTCCAGCAGATTTACCAGGGATGGGAAAAGGCAGGTAAAAGGAATTTACCTCCCTCCATAGCACCAGTTATCACAGCTGCACAGAACTACCAGTAGGACTGGGGTTTTGTCCTCCTCACTCACTAGGGGTTACCCGTCTGGAAAGTGCTTGCCATAACATGCCCTGGTCTTCAGACTGACTGGCTACAGCCCCAGAGGAACAGGTTGGTCTGAGTTTGTGGTTTTGCTGTAATACAGTGTCCAGAGATCATGCAGCTTTTCCCTCCCAATGGAAACGGGCTTCAAAACAAGGCAGATAGGCTCACTGATTCAGTCAAACCAGTATCGTGCAAATGAATCACACGAGGTTTCAGAGCTAGCTACTTCTCACATAGGGTTCAGTAAAGGTATTTGGATGCAAGTTTTTGGCTCTTGTTCACTTTAAAGACCACTAATGGAGTGATAGGGAAGCATACCAAAAAAGGTTGCCAAACCTCTGAAAACTCTCTCAGAAATTGCAGCCTGTACTACGCCTCCGAGTATTGACAAAGTATGAAATAGCTTCTCCAGAAAGAGCCTACTGAGAAAAGCCCAAGCACGGTTTTTGAGACAGATCATGAGATGGCATGGCGGTTTGGTTCAGTAAATTGCAGTACCCGCCCATCCCATAAAAAGGGGACACGGAAATGCCCTGCTTAGAATTTGGTAACCAAAATTTTAAGGCTGTCCACTGAACAGCCAGTGTACCAGTCTACTTGCAAACAAGGAATTTTTTACTGAGTTGTTGCAAGGGCCAAAATCCATCCAGAAGTATTTGCAAATAACACTTTAACCGATCAATTATTTTGCTCCTCCATCTGCATATATGGATAAAATGAGAGCTTATGCTGAAGAAGTATCCTACCAACAATTAGTCATCCACTTTCCATTTAGACAGAAACTACCGATCAGGAAATGTCTTCCTATCAAATTTTTTGCTTGATATTACCACATAAAGCAAAAATAAACAAGGATAAAATTATTCAAAACACTTAGACAGCAGATTAGTCTCCTTTTAACATGCTTTGATGAGGCAAGTCACCATCATAACGTTGTTTCAAAAGTAATTTGTATGTTAATTTCAAATCAATTAATATCATCCTAAAAGCCATACCGAAGTCCTTGCTTATGAAGAAATCTGCACAAAGCAATGAGCTCAGTCTCAATACTGCATCCTGGCATGTTGCTGGCTGTAGTATTTCCAGTTTGCACTGATGGCTGTAGATCATCTGGAGTACAACTAGCGTTAGTGCCCTGGCCCTCTGCTACATCCGTGGTCTGCAGTACCTCGCACGCTGCCTGGTGGCACAGGTTCCCTCTGCTGTCCTCCTGCACCAGCCATCATTTCTGAGCACTGCTGTGGCTCTTACAACTCCGCGAGTGCAAATGCTCATATTCAGAAGTTTGTAACGAAATTCCCATGGGACTAAACCAAACTCCACCCCTTAAAATATTGCCTAAAGCAGGATTAGCAAAAGATTTAGACTTAGCAAAAGACTTAAAAAATCATAGTAATTTTTTTTTGCACTGACTGTGGATGTCATGTTTCTCCATGCCTTTCAAAACTGAAGGCTGTTCACTGCAGAACGTGTCTGAATCTGATTCTACAAGAGTTTGAACAAATTATGCAAACTGCTGATCACCATAAATCCCTTTCATTATATTCTTTGCCATATAGTTTTCACCATTTTCAGATGAGAGGCAAAAGGGAGCACTGCTGCCAAAATATCATTCAAACCTGGTCTGAACAGAATTAAACAATGGTGTACTTAAAATGCCAGAAATCACAATGGTCTGTGTTTATAGTTTCTATTGCATAGAAGTCTCATTTCTGTTAGTCATTTCTTTCCACCCTAAACTTAGTCTTTGCAGTCCTTCCCAAATGCTGAGATTTTAAAAACTCTGCTAAATGATCTTTTTCTCCACTAAATACTCTCTGAAGGACCAGGAACCACCTATTCATAGTCACTCCAAATTCTAAAGATCAATTTATCAAAGATAAGGTCTTTTCACATCATGCAAACCTCAATGAATATGTTTTAGACATGGAAGGAAGAACAGCTTTATCATATAAAATATTAATTGGTTCACATACTCTTCTTTAAAATACAAGGGTCTGATATGAGATCTAGTAAATCTAAATGTTAGATCATACTTGCATAGAGATAAAAGCCAATATGTATCTTCCTCAAATATGAAGAAACTCAGATATCTTCTGTCATTCAAAAAGAAATTCATTACTTACGATGTGGTTTCAGTTACACCATGTTAAAATATATTGCTATAGGGTCCTGTTACCCAAATGTAATTTCTGATACTAGACAATTTTCACTACAAAAAAGAAATCTACAGAATTATCATGCTTGGGACTCCCTGCTCCAGTATTCAATTCTTACCAGATTTACAAGGCATCAGGGATGCTACTCAGAATTAAATACAAGAAAGCTTTGCTTCACTCTGCAGAACACATCGCTAAGAGAAAATGAGAGACTGCAACTACCCCAAAGCTCATAAAGGAAAATGGGGACACTTTCGTTTACTACAATCCTTTGTAAATGGTCTTTTGAATTGGCAATCCAGCTATGTCATTGACTTTCCCAGCTTATTCAATGTCTGTCACAAAAAGTTATAAAGGCAATGCAACACAACCAGCTTTGTGGTACCTAGATGGAGAGAAGAGGCGTGCTGTCCTCCACTGGCAGAGGCTGGTAACTCCCGCGCAGAGGCTGGAAACTCCCGCTCCTACCATATAAGCACCTGTGTGATATCAAGTTAGGCGGTGTGAATATCACAACCCTCTCAAGAAGTTAAGACAACTTTTTTTTTTTTTTACTTTTTTTTTTCCTTTTCCCAGAATTATACATATATTTGGATATTCAGAACATTCATTTTCTTGCTGCTTGAACCTGTGTAGTGGCAGGGGGTGGGTGGGGAAGTATGACCGACAATCCATCAGAGGGCTAGCAAAGATCTCTACAGGGTGCCTGTGTAACTTATACTTACTGCAAAGTGTATTCTATAGTGGGCATGCAGGTCTGGAAACATCAAAATGTGGTGTTCAAAGTTATGCAGCATAATCTGAGCGTGTAACACTGGTGAGACCATACGGAGAACTAACACCAAAGGTGTAAGGACCCACAGCCTGAGTCCCTGGGCTGCTGCAGGGTTTGACTTCCGTATGGAAAGGGTACTCTGCTGCTAGTCATCCTCTCAGGGCAAAGCCTCCCATGGAAGATGTCTTAAGTGAGAGTCAGTACTTCAAGCCGTTTTCCAGACTGGCATTTAACAGGCTGTCAGGATGACTTAAAAATAGTACAGGAACTAAAGGGAAAACAAAGTTCTGATTTGCTTGTTCTGCTTTCCCTGCTGTGATTTTATCAGGAAACTGGCCAGCTTAATTTAGCCTTGCTAGTTGCCAGAAAATGGCATAATTTTGTTTTAATTTTGTTTCTTGGCTGGATTTGCCAAACTAATCCACCACTAATAGTCCATCAATAACTGGCTCCAGCAGTTCGCACCAGACCCCAGACTAGGAGTCATGGGCCCTGCTCTCGCTCCTGCTGCTGATGACAATGTGGCCACCAGGCAACACATTTGCCTCCTCATGCTTCCTAGCCCACCTTTGTAAAAGCAAGTTATAGTTACTGCCCAGGTTGTGTGAAGGAAAGTTGACACTTTTACAAATGCTTGGAACTAGAAATACTTAATGGAAGTATTATTTTGTGAAGCTGTAAGCTTTCATTTTTTGTTTGAAGGAAGTGTGAAATAAAAGAAAATAAAGCATCTGCAACATTGAAATTGAAGCTATCTTCAAACCGGCTCTGAGCTTTGCATTGCTTGCAAGACTGAGATCCTCCTCCAGCTGAAGCGAGGGCTGTTTCGTCTGTCTGAAACTAATCCAACCAAGGTAAAAATCAAGCTTTAACCAGGACAGACAAAATGAGAGCGATCATGCAGCTCTTCAAAATGCAATGCAATATTTTCTTTTTTTTGCAAGTGCCTGTCCTTCATTACCTTGCTTAAGCCTTAATATTCAGACATAACAATAACATGGTTTTGAACAGGATTTAAGATTACTGGAAATAGAGGGGACATTTGGAAAACATCACAGCCTTGGTAAGAAGATCCAGGGCTGGCTGAAAGCACCCAAGGGATTATTAAAAGATAAACCTTCCATATTTAGAATTCAGCGAAACATAAATACAACTCCAATTTGCCATTAGCAAGCAAAAGGCAACTCTTACGCCTTCTCCTGAGATACCAAACAATTGGGTTTTATTTACCTCGGGTTCCAATGAAGCCAATAATTCATCATTCCCGAGCAGTGTAACACGATGGCTCCTGCAATATTTAAAAAAAATAATTTGCAGGCAGTGAAGTTATCAAAAGCAACCTTCTCCAGAAGGATGGGGTGGACGTTCCTGCAGGACTCTGCTTTAGGATACCAGCTTTCTTATTTACAAGGCTGGCTTGCTTACAGGTAGCTCTGACACTCAAGTCCGTCCATGTGCTAACAGTGAAGCTGACTGTGCATTGAGCACTGCTGTGCTGGGGTATTTCCCAAGCTGTAGGAGACTGTCAAACCGGTTGTAGAACCACCAGAGCTTTCGGGGTCACCAACGTTTCAGACTGCCCACGCACCTTTCCTTATGAGTAGAGTTCAAACCAATACTCCACATTAATTCCTGACTCATCTAAGCAGATTTTGAAAATATAGGATTCTGCTCTGCATATCAGTTTTTTTCTAATTCAATATTGAATTAAAATCATTCATATGCACAATGAAACAACCACCAAATGAGAATCAACATACTGGTCAAACATGCATGGCCCCAAAGGGTTATAGGAACCTAAGAAACCTGCCTTTCTCACCACCTTGCAGCATTCAACAGCATCTGTTTTTCCCTAAAATTAAAGGAAGGAGCACATTAATGAAAAGTAGGGCTTTCAAGACACTTAATTCTTGTTAATTTTTCTTACAGGAAAAGAAATTTCAAAAGATCAATTATTGACATGCAGGATTTGAGGTTGACCAGAAAAGCCAATAAATCAACCTCTCATAGACTGAAAAAAATCCATCCAAAAGTATTTCATAGACTGAAAAAAATCTATCCTAAAGTATTCTGATATCAGCACATCTTCTTAGTTTTAGGGTAACAGACAGTGCTTCTGTAGTTAAGATGAAAATATATATATATATATGTCAGTGCAGAGGGTAAGTTTAAAAGACACGTGTTTGGAAAAGATTAAACCTCCATTCCAATAAAGCAAAATATTTGGGATTTGACTGGGACAGGCTGAGTATGTGGCAGTTTGAGGCAGAAAATCTTTCTTTTGATCCTAAAACAAAGGTTTCCTCTTTCTCCAATGGGGAATGATATGGATCTACCCAGTTTCAGTCCCCCAACACAACATTCATCTTTCCGTCCACAGCACCCACTAATTCCTGGGGTGCTATTTGTGCCCAAAGAGCTATGCACAGACAGCTGCAACACATGGGCTCCTGTCAAAAAAGCAGTCATCCCCAAATTGAAGAGGGAGGTCCAAAGGAAAAAGGTTATTCATAAATTGCATAAATATCTTTCGCCCTCCACAGATTAACTCTGAGCAAATCTCTTGTCCCCTCATTTTTCTGAGGTATGGTCAGGGGAAATGTCAGGCTGATCTTTATCAGGTTCCTTCTCTCAAGATAGGTATTTGCACAGAGAGGAAGACAGAAGCTGCACTCTCCCCTCCCCTCTCCCCCATAAAGACTTCATTATACTTAGGTATATTCTTTAGAGATTTTTATAATTTCCTTGTATTAAAGGGGTATTAAAAAAGAAGGCTTAATATGTTCATTATCTTTGATACTAGTGTAGGAATAGTCTATTAACTACTTCTATGAAATCAATACAGAATTCTTTTCCAAAATCATGCTGGCCCTCCCACGAAAGTTGAATTGCAAATAGAGTGTTGTAAGCACAGAGCATCCTTTTTCATTTCTGTGTGCCTGCAGTTCTTGGATGTTGCTGCCGTGCGGTGCAAATATAGGCATGGAGCAAACCTATAAAAGGCCGATGGTCATCACCCAAGGAAAAGTTTAAAAACTGAACTCAGAGTAGAATACAGGCTTACTCCTTAGGCTCAGACTGAAGAGACAATTGAGGAACCCTTTCTGGCAGTGCCTCTTGATCCTCACTGTCTTCTCAGGGAGCTGAAAAACCTTCTAGTTGGCTAAAGTTAGGTGAGAGGAATCCCATTCCAGTCACTGGGTTGGAAGCCTTCGATAGATTTGCTTTGCAATGTAAAATAGTCTAAAATACTTTTGCATAACAAAATAACCCTAGCAAACCGATCAAACTTACCACCTTTGTCTGAAACAAGAAGGTAAAGAGCGAGAGACCTGCTACTGTATTAGATAAAGTGCATGTATATAGATACGTAGTATATAGTATAAAGATATATTGGATTTCTGTTTTATAGGGAAAATTTCTGTCTCTGGCTTTCAGTTTGCCTTTTTGTGTTATTATATTTCAAATCAATATGTTCTTCAATGTCTTGAACTTGACTCCCCCCTTAGGATACAGATGAAAACTATCCCCAAAGAATTTACAAAATACCTTTAGTTAGGAAGTACAACACAATTCTAATTTACAATCAGTTTGCAGAAAAAAACCCTAACACAACTAGTCCCCGGGTAGCTTCTGTTTTCACTTTCCGTTAGGTGTTCTGTAGTTAGAAAAATATTTTTATTTTCCAATATTTTCTGAGATCAAATTCTCTTGTAACAATCCTATTTTTATTTCATTTTATGAGACTCTGAAGAACATTGCTTGGTCATCATCCAACACTGTATTTCTTTTCATGTATCAAATTCCATCTGTGACTGTTATCCAACTGCACTGAGACTATTCTTTAGCTAAGCAACCTGGAAATATTGCTTTTCCACCCATTTTCCTTTTTCAGTCTTTCCAGTTCTGTAACTGTCTAAATCTTCCTTGGTAAAATCTAAAACTAGCCCAGCCCTGGCTTATTTCTTGTACCATCATGCAGGTCAAATTATTCAAATGCTCCTTCGCAATCTAAAAAGAGTTCGTGAACTTGTGTTGCTGAATTGCTCTGTAAAAACCCAAGCCTGACCTCGTTTCCCGGTGAGCGCTTCCTTCACCTCCCACGTTCACACGTGTCTGGCCACCTGTTCAGCTCTTTAGTGATCCGTGGCTTCCCAGACTGACAGCGGCTGCCTACATCCCAGTTTCAAAGATGGGAACAAAGATGTCTACATGTAAACCCCAAATCCGACCTTGCTGTTCTGCCTGGTTCTTTGAAATCTTACCTGCCTAAAATCCCAGCAAGATTCATGGATCCTGCTCGTGTATGCTCCAGGTAAACTTCTGCTCACAGTAATATACCTCAACAGCAAAATTTTATCCATTTTTGTATATTTGAACAAATCCCTCCCCAAAACAATCCAACAGCACATAGCCTTCCTGCATTACTGACAAAACAAATTCATTTACACATGCGTGGAGGATGCTGCTGCTTTTAGAAAGCACCTCTTGCGTATGTAAAAGAGGAAATTGGGAAAGCTGTCAGACATGGTTTTCTCTCTTCTTGTTATTCTCATATAACCACCCTGAAACAAAGAATTAGAAAGCAAAATTCTCCAAGCCCAAAGTATGGAGAGGAAATGTGGGCAAGGAAATGATTTTTTAAAAAGTTCTAAGAAACTGAATTTGCATATCTTAAATCTGTAGGCAGCCCTGCAAACCACGTTTCCTTCTCTTTTAAAAGCAACCACTCTCTGCATTCACAACTCAGCCTAACAAATTCCATAGCAACCCTGTGAAGTGCACAAATAATAGACCTCAATAAGTCACAATAAGAAATTTGAGAGCTGTGGACAGAAAGAGATCCCAGAGGTGTTTTGAAATACCTGATTACTCAGGATACTTATCACCCAGCATTCACACTGCCTCTTCAAATGATCCAAATTCAGTCTGTGTCTCAGTTGCCTACAAACCCCATTTTCCTTTGCAGCAATACCACTCTGCAGGACTCCACAGTCCCCGAAAGGGAAGGGCTTGAGGTCTTCCTCAAGCACCTTGAGGTGTCACAGCATCATCACAGGTGGCTGCATGGAGCAACAGGACCAACCAAGAGGCAGGAAAGCACCCATCAGAAAACAAGCCTGAGCACAACCAAGATCTTCCCTCTCAGTGCACATATTGGCCGACTTTAGAACAAGCCCCGTGGGCCTTCTGCAGGAACTGATACGGAAATCCCACCACTTCTACACAGCCAGAACGGTCAATTCTTTCTTGCCAGGATTAGCGGTAGCCATACATGTTTGTTTAAAAAAAATTTAAAAAATAAAATAAAATCAAACTCTGCTATTCCTATCAGTAGCTTTTAACATTTCCTTTAAGTCCATACGACGTATATAGTTTATATGGTAACAGGAATTCGTGAATCTTGTCACAGTAACAGAGATATAAGAAAAGTATATTTTTGGTTGCAACCACTATTGAAATTTTTAATTCAGAGTTGCATGAATATTTATTCTCTCTCATCCTCTTGAAACTCCCCACTTACTTAGCTGCAAGAAGGAAATACTTAGATATGCACACTATCTGGTCCAGCTAAGTCAAAGAAACTGAACATAAATAAAAAACACTTCAGTGCTAAAATTATTTCTTAGGACACTCAAAGAACTCTGATTGTTCCTCTAACAGCACTGAGCATTGGCAGGGATAAACCCTGGCAGAAGATTGCTGGGGTTTCCTGAAGAAAAGGCCAGGATCTACAATTAATCTGGATTAACAGCACGCAGGCAGAAAGACCAGCTCAGTGGCAGCACCGTGCATGCAGATCATCGTCTGGTCATGAAGTGTCCCACCTGGAAAAAATCAGAGCTCTGCCCTTATAGAAGAATGCCAACATGCACCTGCTGGGGAGTCTGCTCACCCTTCCTGCAACTCTATTCCCACTCCTGCCCTGGGAGAGTCCAGACCCATCACCTTCAAGGCAGATGCGATAGCTCCAATGGCTAAACCACTTCTGGTTTACATGATTTATGTTTTCATTTTCTCTATTCTTCTGACAAACTGTCAAGATCCTCCTTCATCTGACCAGCAAACATTTAGGAACACACACGTCTAATGTTTGAAACTACTGACTGGTCTGGTTGAAACCAGATTGCTTATTAGCACTGTTCTGAAAAGTAGTTCAGAATTTCAACTGTAAACTCACTTTTTCCTACATCTCCTGGAGTTACTATTTTAAGTACAGGACTAAGAACAGGAAAATACAAAGATGCGAATGAATATACTTCCCAGGAAAAATATAAGCTTTTCCTCTTTGAATTTTGTTCTAGGAGCCAGCAGAAATCCAATCCCATCGTGCTTTTATCTGTCATTTTCACTGGAAGGTTTTATTAGCTCAATTAGACAAGCTATCCATACTGAAATTTCTCTTTCTGTCATTACTTTACAGCTCTTGAATGTAAAATTCAGTAGGCAGAAAGACTTTGAGGTGCAATTTATGACAAGCTTGAGAATCTTTCAGTCTTTTACCTTTTTACCATACACTAAGTAGTATATATTGACTCTTATTCCATGTAACAGGTTGTGGTAACGGACTTATGCAGAGCTTGGCTGTACATGGGGTAGCTGTAGTCAGTTCACCCTCAGATGCAGAGCCCACGGTGGATACGCAGGCATTCAGAGCAGCACAGCAAGTGCTCAGCAGCTCAGCCCCAGCTCCCGTGAGCTTGCATGCGGGACACAGGACCTGCACAGCTCAACTGACCAGTGTGGCCACCAGCTGCATGGCTCAGCAGGCGGGGACTACGCACAAAAGCATATGGGCACACAGACAGCCTTATAGAAACAACAAGTAGTTAATGAATTGATCATTCCTGCCTTGCTGCAACAAAGTAATCTCATGGAATAAGGCAGTCTTTCAGTGCTTCTATCATTATTAGTCTATTAACACACTACCTTTTATTCTGCCTGAAATAATATTGACATATCTTTCCTTAAGGACAGTTTTAAGATGCGAGTGAACTATTATTCCTGCATTATCTGAAATGGAGCAAACATTTTCTATCAAGTCTTCACCTCTTCAAGAAGGAAACTCTTCCACTTGTGTATAAGCAGTGCTGCGTCTGGGAGTGATCTTTGCCCTGGTCGCAGCTAGAGACTCAAAGGGAAGCAGACTCCAGAGGCTGCCTGCCTGGGTGACTGCCACGTTTAGCGCACAGCATCAGTCAGGAGCAAGTGCCTGACATTTTCAAAAGCTATGCTTTGCGACTGCAGAAACTGAGCACTGAAGACCTTCCTTACATTTTCCTGTAAGCCCAACAGCAAAGTCAGAGAGCTGCCGTGTAGGAAAGGACAGTTGTTTCTTCTCAGTCTCCCCTTCCTTCCAAATCCCTTCTCTTACAGCCTTGTACCCTGTCCGGGATGGTAGGTTGAAGGATGTAACCCAACAACTCCCAGTCTTGGTGCATCCCTACAAACACGACTCCTACAAGTACTACACTTCAAGAATGAGCTTCCAGGAGAATCCCAAATGCTATTAACGGGTTGTTCAACATGTCTGAAAGTGCCAAAATATTAATAAAGGAGACAAAAGAGATAAATCAGATCAGTCAAACTGGCCTTTGCTAAATATGTATAAAACTTTTGCAGAAAACAATGCAAGTAGAGGGGAAGCATTTAATAGCCTAGTGTCATATCGTCAGCAGTTGTTACCATTACAGGACAGTGGTCATCAGCAAGCTCTGTGAATTTGCCTATCTTTAGAATAAGGAGGCATTTCAAATATTGTCAATACACTGTATATGTAAATACTGACTTTCAATAACAAGGCCTACACGAAATAGGTATTCATTCTGTAGCTCCATTTAAGAAACTCTGGTGCAAAATATAGTCAAAAGCATCTCTATTTATCTGAAGTCTAAGAATCCTCTATTGGTGGACTGACATCATTGCTGTTTCTGTAAAGTGTGAATCAACTTCCCACACCTTAAATCAGCAAATTACTGTATCATTTCTCTTGTGTTTGTCATTCAGAGCACTTCAACACAGAGACAAGAGAAAGCATTTGTTTCTTTGACAGTGGCTGGTAACAAGTAGTGTTTGTCATTCAGAGCACTTCAACGCAGACAAGAGAAAGCATTTGTTTCTTTGACAGTGGCTGATAACAAGTATACTTGTACAAAAGCATTTTATAAGGGTCAGTATGTAGCCTGTTACAGGGAAGATTCTTACACAGCTTTTCAGCACAGAGCAAATGGAGAATGCGCATTTACTGCTATTGAATCATATCCATTCCTGCAAATGACTGCGGTTCCTCTGTTTACAGTGTGATTGAGAAGAGAGGGAAAAAGATCAGGTCAGTACTCACAGCATGGATTGACAAAATCAGTATTCCAACAATACAAAAATTATTAATATGATACAGCGCTAGAAAGCATCATGTTACCACGTATCTCACATTACCATCTGCTGTGCTATACCCTAATGGAGACAGGTCAACGGCTTCATTTCACTAAACAGATCAATCCATGATGATGAGGCAATTTGTATTGTACTATTCTAGCTGTGTGATGTCTTCTACAAGTTGGTCATGACTTTATTTGAAAACCAGGTGTATATCTCTATAATGGTAAGCAGAAATACTAGTCCTCTATGCAGCAATTTGTTTTATATTATACAACATTTGTGGAATGTCTCTCATTAAACCATAATTCTGCATTGAAATCAGATTAGGCATTTTTCTACCCTGAATCTACAGATTTTCCTATCAGTGTCTCTACTTTCAGAAGTAAATTTCTGCCTCTGAACCACATTTCAGAAGGTTAATGTTGCCAGCAATTTATATCGTGATTAAGAAATGGGCTTAAAAAGAGAACAATATCAAAGACACTAGTTTTCAAAAGCTGAAGAGCTGATGAGAACACAGAGAGCCCCATTTCTAACCCAGAACTACACACTTAAATTGACACAGTGAGCGTGTCAGCAAAACAAAACAATTCAGAAGAACAGAGATTAGAGAACAAAACAGATAGAAAGAATTGATTAATTCTATTGATTCAGAGCAGCACTATGTGCATTTAACACTACTCCAGAAATAAGACTCTTCCTGGTTTAGAATTTACATGTCTAATGGAAATACCATTACCTTAAGGACCAGTGTATACTGGCAAACAGAGAGCCATCATCCCCATCTCCAAACAGTATGAAAAACTTTCCAACTTGAAGCCTGAGTCAGTTGAGACCATATATCTGAGCAGCTTTTTCTGATATAGAGGAATAATAACCTTATATGTAATCTGATATCAGACTTGCTGAGAATAAGAGCCTGATTTACAAGAGAACAGGTATTTCCATCACGCAGTTCTACCTTTTCCTCTTCAGCAAGTGTTAGTGGGCAAGGTGGCAAAATGCATGTCCCCAGCAAGGAATAACATTAAATACTGCTTGCCAAATTCTTCAAATAAAAAAAATCTGCAGACACTAAACCCACACCCACAATGACCAGCTGATCTTTAGAGTCTTCTTTTCCCAGGGTCATCCTCTTCATCCACCCCCTTCACAATGCTTCTGAGACAGCCACATCTCCAAGGAAAGCTTCTGACTACAGACAGTAATCATTATGTGTGTAGAAACAGGGGACATTTAGTGCAGATAAGGACAGAACAAGCTCAGTGTTTGGTCTGAAGTTGCCAGGAGAAAAAGGAAAATGGGGTTCCAGAAGACTAAATGAATTTTAAGCTACTAAAGCTACTATCACATTCAGGTAACTTTCCTATGGGCCCATTCCTCAGTCACTCCAATTCATGGCCTAGGATATTTAAACTGCCATTTACATTAAAATGTCAGGCTATGAATTGTAAGAGCGAAGTAGAATCATAGATTTGCCTCCAGCATCTCTGCTACACAGGCTGTAACCTCTGGCAACAGGGCAGAGCAGGCACCGAGGAGCAGCAACAGCTGAGTCACTGCAGCTCTTTGCTTCAGCACCCACATGTCATTGCCATAAAAGAATTTTAACTAGGTCAAAAAATATACCCAGAATCACGACTGGTGTCATGCAAGGGTCTTGTGGATAGAGATAGCAAAATTTAAGACAACAGGTATTTAAAGAAATAGAACTGAAACTGCAGCATCAATTGTCAACTAAATCTCTTGCTGTGAATAAAAATCAATGATAATCTTGCCTCTAACTTTTTAGGATGTGTTCAACAGATATATTACAAAGACTCTGAAAGCTAATGGAGCCTGGAATATGAGCTTCATCCTTAAAATGATATGTAACGTAATTATGCATAATGTTCTACTGTGTTACAAATTTACAGGAGAAGTTTGACTTCTGTATAATTGCTTATTTGACATTAGTGTCTGTGTAACTGAAATCATATTGAGCTTTCAGCTTGTCAAATATTTTGTGGTTTTCCACCTGTGAAACATTAGAATTGGTCTGACTTTTTCACATTAATCTAGCCCAAGTAAAATGTCCCTTCTGATCTTCTTGGCTTTAGGCATTGCTTTCAGCCACCCACAGAGGCTGAATGTACCAGGACCTACACTGTCATCATGAGAAGTAAATGTCCTTCTCAAGGACATAAGGCGTGATCAGTACACCAAATCCAGAACAGAAACATGTTTCTCAGCATTTCCCATGCAGTAGAGGAAATCTTACTGCACTGGGCAGTATTTACCCAATTCAAAGGTAAAATAAAGGGTAAGAAAGGAACCGAAGTCCCACTTCTAGGACATAACTTCATCACTTGCACATATGCGATCAGTATTCAATTACCCTGTGCACAAGATTTCCTCTCTTACATATTCTACTTTCATCACATTGGTGATTATTTGTATTCAGTCAGCACAAAGAACCTGCAACAGAACAGTGCTAGGTAGAAGCCTGAAGCAAGCTAAGAGAGCATCTTCAACCAGTCATTAGCTCCTTCTCACCAAGGGATCTGCTTTATAAATACACTGTCTCCACATAATCAAGCTGAAGATCAAATAGACTGGTATTTTTACCTGTAGTCAAAGATGAACATATCCTCAGCACCCACTACGATTTTGCAGGGCTCTTTTCCCTCCCAGTAACCAGTATTATAGCCAAGAGGCTCTGAGCATTGGTATATGAGCACACTATACCAGCAAAATAATCAGGCTGTAAGTATTCTGAATTCTTATTTGAATGCACTGCTACATTGGTAAGGGATTTCTATTTTAAATTAAAAACAAGGACAATATGAATAAAGATGATTTTGAATTCATAAAGATGAATTTGGTTGGATTAAGGGAACAAGCATGCAAACATCTGACACGGTTAAGCTTCAGCAATCTCGCAGCAAAAACAAAGCCAGCACCACAAAATCACTAGAAACTAGGTTAAAAAAGACAGTGCGAAGGGAAGATTGAAAAAGGTGAAAACCAACAGCAATGAAGGTTAAAACCCAATCCACATACTCTGCCTTTTCAAGCACATAACTCACTGCACAGAAAAAAATATTATCTCCCACCACTGGAATGGCTCAGTGCCTCAAGGAAATGCAAAACAATTACTGTTACAGAATGAAAAAGATCACAGGATATGAGGAGGAATACTCTCCCAACAACAAAAAAATATTTAAAAAGCAGAACAAAGGGGAAAAGCTTTACTGCATACAAATGAAAACACGTAGCAAAAGGACATCACATCAATAGGGAGAAAGACATAAACATAGCCAAGCAGGCCCGGGGTGAAGCGGGGTAATAAAAAGACTGATAGAACCAAGTTCTCCCAAGAACAATGAAAATATTCTTCCGAGCTAAAATCTTGCCTGTTCAAGCAAATGGCCCCTGCAAAAAGCCAAGGAACATCTCATTAAGCTGTACCTGTGCCTCACACAAAAGAATTTAGTTTCATAATGCATGGCAACAAAGGAAGGGCTGATCCTGATTTTTCATTGTTATTATAAATTAGGAACTATTTCACAGCAGCCATCGAAATTACTGTACAGAGACAAAAACTCTGCAGATGTAAAATGAAGTTCAGGCTCAAGAGGAAACACAGACTCCCTATGTTTAATCCTCCTGCAGCAGAAGGCCTTTTGTTATTGACACAAGGAAGGAAAATACAAACAGCAAATCAATTTTGTCAATTTTTCAGGTTATGATTAACATAAAGCAATTTCCACACCTTTTTTTTTCTTTTCATCACTGTTTTGGTGCTTATAGCACTTCCACCACTGATCTAACATCATGGGATGAATATTTTAAGGAAGAAACGACACGAGTGGCACCACAAAGTTTGTTTCTCAGGCAGGCAAGCTGCCATCCCTCAGAAGGCAGCTGAGTCACAGAGTGTATAAATAACTCTGTCAAGAGAATAACTTAGTCTCGCTGTGAAATCACTCAGTAGAGCCAGAAAGATGGGGAACATAGCGGTCGCCACCAGCGTGCTAGCAGTTCCCTTTCCCCCCACGTCATCTGTAACAGCATTGCCTCTTTCGAGCAGCAAAGCTATGCATGAAGGCAGACAAGAATGTCCTGTTCCCAACTGCAGACATCAGGCTTTGTGAGAATTCATTAACTCTATCAAGGTTTGCAAAGCCTAGCTGTGCTGAAAGTTCACTCGGGTGTCCACATGCCAATGAGAAACAACCCTACGAAAAGGGACGGAGCCATATACAAACTTGGTGAGGAGAAGCGGTGGGTCACATCCCACCCAGCAGGATTTTCCGGCTCTCAGACACAGCACAGCCTTTACCTGTCCCACTGTGAGTAGCCAGAAGACGCTGAACAGAAAGTCAAGGTCATTCACAATGGTGGCAGCAGAGAGGCACAACTTTTCTGGAAGGCATTCATGAAGCACATGGAAACATTTGCCTGCATCAAATACTGCTTTAGGGAACAAGCTTCTTTTAAAGTAATAAAGCTTATGCAAGAGTATTGGTGGCATTAAACTATATATAATTTAACTCATGACCTCAGCATCGCAGATGAAAATTAAGACATACATACACGCCTTCTTCAGCTAAGACCTTCCTTGTTCCTTGACTCTATTTCTTCTTTACATCCAGAAGTAACAAAAAACATTTAGGCCTGTCCCTAGCACTGCATTTGGCCAAACCCTCTAGTACAAAGGCTAGGGAAATCCACTTCATCACTGAGACAGATATACCACTGCCATCATTAGTACAATATTGTCTCAAACCTTGGCACGCTCGGGGACCCGAGGATGGAAGAAGGCTGTCATTCTCTCCTAGGTGGGAAGAGTGCTCCTTTACATTACATCATATGCCGTGCAGAAATTACGCCAGGGCAGTATCAGAAACCGTGTCCTGATGAAGCCTACTCTCTCTCGCTATTTTGCCATTGGCTTTTTGATGACTATGGCAAAGTTTCCAGTACATCAGGAGTTAAAATAATCTAGACTAAAATCAGAGCCTTCCATGGGCAATTTCTAACTGTCTTACACTGAATAGCTTAATTTAACTTTCAACAACTGCACGAGTTCTGCAGCCACATCTCCCTTCAGCAGATTATTTGCATGCAAAACATGCAAATCATGATCACAATACTCCATACAACCTCATAAAAATATGCAGCATAAGACACTAAGCATCACTTTGCAAACCGTTTGCTCTTCTGATCCTTGTTATGTTTCTGTCCTGTCTGTTTGCCTCTCAGAAATTCCAGCCTTCCAAAGAAATTTTGAAAAAAACACACGACCTAAATGCAAAGTTATGTCATGGACTTCTGTCAGGTAAAATATGAAGACTCCTTTGAGTCCCATCCTGAAGGGGCTGTGCAGTCAGCATTTACACTGACTTCAGGGAGAAGTCTGCCAGAAAGCTGAGCCTTACTATAAAAAGAAATGTAAAGATCCAAAACAAAGATGCAATTCCAGATGTATTTTTGCTCTATGGAGATGACTTGCACTACTTTAACAGAAGAAACCAACTCATTGCTTCCTGGGCTGCCAGATCTTTTTCCAAAACTTGTGATGCAATACAAAGAGCTAGTGCAGAATAGCTGGAAACATTAAAATATGATGTTTCACTCTTCATCTGTAATCTGCCCTCCTTAGTGAACACCATTACAGGCTTTGATGGTGACTTGAATTCTCAGCTATATCAAGTTCCTTTAATTAGCAGGATGTGGAGAGTAATATAATTCATGGCCAAATACTGTATTTCTTACACTGAGCCAGACAATGTAAAAAGGCATGTGTAAGTAACAACCTGCAAATGTCTCACATTCCTAAACACCAACTTTCTCTCAAATTTTCTCATCATTTTTTATCCTCTGCTTATGGAGCATGTAACATTCAGCTCACTGCAAAGTATGTTTCTGAAAATGCCCACTTCTTGCCAGAGGAAAAGGCATAAGGCTCAAAATGAAATAAAAAAAAAATCCAGACTAAAAAATAAACCGTATTTCCCTGTGGGAGTAACCTGAAGAGATATTATATTTTTCCTTCTTATGAGTGTGGTAGCTATATTCATTTATTGTAAACATTTTCATTTTCTTCTGCCTTTTCATTGCCTTTTGACAGAGGCGACAGCTAAGGTCAAGTCATCCATTGCTTAATGAAACTATCCCGTCTCAAAAACAAACCAACCAACCTTTCTCTGGGTAGCAATGGTTATTATTCTACTTTCACCATCTCCTTTGCCTTCCTCTATCCTCTCCATCTATATAGCAGATATTTGCTCCATTTTCTACTTTATTTTACACTCATTTAGATCCATGTAATTCACGGACTCAGGTAAGGAACAGAAAAAGGATACTAAAAAAAACCCCACACTGATGACATTTTCTTTTCTACTTGATTTTTATAGAGAAAAAAATGGGCTACTACCTACTGTCATCACATTATCAACACAGCAAAACATTTTTAGGATTGAAATGAAAATTAACTTCTCTCATGTACATTAGGAGGTATTTGTGATGTGTCAACAATCTGAATGCAGTAAATGGCAGGCTGCACTGCAAAGGCTGCTCCCTCGCCGATGGACTGGGAGGTTCCTCGCAGCCGCGATGCCAGCACGCATGCATGATCTCACCGCTACATCCTATCTGAAGAGCAGGATGGCTGGTAGCACAATACCGTCTTTCACATTTATCTCCCTTTCACAGACGCCAGTTTAATGTCCGTGAATACAAATGAAGGGATACGATGAAAATAAGTTTGTTTGGCATTGAGAGTCAACTGTGAATGACTAACAATCAATGAATAACCCAGTGGGTGTTTGATTACATGGTCTGCATGTTAGGTTTTTGAAGGCTAACCTCTCAAAGCATATTTCCATCCCCTTGGCTCCCTACAAGAGGATAAACATTTCAAAGTAAGCACTGTCTTTCTCGGTATTTGTTTGTACGGTGCCCTAGCACAATGGGGCTCTGTTCTCCAAGCAGCTCTTAATGCGAAGTTCAACACCCATTTCCTTTTATAATCACACAATAAACAGTTTGTGTTTAGTCTTCTACTTTCCTGGTAGGCAAAAGCCTTATTGATCGGATCCCCTGTTAGTTGTTCACCTTGGCAAGAATCCTCTTGCTAGGTAAGAGGGAAGGAGGAAACTGTTTTCCTCAGCAGCTGCATTCTTGCTTGCGTTCACTTCCACAAATAATTTCAGCTAAAGATTACTTTTTTTTTACTCCAAGAGAGACATTTGTTGAAATCCAATTTGAGAGATGAGTTGAAGGCAAGTGAAATTCTTAAAGAGCACTTCAGCTGTGAATACTCTTTGCCTTGCACCTTTGAAGACACATCTTTCTGAGCTACCAGTGATCCAGATTCTAAACTGAACACTTACTGTTTGAAATGAGGTGTTATTTTGAAGAGTAAGAATGTCTCTGCAGCATTTCATCTTAGCATCTCTTTAAATGGAGCATTCTTAGGCAGGTTGGCTCTCAGAAGCACCTATGCTGGCTGCTGCACTTCGTCTCATCATAAAGGTTTTTGTTAACACAGTAAAAGTAACTTAAGTCCTGCTTGAGCTTCTAGGATCGAAGAACTGGTTTTTGTTTAACTTCTTGGTACCTTCAGAAGCAGACCCCTCTGCAGCAGCTCCACTGCACCAGGTACGTCCACCAGCAAACACCCAGACAGCTGAGCTCCAGCAGCACCCACCTAGCCTCCATCCTGAAGAGAACTGGCCGATTCTCTCCAACCAGGGCAACAGAGCTGGAGGAAGCTCTGCAGTGTTTGTCAGGGCCACCTGCAAATCTGTCTGGGCTTCTGCCTTTTTTGCTCCTCCTTCAACTTCTTACCACTAATTAGTATGGCCACTTTTATTTCGTAGTTGTGCCTCATAATTGTTTGGGACTAATTGCTGTTGGAAGGCAGATTATAATCTTTAGATATTATCTTTATTTTGCATTAGAATATTTGCTTTGATCCTCAAGCACCTTGCAAAAGAAACCAACTTACAAACTCTAAATAAATCACATTTTATTTGACACTGAAATACAACACTAAGATACATCTGCCATGGAAACAAAGCACTGAAATGCATCTGCCACTGAAACTGTAGCACCCTACTATAAAACTGGGCCGTTATTTATTAATAATACAAATGATTTAAAGCAGTAGAGGAGTCTACAAGAGTAATTTAGTTAGCCAAAATAGTTATTAAGTTTAGGAACAATTCAACATACCAGGGTTAACTTGGAGCTGAGTATATCATTCCTAACAAAATAAATTCAGTGACCTTTGTCTTCTTTGCCTATTCACTACCTGTTCATAAGTACGCGGAGAATCTTAACCTGTTCAGTTCTGAAAGTTATTCAGCAATTTTCCTAAGTTTCATTCACTATAATTTTTTATCAGTAACTGAAATTCTACATTCAAGTTATACTGCTCAAATGGTAATCTGTATTTCTTGGTTAAAAGACAGTGAGTCCTTCAAAGAGGGTTTTGAAGGGAGTTTTAGTGATTTGCTTGAGTATTATGGCATAATACCTACTTCCGAGAGAAAAAAGCAAGGCAGAGATGACTAGGGAAATGAATACAGACATAGTTCAGCTGTAATCACAGCAAATTCTCACTTAAACTGAAATGAAATGTTGCCCACCGTTACATTAGCCATACCTCAACACTTTGAATTTTGCAATGACTGTATTTCATTTCCTGTCCAAATACCTGTACCTGCAACACCCGCATTACCGTACCACACTGCTGGAGCACCAGCGTTTATACACAGGCCGCAGCAGGAGGCACAGCTCCAGTGACTCACCCAGCAGCTGGAGCAGCAAGTGGCCATTGGTTTTGATTTTTAAAAGAAAGGTATTAGCTGATCAAGACAGTATCTAAATAGGATGACCGCTTCAACTAAGACTTATACACCTTGGGTTTGTACCCTTTTTTGGACATATTACTGCTGGAAATCTTGAAAAATAGGAAAGAAAATCTCATCATTCATTGAGAAATGCATAAACTGAGAAGCAAAACTGAGAAAGTTAATTTTACAGAATCAATGACATTAACTGCCACTAACGTGTGAAGGGTGGGGATGATGGGCTTCCAGAAACATCTAGCCATTATTGCACATTTGAAAGCTTTGAAAGATTTGTAAATATAACTGGCTTACACTGCTGGGGGTGTTGCTACAAGTATCAATTGATAATGCAAGGGACAAACTACTTGTTATAAATGCAACAGAGGCTTTGGAAAAGGAAAAGGGGTCAAACAACATTTAAATAGTAAGGGAGAGGAGGGAGGCAAAAGTGCAAAAGGGAAAAGAAAAAAAAAGGGGGGGACACTATTTTGATTCTGCTTTACACTGACTGCAATGTTTCTCTTAAACCAAACTGATCGTCAATCTGTCCCAAGAACAACATGAACAATATTTTTGAAACAAAGACAACTCATTGAAGTTGCACCTTCAGAGTGCACCTGCACAGCACCTTACGGATTAGCATCCAGGAAAATTCCTCCTGGTGTCCCACCATTACACTTCACACCAGACCCTGGAGGATAGCATTGCCCCTAGATTCTACAGAATCATAGAATCGTTTAGGTTGGAAAAGACCATTAAGATCATCAAGTCCAACCGTTAACCTAGCACTGCCAAGTCCACCACTAAACCATGTCCCTAAGCACCACATCTACAAGTCTTTTAAACACCTCCAGGGATGGTGATTCAACCACTTCCCTGGGCAGCCTGTTCCAATGCTTGGCAACCCTTTTGTTGAAGAAGTTTTTCCTAATATCCAATCTAAATCTCCCCTGGGGCAACCTGAGGCCATTTCCTCATCCTATCGCTTGTTACTTGGGAGAAGAGACTGACACCCACCTTGCTACAACCTCCTTCCAGGTAGTTGTAGAGAGCAATAAGGTGATTTAGGAGGAGCTTCAGACTCCTTGGAGTATCTGAAAGTAACATTTGGCTTGCTTCTAGAGACCTCTGTAGAGGCAATGGGATTGGCAGGTGCTGCACCTGAATGAGCATCAAGTTTGGCCTGTGTGACCAAGCTGGTTACCTACCCTGTCCTCTGATGGCACAGGTCTTGTACTGCGGGCCTCAGCCTCCTTTTCTCTGGGCTAAACAACCCCAGTTCCCTCAGCCGCTCCTCATCAGACTTGTGCTCTAGACCCTTCACCAGCTTTGTTGCTCTTCTTTGGACGCGCTCCAGCACCTCAGTGTCTTTCTTGCAGTGGGGGGCCCAAAACTGAACATGGTGTATTTGGAGGTGCAGCCTCACCAGTGCTGAGTACAGGGAGGACCATCACTTCCCTATACTCCTGCTCCACACTGTTTCTGATATGTCACGGTGAATTAGGACATCAGTGGAGACTAATGATTGGTATGAAACCAACATAAGAGAGGACAGAAATAGTCCCCAGATAAAGGCAATGTTTGCTTCTCATATGCCTTAGACTCATTGTCTAGCCGAGACAGCTCACAAAAGTATCAATTTAGAGTCACCTGTAAGGGTAGTTTTCATATAATGGGCACCTGGTCTACTCTCAATGAATCTGAACCCACCAATTTATTTCATGCAGCAATCAAACATTAATGGGCTTCTGTTTTCACCTGTCCAGACCTGAGATGGTGACTGAAAGATATAAAATTGCATCCCATCATGGGTCTTCAGAGCCAACTAGGTGCTTTCATCTTGCAGTCACTTTTTTTTTCGTAAAAGGAAAGTTGGGATCTATAAAGACTTTAAATACTTTGCATTTTCCAAACAGGAACTTCCCTGTCAGTCTCTCATAGATTTCGGCCTCTTGATCTTTTCTTTGCATCTCGTGATAAGACTCAATGCCGAGAAAGATTTCTCTTAAAGGGCCATCCTATAAAAATAAGCAAGGGGATTTTATTTCATACCTTAAAATTAGAAATGCATTATTGATGGGATCATTAATTATATATTTTGGATTTATAACCAAGATTTGAAGAAAAGCACAATATTTGAACATACATAATTGCTATCACAGCGTACAATCTCTTTTTCTTATTAAACACAGACCCCATTTCCTCGTATGAATATTTTATTCTGAATATGTGTTCCAGTTATTTGGCAATATCTTCTATTCCATTTCAGTGCTTTTTTGAAATAAGGCAACTAAGATGTGAAGATTTCCCACTGATATAATCTAGTTCTACTTCTAAATCAAAATAAATTTGAAGTGCAATGTCTTAAAAAAACCCCTCCCAACTCCCTCCTCCCTCAAGGGCTCAGACCCGCAGCCTGGTGGAACTGCAGGCACCTCAGTCCTTGACTGCATCTTCCCAGCCCTCTGCACTCCTCTGTAAGTCACAGGGAAGAAGCAGCCTTTCTATGGCTTGCAGAATTGCTGCCAGCTCAGATTATATACATTATTGAAAGTTTTTGCATGGCAGGGAGTTGATCTGTAGCCTTTCAGAGGGCTCTGTGTGTGTTTGTGTGCACACACACATATGTGTGCATCCTTTTCTCTCAGACAGGGAGCAGAAAAGGAACCTCTATCAAGTTTTCAGACACCCTAGACAAACTGTGTTATTTTCTAAATGGATGCTTGATCTGAGGCTCCAGGGAGATTTATCAAAATATAAACCAGGGCAGCCAACATAGAGGTACACGAAGGAAGATTAAAAAGTTCTGTGGACATATGTCCCGCCGTTTTTTCTTGTGTGTGCTACCACGTGCCTCAGGAGCTGCTTACAGCTCTGGCCAGAAGCCGTGTGGGAAAGGACAAGCTGGGTGAGCCAGGGCACACGAGAGGCAGCAGATCTGCAGGGCCAAAGGGTTGTGGGTCAAGGCGGCCATGATTTTCCTTAACCTCATTAAGTTCCTTGTTCTGTGACAAAAGGCAGCTCTTCCTGCCTTGTACGTCAGTGCATCGGATGTAAAGTGAATGACAGTGTATGTCAGGCTTCCTTCACATAAAATTAGTCTTGCATTAAAGGATCTGTGGGTTATTTTTTTCCTTAGGTGGAATAAAGCAGCCGGTTGATTTCCACAAACACACACACAATTTCCGAACTAAGGTGAGTACAACAGAGATAAGAGATGAGGACCCATGCTCTAATCTTGTCAATCATTCAGCAGTGACAAATACATATAAAACCTTAATTTTCAGAACCAGACCTGAGAGTCCCAGCTCAGCTAATAAAGTATCTTAGAGCAGGTGGTAGGACGCTGGCCACAGGCTTTAAAAACCCAGATTCAGTTCCCCAAGTTACCACACAGGATTTAGGAGTGAAGATCTGGTCTTCAGTCTTCTTGTGTCTCACCTCCCCATTGGTAAAACGGGGAAGCCGCCACATGCTGCGCAGCAGCCCCAATCTGCTCAAACCAGGGCAGTGGAGCCAAAAGTGATTAAAAGTACAGTTAACTATAGAAATCAGTTGGTTGTAACCAGCTACTACACCAAGAGTAACTGAGAGCAAAGAATCTGATACTCTACTATTATTTTGTATTTAATTTCTCTAGGTTTAACTACATTATTTAACAAAAAACTTTAAAGTTACTGAGACTGAGAAAACAGGATCTTTGGTGTCTTCTATGCTTAATTTCATTCATAGCGTAGATACTAAAACTCCTGCTTTAGAGACTGAAGACTGCTTCATTATTAAATGTATGCGCATCATGGCCCTTACAAATCTTTATTAAACTGAGGATTAGGCAAGGGCTGGAACAGATAGACAGTATATTTTCATTCAATCTCCTTTAAAATAATGATGCATGCAACTTCATGTCATTACTCTTTAACAGTCTTAAGCCTATTCAATAGCACAGTAATATTCCAAAAAGGAAAAGGGAATTATTTCCACATTTAATTTTCATTGCGAAAGTGAATGTGGTTCTTTCCATGGCAGATAAGCAGCTAAAGCTAGTTGGTACCTTAACTGGGATATGACTGCATTAGCTCTGCTACATTACAGCTGAGCTAATGAAACAAAGCAAAATGATTAGCTTCAGACTCCTTGGAGTATCTGAAAGTAACGTTTTGCTTGCTTCTAGGGACCTCCATAGAGGCAACAGGATTGGCAGATGCCGGACCTGAATGAGCATCACGTTTGGCCTGTGTGACCGAGCTGGTTACCTACCCTGTCCTCCGATGGCACAGGTCTTGTACTGCGGGCTCTGTGGGGAGCAGCGTGAAGGTTATGGGCTCTGGTCCCCAGCTCCTCTCATCTGCTGTGACAAGGAGGAAGGAGTGGCTAAAAGCTGAGGACAGATCTGCCCTAGCACGTGGTCAGCTGTGCCAGTCCCTGAAAAGGCAGCGTGTCCAAGGGCTGATCCTACTCCCTTACTTGAAAATAACATGCAGTTTTCCTCATCCTGCAGCAGTGCAGGGACAGCTTCAAAGAAGCAGGGGACAGTTGCCAGCCCTGGGCCAGCCCAAGCCAGGTGACTCCAGCATATGAGCTCTGTCCACATCCTGGCTCTACTGGTTGCTCAAAACGAATTGCAGGATGAACTGTGTTTTACACCACTAAGAAGTGCAGTTTTAAGACAGGGACGAGCCAACTTAACCGCACACTGCTACTCGGTCTCCATTCCCTTGTGCTTACAGCAATGCCCATGAACTGGCAACAAGTTTTCAGTCATTTTGCTTGCCATCAACCTGCCCTACCATTTCATGAACACTGGTGCCAGGATGGTGGCGCAGCAGAAGCTCATGGCTGGGGCAAAGGTGAGGGACCTTTTGCTCCCAGCAAGCAGTTTAAATTGGCCAATGCACAAAGCTCCACCCTGAGCTCCTTCCTCCAGCAATGGCTCTTGCACCCTCACCTGCCTCCATCATTCGCTGCCTTAAATCCCTCTGCCCCAGCGGTCACCACCACCTTTGTTTACTTCTTGGAGGAACGTATTGGACTTGCCTCTTGTATGCCTGGAAGTAGTCCAAAATTAATACAGGTTTTAGCACTTAACTGTTACAGCATCTCACCTAAAAATTCTCCACCTTTCCCCCCAGGTTCTGCCAGCCTTGCAGTTTGAGCAGCAAGCATCCTAAGGATAAAGTTACCATCACTATTGCATTGTCAGAGACTCTAAGGCATGTTAAATTAAGCCTAGATTTAGGAATGAAGAAAAGAAGAGATGCTGATGCTCATATATATACAAAGGTAACTACAGGAAAAGATGATAGGGTGTTGCACAGGTTTTCTCCGTTAGACCTATGCTTAGAGCTGACGCCCATCACTTAAATCCTTTCTGCTAATAATCCCAAATGTGATATTATCAATCCCAGTGTCCATACTTTTTTTTTTTTTAATGCAGAAGCAGGGATATTAAGAGATCTGGAGAAGATGCTCGTTTGTTTGAAAGTCTTTTGGGCCTTTGGGACATACATATACTAAAGTTTTAAGCTGAGGCAGGATGCTCTGGGAAGTGAATAAAAGTAAGTTAGTAGTACTTTTCTTTTACACTTTGTCATTTTGTTAACTATCTCCAAGTTTGTCTGTCTCAGAACACTCCCAACACTCACACTGAACGGGATTTTGATCCCCCCTAATTCACCTCTTTCCTAAGTACATCGTTGTCTCCTCAGTTTTGCAGGCTTTCTGCTCATTTTGGGCAAAGCCAGAGATTAGCTGGACAAGGAATCATGAAGTGCATTTTACTCATTTTCAGTCTCATACAACCTGTTTCTTCCAGATTCCATAAAAAAAACTGAATACAAGCAGAAACTGCAAAATATCTACATAGTTTCAAATATATTAGAAAGTTTAAAGACTGACTGGATTTTGTCTTGGTTCACTGAACTGTAGAGGCAGATGTAGCTGCAGAACAGAACACAGTCCAAATCTTAAACATTTGGAAAATTAAGTACTGCTCACACTTCAAGAAACTGCACTTTAACTGAGGTTCTCCTGCCAACTCCCCCATCCCAGCGTCAGACACAGCAGCTGCAGAGAGGTGACACAGGGGAGTGCCAGCCATGGAGCACTGATTCACCAGGAACGGCACAGACCCTTTACCCTCCTGCATTTGTCAATATAAAAAAGGCACCAGAAGGACTCTCAGTCCTGCCATACCCAAGCCCCAACCTAAACGGCTACACAGGCTCATGCTTAGATGTGCAAATATATGTATCTTCTAGATGATGCCTGGACGTCGAGCCGAGCGTGTGCTCAAATGCTTTACAAGGCTGAGACTTGACTGCTCAGTGATTTGGAGAAATGAACATGAAGTCAAGGCACCTCTCACGCAGGGAAAGTTGTGTATTGCCAAGGCAATATTTACCCTACAAAAGCCTTGTTCTTCCCTTACTTACACTGATGTAACTTTGTAAATGTTGTAGATCCACACCTGCCATACATCTGTGGAAAGGAGCTGACACTAGGGCTTCCTGGCTTTTGTGCCACAAGTGGAAATATCTCATTTTTCCTTTAAAAAACAGTAATAACCACAACCCCCTGGTTGTTAGTCTAGCAGAAACTCCTACTTGTTAATTTAACTAAAAAAATAATCAGACTCAGATGGAGGCTGTGCAATTCAGAATACAAAGTGTATCTGAGTTGAGGTTCAGAACCTTTTTCTTTCAATGCAATAATGTGATTGATTTTTTTTTTCCCTGGAGGGTGTTACTATATTCATATTTCAGCTTTAATTAGCTTCTCCAGGATTGTTAGTGGTTCCGCAAGATTCTTTCCTCTAAGTTCTAATTACAGATACTGGATAGATTAGCCAGTGTTTGATGACTTTTTATAGCCAAATTGACTTCAGCTTTATGTGCACAAAAATCCTAGCTGAGGAAGGAAGAAAAGTTATATCAGATGACTAAAAACAAGTGAAGAACAGCAGCTCTGCCCCTGTCTTCCCCTGCTGGTACTTTACATCATATGAGCTCCACTAGAGAGAAAACTCACATCATCCATGCAGCAGAAAAGAGCCTGCTTACAAGCAAAACCCAAGAGATATTAAATAGATATTTAATATAAAGTTCAACTCTTTGACAGAAAAGTTGACTGTGCTCAAACAAGAAAAGATACATGGAGAAAAAAATCTAGGGTTATTGGCACTGTAATCTGAAATATTTAAAAATTTGCCTTGCCAGGCTGCACTAGTCCTCAAAAACTAAGAGCATATCATTGATCACGGCAGAACTGTTCTTTAAGCACTGCCTCAATCTAGTTTTAGGGATGCTCCTGAAGACGACAGGGCTCCAGCTGACCACAGTGTTACTGGAGGAGAAAAAAGTGGGGGGGGGGCTACAGAACTTCTGCCCTGGAGAAAACAGTTCGACATCCCACAATTTATTGTCTGAGTCTCTCAACTACTCCTAAATAGCCAGCTCCTACTCTTTCCTGGGATCTCCAGGGAACCTGTGGACACAGATGTCTCACATGACCAAATCATCTACTGGAAAGAGCCCTCAGCAGCATCACAGTTGCTGCCAGCAGAGAAGCTGTGCTAGAAAGTTCTCATTCTCTCTCTCATACACACTCTCCCTTCCTAGGGATTTGTGATATGGGAAGGACAGTCCCAAAGTTTCTCTCATCACCTACCACAACTAAAGAGTACTGGAACCATGGGGTGATGTTACTACTGCAGACGAGATTTTCCCCAAGGATCTAAGAATACAAATTTCATTCATTTTTTAATGGATATGTAATTTTAAACTATGAAAATGCTGAAGAAAAAAAACCCCAACCTTTGAAGATATTATAAAAAGATGGTACATGTGTACAGAAACACATAAAACTAGTCGGGGAACTTCATTAGGTTATCACTCTGTGACTGGTTTAATAATAAATAACATAGAATCATAGAATAGTTTGGGTTTTAGTTTAACATTCCCCCTTGTCCTGTCGCAACAGGCCCCCCACCCCCTAGAATGTTCCCGGGGATGGGGCATCCACCACCTCTCACCTCTC
>NW_008795492.1:1924403-1929996 GCF_000699145.1 Aptenodytes forsteri
GTTCCCCTCCCCCGGCATCTCTAGTTTAAAGCCCTCTTCACCAGCTTGGCAAGCCTATGACCGAAGATGCTCTTCCCCTTCTCTGACAGATGGACCCCGTCAGCCCCCAGTAGACCAGGTTTCTCAAAGCGAGTCCCATGGTTTGTCCTATAACTTTGCTCCTCACTCAGGAATAAAAATCTGTTTGTTTGTTTTTTACTTAACCATTAATTAATGAGGTTGCAACAGTATGAATGATTTACAGTGACATGCTCTGACAGTTTATACATGGTGAGTAATGCCATGTCAGACGCTTCAGTATTTATATTGAGATGAATGGCACATAATATGATGCACTTGCTAACAATGAACAGAAATATTTAGTACTCCCAGCAAAGCCTACTGGTATGATTAATTTGGCCTTAACTTCGTATCTCTCTGCAGTCTTGCCTATCAGCTATTTATTTAAACACATATTTCCAGAGAACCCTTATCAAGTGTATTTACACATCCTCACTGCAATAGCAGCTTTTGGCAAGTACTTTTTCTTCTTGGAGCAGTGAGCTCCACTCACATCATTTAACAAGATCCTGGTGTCCATAAAGCCAGCCGGGCTTGCAGCAGCCTGGTAAGAGCCCAGGAAATGCGCTGGTACTGTCACATTGTCAGTGACCCCCTACATATCCCTGCCTCCTCCTGCATGCAGAGATGAGCCCTTTCTCCGCTCGTATCCATTCCCTTGTGGCAGAAGAAGAGGATGAGGCTGGTGCTACACCACCCCTCTCAGCAACTCTGTGAAGCATACTTTGAGTTATAAGGGAAGGGAAAAAGGCCTCCTTCTGGCTGCCACCCCCTGCTCTCCTGTTTGCAGGAGCGGGGAATAGCTCACCATCCCCACCCAGTTCCAGTGAGAGCTTTGCTTTCACTCAGCAGGGCTGTAGAGGAGACCTCATGCAGCTTCAAACAACTCTATACAGTCAGGACCTACAGAATACATTTGAGAAATAATTACAGCAGCTCTCTCAGTTGTTCTTCCCTTACATCGTTCACAGTGCAGGTTATTTTTTTGTTAGCAGCTGTTAATGCTGCAATGACCATGATGTGACTGGTCTGTCTAGTGTTTAAGTCATGGAGAGGGAGAGAAATATTTTCTATATTATCCCTTATTTCTACCCAAAGAGAGCCTTTGATTGCTCACCAATTAATAGTCGTGATAATTCACTCCATTTTTAGTATTAACTCCGTTTATTGAACCAAAGGACAGGCTCTCCAGGTATTGCTCTAAGCAAAATTAGAGTACGTCTTAGTTTTGGAATGTTTTTAAGTGTTACCTTTGAGATTTTGCATCCTCACTACTTTTTAATACATAACACACAACTCCAAATATCTAGGTTCCTAAGACAAACAACTGAACAACTGATCATTTTCACTGGTAACAGAGAAACCACAGACACAGTACTTGCCCTCCATTCCCCAGCCATCCGCAAGAAACCTGGAAGGCAGGGGAGATTTGATTAAGTCTTACTATCCAGAATGTCACTCAGCCTGTAAGAGGAGGAAGAAGTGCAAGCTCATTCATTCTTCTTCCTGCCTTTTACCTGTGTGGTCTCACTGGCTCTGCCTGCACGCAGTATTTCATAGCATTCCTTCTTAGTCTAAGGAGCCCAAAACCAAGCTTGAGGTGCCACCTATTATCAAAAATACACATTATATACTGTAAGTATTGTTTTATTTCAAAACCCAAACTAAATACAAATTAACCAAGACATTTTCCTTGTTTAAACATAAGAGTAGTTGTGAAACTGCAACTAGGTATCTACTTGAGTAGGGTAGCAATGAGCTAGCAGAGGATAAACCTCTATTGCCAGAGGCCTTTTCTCATTTTGAATAGCCTCTTTACAATCCAGTCACACCTATACGAGCAGCATATTTCTGTATTTATCCACCGCTAATCCATAATTCTTTATGAACTGAACTCTCAATAAATTTTGTCATCCCTGTTGTCATACAAATAAAAGACTCGTTCCATGCATGTGCATAAATAAAGTCAATGTTCATTTACTCACATCACGTACTGAACTATTTAACGTTTGTCAGCTAACGGAAAAGTTGTCAACCTGCCATTCAAGTGAATGCTGTGGTGTAGCCTACTCTTTCAAAGATTATTTACAAGGCAAAGTATTTGCATGAATGCAAATCGTGAGATGTTTGGCCTACATTAATCCAACACAGATGTATTAAACTCCTCCCCTCTCTCCTGGCACTGACATTTTTCAGTGTAAGATTTTCTACTGACACAACTAACTGCCATTACACATGGCACTGCATTACACTGGAATATTAAGGAGATCTATCTGTTTCATCCGTCACAAGGAAAACCAGAAGGTTACAGGGCTATGGTACACCTCTGCAGGGAGAAAATATCAAAAGGTCTTCAATACAGAGGAGACGAGCACACTGGTACACTCAAACAACTAGTATGAGCTCACTGGTACACTCAAACTGGTAATGAAAGCCAAACAGATTCAAATGAGAAATAAGCAGAAATTTATAAACCCGTGAGTGTCATGAATCTTTGGAACTAGCTACAGCAGGAAGGAAGGGATTTTCCGACTTTTAATGTTTTCAGGTCAAAACCAGGTGTCTTTGTGGAATCAAGAGCTTGGGCAAAAGTAGTTCCTGGCAAAGTCCATTTGAGCATCTTAACTGCCTCTGAGCTCCAACAGCTTGCTTCCACACAATGTCATCACTTAAATCCAAAACCAAAATATGAGCTCCTGTGCTCTAATAACATTGTGCCAGTGCTCATGGCCACTGACCTGGTCACCCACAAAGTGTGCTCAAGTATACAACATTTAGAGGTTCACTGCTGCTAGCGCTTCAACATGAGGCCTGAATTTATTTAGGCTGTAGGAGGTTCCCCGCACTCCCCTCCGACAACTGCCTTACACATGAGGAAAACCGCCACCAATCTTCCAGACTGCTCATACCTCCTCAGGAAGAGCAAATTCAGGTCAAATTAGCTCCCTACTCATACAAGAGCACTCCACTATCTTCTGCAAGTTTACACAGATATCACCAATGCTTATTAGACAGTCACCTCAACACATGTGGGCAGAACCCACATACCTCGCTTTCACCTGCACAAGCCCTACCACCCGCACAGCAGGTCTAAGGCAGACTATCAGCAGCACGTACACGCTATGCTTGGGAACAGTATGTATTAGCCATGTTGAGAAATCTGATTTTGTGTTACTAAAAATCGGCACACGCAATAACCAGCAAGGTTGTTAGGCAGACGGACGCCTCTTACATTTATAGAACTTCCTCTCCTAACACCCCTCTCCATGGCAGGGGGGTTGGACTAGGTGATCTTTAAAGGTCCCTTCCAACCCAAAACATGCTGTGATTTCCCTCTGGAAAGGCAATAAGGGGATAGCAAATGCAGTTCTGATAAAAGCCACAAAGAAGATACCATAATGTCAAGCACTATCATACAAACTAAAAGGTGAAACATGGTCAACAGCTATGTCCCTTTTTCCATGTTCTTCCCACCACTTTGAGGTGTTGTTTCCTGCCCCCCCAAGTCCCTTTCATCCTGTGATACATTCATGATGGTCCCATTCTTAGTGATTGGGCTCAAAATCTTACCGCTTTGTATGGTATGAATTGATCCCGTAAAGAATTCTTTGAAAACTACTATTAGGATGATGTATGTCCTTATTTTGGTTGCTATTGCATTTAGAGTCAGACTTACGACTGGGGAAACAATCTCCCACTCACTTGAAATGCACAGAAAGGTTTCAGTACTGCAGGAGAAGGCTCTCTGGCTGAAAAGTCATATTTTAAAGTTTACAGCTCCTGCTTCTGGCTTGGCATTGCTACGGCAGTGAGGAGAGACAGCCTGGCAGGGTTTCGCAGACGCTGCGGAGCTCTGAATGTGGCCACTCCAGAACACTGTTTTGGCTGCTTTACGAGAGGAATCTAGCAGTAGTTTATTACCACAAGTACCAAGCCGCCATTCGAATTTTTCTATGGCTTTAAAAGCAGCACGTTTTTATTAAGATAGAAATGACTATGAGGAATCAAATGCATTTTAACATAGGCAGTGAGATGTAATGCGAGAACACTGTGTAGGCCTTTATGGCTGGCAATAGACACCATTGCTATCGACCTTTTCTGTGGCCTTCCATCGAGTTTAATGTGCGTAACCTTGGCAGCAGCACCTCATCTCACACACTCTGGCCTTGGGGCCTTATAAACAAATAAATCAAGCTAAAGCCCAATCCCAAAGCAGACAGGAGAACCCCCTTTTCTCTCTTCATTCTACATATATCTGTTCACATGACAGAGGTCCTCAAAGCACTACTATATATATGCATCATACCCTCTATGAAAACCAATACTCATCTTACAAATGAAGATAGGACAGTTGAATTTAAAACCTTGCCTCCAGTTCTGAATGCTTCAGCTTATATATTTCAGCAGGATTTTACAAGTGCTAAGCGCCAGTTTCAGAAATGGCTTATACTTGCATCTAGCTTCACCAATGTTCAAACATGCCTTTAGAAGCCAAGAACCAATTTCTCCAGAATTAGAAAATGGCTTTAAAACATGATTTTCAACGCAGGCAAAATGTCCTATTATTAATAATGTACCTTAGACAAATCCAACAAGCAAATCATAACAACCTAACCATTGCTCAGATATGTGTTTAATTCTTTTACATGCAATGACGACTCTTCAGAGTGCAGTGAGAATGCACATGCAAGTGTCATTTAGTTCGGCTTCGTCTCCTTTCAGGCACCTTTTTCAGCTGAGGAACAGAATCTGTTTTTAAGAACATACCTATTTATGACAGATACAAAACTAACTAACATATGCTTAGTGCTGCTTCTGCAGGTTTTTAACCATCCTGAAGCGTGCGGTACCTGTGGCTTACACAATGCGTATGGTTGATGAATTTTAGTTAAACTAATCTCTGGTACTGTTCTCACTCCAAGCAATTTCAGAGGTGCTCACTCCCATTACTACACTGAAAAATCACTTCCTGACTGCAAAGCAGATGCTTGGATATCATGTAGAGAATAGGAATGTCCTACTCAGTGCAGTACCAGGGCTGCTAATGAACTTTTTACTTCCTACCACTGAGACTGTATCTTGCCACAAAACCTTAAATAGGTGAAACTCTGAGTTCATACATACAACACAACCTGTTCCCTAAGAGAATTATGCACTTTAGTTGATACTAGAACCTTTGATCCAGCCAACCATAGCACATACATGGTCTCAAAACGTCACCTTTCGTAATTCTTTATTGTTCTTACCCTCTCTCCCTCCCCTCTGACTGCCAGCCTGCTGCAAGCAAGCCATCACTTCCACAAGTGTTTCACAGGCAGCCGGTGCAACCGCACGGTGCTCCTGGCTCCAGCAGTGCTGGCAACGCAGCACCCCAGGCGACAAACACTGCATTTAAAATTCCGGAACTCTGGTGCAAACCCACATTTACACTAAGCACCCAAACACACACAATACAGAATATGTTCTTTCTTATCCACGGAGAAGATCCACAAAGACAAAATAATTTTCTTGTAAAATTAGCACAAGTTGGCTT
>NW_008795492.1:1930009-1936007 GCF_000699145.1 Aptenodytes forsteri
ATTTGGTTTTTTTTAAAAAAAAAAAAAAAAAAAGGTTATGAGTTTCAGTGAAGTCTTTACATGTTTCCTTCAGAAAAGCTCAGCAGCAATCCACAACACATTATCCAGAAGAGTCTGTACTGACAGACTGTATTGCTAAAAGACCTCAGTGTTCAAGAGCTTTTTATTTACTTTTTTGTTTCTTTCTTGTTTTACTTCAAAAGTTTTCCCAGCAGCTCTAATCTGTAATAGAGTATTAAGCTGCAAAACATCTCCTGTAGCTTTGTTGGTCACAGTTACCGATAAGATTTGATTCCTACTGTTCTTAAAAGGCGAGTGACAGGCTTCGCCGGGGTGTACATGACCTTTCCAAAGCCGCAGCCCGGTAGGAATTGCGTTGATTGCTCTAACCTGTCAATGAACAAAAGCTGCAGAGCCAGCAGGAGAACAAGTCCTAATGCCTGTAGTTAAATAACAGCACCTCAGGAGAGCACGTTTATGAAATATCTGAAGGGCCGAAAGGTCACTGTCAGCGAATCTCCCCTTTTCTCAGGAGCAAGAAACACCATTTCCCAGCCGCTCCTCTGGCTGGGGCAGGTTGTAAGGCAGCGGCCTGGATCTGAAGGGGTCCAGCACTTTGGAAGAGAAGGTCTTTTTATAGATATGAGATTTTGTCCATAATTTATTATACTTCAAGCAACCCTAAACTTCCGGCAGAAATTAATAAAACCCATGGGCTTGAACTTCTTTAAACCAGCAGCAAATAAGGCCCACCCGCCTTTCCACACAGCTTCACGGAGGTCTCTCACTCTCCTTTCGAGGGCCAAGGGTCCCCAAACACCACCCATAGTGGTGAAAGCTTTTGTCCTCTCAAACATCCCACAACTAGAGTTTGCAAACCTTCCAAAACTTACGCAACATGCTAGGAGAATCAAAGCATTCTTCCCAAAGGTTTAACCAAGATGGCCCTGTACAATTACAAAGCTCTCTTCACATCACACAGCACCGGCCTGAACTTTGACAGCCCTGAGCTCCTACCTAACTCACTGACTTTGTTGCACACTTTACTGCTAACTCTTGCAAACCCTTAGCAGCTCCAGGATGGATCCATGGGTGATACATGCATCACATAACACTTTGTTGAGCAAAATCTGACTTTCAGAAAAATGTAAGAGAATAGAAGTCCCCAGCTGGGGTCATCTATTGTGCCCTGAGCCTGCACAGCAGGTAGGCAAGCATAGGCACAAAAACGCTGTTGCATGTTCAAGCCTTCCGAGATACCATGCTGAACATCACAACAGTCGTCCACACACACAGGAGCCCTTGTCCTTGAGCAGAGCTTTACCTTACCTTCCCTGCACACTGGTGCGAGAGCCCCCTCTCCACATGCCCCAAGGGCCACAGCATGAGTCCTCCTGCCTTCGTCTCCTGCTTTATGTTTTCTCCCATTTTTCATGCTGCTCCCCTGCTGCTTCTAGGTGCCTCCATACCTGTCCAAATGACAGATCAAAATTAAACTGACACCATGTCTCTGTTTACACACATTCTAGTCTTTGGATACTTCAACTGTCCTTAAGACAAGGCACATTTAGTGCTTCCTATACTTAGTCCAAGTGGAGGGAGCTGGTATGGATATCGGTCTTAAGTCTGGTGTGATGCTTTCTAAACTGTACCCATCCTTCAGCATAACAACAGGCATGTCCAAAAGCTAAACAGTATTTTCTAACTCTCTACCATGAGAGTTAGCCAGCTTAAAGAGCAAGTATCTCGAAAGCAGACCTTTTACTACAAGCAATACGAGCTTGAAGTAACTCAAATCAAATATTTTACTTTTTTTAAATTTTTTTTATTTCCTTGACTCTGCCATCTCTTGACACCTTCCCTCCCTTGTTTAAAAGCTTTTCTAATCCAGAATGGCATAAGAAACACAGTGTTGTAAAAGTGCATACAGCGAAGTCCAGCTGGGTAATTTGGCAATAGTCTTACAGTAACTGTTTTTCCAAACCCATTAGTACACTTTCCTGATGTTCCAGTTAGTATATAAAAAAATAAAGTAAAGCTTAAACTGTACAACTTCTATAAAACCCTAGAGCAGGCAATGAACTCCTTGGTACAATCGCACATTTAACAAATGGGATTTTTATCACAATATTTCATTTCCAGTCAATCGAGGTCTACATTCATAGATAATTTTTCACATATATTACTCAGTGACTGCTCTTTCTGTCTCTAGTCTGGTAAATATTTTTGCCTTGTGCAAAGGATATAAGGGTAACACAGCCAAGATGAATTCCTGCATTAGTCTCGCAGCTGAGATGACAGTGACATATAGCAAGATATTAGAGCACTATAGTATCAGAAACGTACAGTAAGTCTGAGTAAAGGATGTTGCCTAGAGTTTTATAGCCTCAGTCTCAGGAAAACAAAGATAAAAGGTACACTTCCATTGTAACATATGGCCAAGTTTAGTCATTCAGAATTACACACCACATCAATTAAATTTAACCTATCGATTCATCATCTTCCTGGAGCCAGCCCAGGTGCCTTTGATGACAGCTTGGCCTATTTCATGCAGTGCAATACAGATCAATAAGGAGGTGGTACAGGGTAGTAGATGGTGCCTATGTGTCTAGCTAACAAAAACAAAATATAACTTAGAGTTATTAAACCGTTTTACTGCTTCTAAATGGACATTAGTATTATATAATGTAATCCAGGTGACATAGTAGAGAAGTTTGGCTATTGAAAGTGCTGTGCTTACTTTGCTGCTGAAAGACTGCTGTGTTTTTCTAATGGTCAGCAGGATATTGCTCCCAGCAAGTTCCTGCTTACCGGGAGCAGGATGGTGTCAGTTTTATGGGCAAACTAGATACAGCTCAAGAGCAGCGCATAACCACTCTCTGATAAGCAGAGAACATTTTTTTTCTATATTGATGGTACATCTTCATTTCTCTTTACAGGCATTAATCCAGATTCTGTGAAATCAGGCATATCTAGAAGACAGAGAATGGGTTAAGCCATTCTTTCTTCATCCCAGCAGCGTTGCACGTACATAATTTATGCCTACAGTCTTATCAATATTCAAAGCCACATCAGTGTAGCTAACAATACTAAGATTTTTAAACAGCTAATGAATTCTGTGCATGGCCAGAACTTCTTTAATTCAAATTTGCCTTATATTGAGTTCCCTCAGCTCAGCAAAGAAGGCAGCTTAATGTGCAATTAAGGCTCTCTACACAAGTTGTTTTACCTGCTATGTAAGCTGTTAGTATTATATCAAAAATCATAAATGAGAAGAACTAATGCAATGGAGAGTCAGTCTAAGGTGATGGACAGGCAGAAAGTTTATGCAAAATACAGACTGCATCCAAGTCTCAGAGTCACCTTCAGGACTGTGAAAACACCAAACAGCACATTTAACATCATATTAGTCAATTTGCTAAAATGATACAGAAAGATGTAGAGCTTCAGCAGAGTAAGTATTGAAATTCCTTCATAAGAGACCTGTACTATTCTGTTCTTATTTGTAAATTTATATAAGGTGTCATAACCGTATATATAAATAACAAAGAAACAGTTTTGTGATGGTAAGCAATCCATACAAATTCTATGACAGTAATAAACTCTCTCAGAATTTTATCCTCAGAGCTCCAGATAACCTCATCCAGTGAGGAATTCAATAACTCCATCAGTGAAGAACCAGAAAGAGGGGTGGTAACTGGGTTTGGAAGTAATGCTAATGAAACTCTACAGATGCAGCTTCTCAAATGGAATTAATTTGATGAGAATGGAATGCAGAGAATCATTTCAAGCTCATTGTTTGGACATCTTTCAGAGTTAAAATACTTCCAAATTGATACGCTTGAAACCCTAGCGACTGCCTTGATTTTCTAAATGTAATATCTTTGTGGGTAGAATCCTGGAAGACAAAAAATTATTGGCACATGGCAATATTATTTAATCTAACTTGGTCTGCAGGCTCAAAACACTTAATCTAAATTCCTATGGAATTAACCATACTTAGTATTACTATGACTGAATTTTAATAACCTGAAATTAAAGCTGGGACAGTTGGAGGAGGAAGACATGAAAACTAAGGTACTCATTTTTCTCTTTCAAAGACTTGCAAGTTATTCTTAGTTAACACAGTGAAGGACCTCCAGGCATGGCAGATATCACAGTTTGGTGGGTACTCTACAAAATAGGATAAAGTAAAAATGAAGATGTTTCTTTCTTCCAAATAACTTCCAATTAAAACATGAAAAAAAAAAACAAAAAACCCCTGAACAGACTGAGGCATCAAGAAACAACACTGCTTTGTGAAAGTTTAGGGGCTCAATGCAAAGTTTCTCACATTTTTGTCAGCAGAAATATCCTGAAGCATTTTAATCATGATGGCGTGATGGGCTTATGTGGAAGAGGCAACATGGAAAATTTTCAAATAGGTGGCTGACACCAACATATAGGGGAGATGGACTGGAGGGAAAGGCTGAACCAAGGCAAGGATCTCTTGGAAGAGAATGGGACATCCTGATGGAAGGATAGGCTGGGTGGGTATCCAATATTTGATGGAAGAGAGGAAAGAAAGCCAAGGAAGAACTGAATCCAGAGCAGTATGGGGCTCAAAGAAACTGTCTAAAAAGTGTCTTAGCAGCTCGGTACACACATGCAGCAAGACTGTATTCATCAAGTCAGAAGCTTCTGTAGTGAAGGTTCAAAACAGCGAGAACCCGGAATAAGTTCTGCTGGACTAGTCAAGAAAGGCCAACGATAGAGATATTACCGAGGAAAAATCACCAAGACCAAGACAACAGCTGAAAAAGAAAAGCAAGTTACAGATGATGTGTATATTACAGGCCTGAGCAAAAGGAACTCAGGGAGAAGAAAGAAGTAGTGACAACTGAGAGATAATGGAAAAGGCTAGTTTTTATCAAGCACCAGCTTGGTTTGGAAACCTTAAACCTACCTTCCGTCTTCTATATAAGAAATTAACCAACCGAGAAACACAGAAAGAAAGAAACAGAAAAGCCATCATTCTTTCTTCTTTTGTCATTCTCTTATTGCTGATCAAGTATAATATACAAATCCAGTTTCATTGACATTTGAATTTTCTAGACCTTTCTGGTGGTTAATTTAACATTATAGAGGTTTGGTTTTGAGTCTGGAGAGAAAAAGGAATGTTGTGTCCACATAGCTGAAAGCATTATCTGTCTGAAAGAGGTCAATTGACCCGAAACAGGAATGGGGTCTGGGCAGCAATCTTCAGCATAGCTTTTATTTAGACATCTTAGGATGCCAAGTGAACATCTTATCAGCACCTTTCCTTTATATAAAGAAAAAAGAGCTGGACAAGTATAAACTATGAATGAAAATCAGGATGTTCTGTTTCTAAAATCCATGTGAAATGGATGTTTGTTTCTCTCCTTGCTTTACTTTTTGTTTTCTTCCTCGGATACATCACTGAAGAGCTAAACTGAATTTCACTATTATCCAAGGTAATTTTTGACGGCAACTCATATGAAGCTACTTAAATTTTGGTTACATGAAGAGGTTTTAAGAAAGCATTTTTAAGACTTTGCTGATCACCCTGTCTTGTAACAAAGAGCAACTTCTGATTTTATACAAAAACAACCAGAAGACGTTCCCATTTGAAAAACTTAGAATGCAATTATCTTTACACTTATAGATACTGATTAACTGGGATTAATAGGTCTTTGTAAATCAGGAACAAGAGGGGTACAACCAAGATGGCTACTGTAATTTCTGCTGCTAAGGTTCTAACCACATCTGGGGAAAAAACACATCCGAGAAAAAATTATGGGTTTGCCAAATGACACTAACAGTAAAGTGTCAGAATGTGCTTTACTGCTTTTCTTTAGAAAATGTATAGAATTTCTTGTTTTAGCAAAATGAAGAAAAAACGTGGCATAACTTCTTTTCAGTGATAGTAAAAATTATATCTTTTTTCCTATCAAATGTTTTACAATAACAGATTTGTCAAGCAATCGCCACACTGTGG
>NW_008795492.1:1936128-1965017 GCF_000699145.1 Aptenodytes forsteri
TTCCCTATAAATTTTTTTAAAATAACAGATTTGCCCAGCAATCGCCACACTGTGGAAGTTGCCCTGAGTCTATCGGATCAGTTCCCGACAGGCACCCAGAGCACTTACTTTGGTACAGGGAGATACACATATCGACTCTCACCGAAACCAAGAATTTTTGCAATGCCATACTGGACCTGGGAATTTAAGACATGACTTTCTTCACATGCTTTAATACATGATCCTGAAATTCTTCCTCTGGAAGTACTTTTTTTTTTTTCTTCCTTTGTTTGCTTCCTTCCATTAAACTCATATGTGCTAAAAATGACACAGCAACCGTATTTATGAATGTGATGTAGTTAATAAATTACAACTCTACATACAGAGAGTTGTAGAGAGTTGAGAGAGTTGTTGGAGACTCAACAAAGCACTACTGGCACTACGCTTTGCAATGAATACAACATTTTTCCAAAAGCAGTCTGTTCTGTGAGTGACAAAGACAGCATCTTTCCAAGTGGCAATGAAAGATCTCTGAAGGCTGGGGAGAGGGTGAGAGCTGAGCCAGCAGGACCATAATATCTTTAGCAGCAGATTACTTCTCTAACATCAACAGAAAATAGTTTGGCACAGGCAAGTCAGGCCTCAAAGTGTGATTTCTAAACTGCGAGTAGGTTTTCAAGGGTATGTTGCCATGCTAAGATGCAGAAACAAACAAAACATTGTCTTTGTGCAACTTAGAGAAGCCAAATAACTTCAGGCATTTATCTTCGATATGAACGATCTGTGGAAGCACATCTCTCACTTCTCTATACAGAAAACACAGGCTTCTAAACTGAGATGCTCTGAATCTCACCATCGCCTAATGCCGTCAAACATAACCACAATAAAAAGCACCACCCTATTTGGATTTCTTATTGATCGGTCTTCTACTGTGAATGGGATTATTTTCTTCCTTGACCTCAGTACAGGGAGCTATTTAGAAGCTTTTCAGAATCTGCTTTTCTATTATTCAGACACAGATTTGAATTTATTGAACAACAACTGTTTTTTACAGATGCTTTTTCTGGCTTTTTTTTTTTTCCCTTCCATCTTGTTTTTCTGTTCTTTCCTTCCCCTCTCAAGGTGGGTGTGAACCTCAGGCTTCCTGAGTAGCTTTTAAATGTTAAACAAAACACATCAGCTTGCCATATCTGTCTCAGCAGAAAGTCAATATCCACTCCAGGAGCAATCAAGCACCCAAGCATGGAGGCAATAGCAAAAGCCTGTAAAAAACATAGTAACGAAGCCTGAAACTGGTGTGAGCAAAGGTTTTCTTGTAAACCTGCAGTTGAAACCAACTTTATCTAAGAAATTACAAAGGCTTTGATCAATCTGAACTAAATTTTGGGATCATGAACCCAATGTGTGGCTAAGTGAAGTTTTGAACCATGCAATGCACAAGTATCTTCTACCAAGTTTACTGAAATTCTAGTAACAAAGTACTTCTGTAACGTTTGCAATTCTAAATCTTTGATGTGCTCAGAATTTTAGCTAAACCACATCTTAATATCTTTCCTGCTTCTATAAATGCAAACAGTGAGAAAAATATTTGCTTTCTAGCAGCACAGCTTTGAAAACCCTTACCTAAAAAATAAACTCATTTCACGTGGGTCATTGAACATGCACTGGATGACAAATGCTTTTTATCACTACCAATCTTGAGAATTGTCTCAATGAAGAAACATCTAAGTGCAGAACAATACTATACACCCTATAAATGGCCTTTTTTCTCCCAGATAGACTAAAAATAATGTCGCTAGCCCAGCAAAGATTTTAACCTTCATCCCATGAAGGTAGAAATGCTTTCTTCCTTGTGAAAAATCTACAGAAAAAGAGATTAAAAACTCCACAGACTTCAAAAATAATTTGTATAATAATAAATAGTCCAGATAAGCACTACATTATTTCACCGTTAAATAAGTAATCTTGAGAAATGTTTCTAAATCTGGGAATCAGGTGGTCACTGTCGATGCTACATGCTGAGAAGCAGAACGGATAGGAAATTGCTTCTGTGCTTACCCACATATCGATGCCACATGCTGAGAAGCAGAACGGACAGGAAATTGCTTCTGTGCTTACCCACATATATACAATTCTTACCACTGAAGGATACAAGCACCTGCCTTCTCAGGTATATGCTGAGGGACAAGGAATTGATTTAATTTCTATTTAATAGCGTTTTGTTTCTTCAAAGGGAATTGCCAAAGTAATTCTAATATAATTTATCCAACCATCTAGCCTCCTTAAAACACTTTCCATTCTCAGTCATGCAGTGCTCCTGGCAAAATGGTGGGAAAAAAAGAAAAGAAGGAACTCAGAACAAAAATCATTATGAAGAACTAGGATTTCCTGCAAGGTCTACAAAAGAGTTTGTAAAAGACTAGCACCTAGCAAGGTAATAATTCTCCATACATCTAACTAAAGGGCCAAATCCTATGATGGCTTACAAGCATTCTCAGCATTCAGTACAGCTGAAGCTCTACTGAAGTCAGCGTAACCAAGTCACACTGTGAAATAACACATGAGCTTAAGAGCTTGTAGGGTTAGGGGCTTAGAGATCAAATGGAAAGCTATTCAAATGCAGAAATGGTATGAGGCGGGTACCTGATATGGGTAGGTAGGTCAGTGCACATGGCTGGTTTTCGGGTTCTTAAAAAAAGTAAGTCTTGACATTAGAGTGCAAGATTCAATAAAAGAGACAGAGACTAATTTTGAGGGACAGGAGTGTGAGGTAAAAACAGGACTTTTACCCAGAATGCAGTCGGAGCTGCAAGCATTCAGGTTTTCACCCAAAATTTAGAGAATAATTCAGCCTCAAATCTCTGAAGGTTTATTATGTCATCTAAAAAAGAACTTCCCAACACCTAGCATTACACTTTCTTTCAGAGAGAGAGCTGTCTTATTTACAGCCTGTAAAATAACAAACAGATGTAAAGGTTAGGATCTACATTCTTAGACAACAGACCTGGAAAATCCACCTTTTTTCATTTTTAGGAGATTCCTTTCTTTTTTCACCATTTATTCCATCTCTGTTCTTTGTACAGAAAAATGAGTTGCATATTTTAGTTTGATCACTGGCTTATCCAACCTACAGCATCACCTCTGCTCTACAGACAAGCATGGGGAACCTATCACACAAGTTTTGAGTGCAGGCAATCCATAAGAGAGGCCAGGCAGAGCAAGAGACACGATTCATCAAGTCAGTTGTGTGGGTGATAAATATGATAGCTATCCTTGTTGGCTGACTGCCACCTCTAATGAAAGTGTGTTACAGAGAGTGACTGATGGGCAAATATGATTATGGCAAGAAGCATAACTCTTTTAAATAAACATTTTAAAAGATCAAAGAATGAACTGAAAAATCCTCACCTGCCCATCTCTCTCATCCCCAGTGCCACAAAATACCTTTTTACTTGAGAATATTAATACAAACATTCTCTTGAAGACTTTTGAAGCCCAAGATGATTGTGGAGAGCACTGAAGTCCTCAGAAACACAAATCTCATTAAAATCACAACTAGCTGTGAAGAAAGCTTCATTAATATGAGCTAGACCGTGAGTCTGCAATGCTGGCATCGTTGCTAATACAACAAGGTGGACTCATCTCAGAGGACGACATGTGTGAGCAAACGGCACTAGCAGCACACTGAGTCTGGAGTGTAAACATTCATTACCAAGAGAAACTGATATTGCTCCTGACTTACTCAGCTTTAAATCTGTTTATTATTTGCAGCATTTGGCCAAAAATACTGAAAAAAGTATTTCTAAAATAATGGGTAATATGTAAATTACAGCATGGAAACATTTTAGACAAGGGAGTTCATCTCAAGGAAACACCAATTCCTCATGCTTTCAGAATATGCAAATATTTTACACTGAGAAAAACATTAAAATGTTCATAACTGCAACAGGTATTTATACCCCGAGTGCTTAGGTGATTCAGGACCAGACATGTCAACAGACACACCTGTTCAAAAGTAATTTCAAGAAATTATCAAGAACAGTAGTTATCATGGAAAAAACATTATATGAGAACAGCTATCACGGAAACACCTATCAGCCCAAAACAAAGCCACACCAAAAGAACTTCAGCATCTTAAATCAAGGCTTACAAGCACTCACAGGCTCCAAATTATCTACAAATTATAAACTTCAGCATCTTAAATCAGGGCTTACAAGCAGTCACAGGCTCCAAATTATCTACAAATTATAATCATTTGTCCCAGAATTACACAGCCGTCTTGCACACAAGCATGACCATTCTTGAAGTCATGATTTTTTTAAAGCCAAACTTCTGTCTCAACAGCAGAATTTAATCTCTTTTATTTATGGTTCTCCCAATTCCCCAAACAATTAGGTCGCAACTGGAAGAGGGAGGCATCGACAGAGGTTGATGTCTCTTCCCACGCAACAGCGGGTCGGGTACTCCTCCTTTCTGGCACACTGGTGTCAGCATGGCATTGCAAGGTCATGTTGATTTGTAGCGCCAGAGGACTGCAGAAGCCTCGGGCGATTGTCAGAAGCCTTAGCTTCCCACTAGAAGCTCACTGAATTACTTCCAAATTTACTACTACAGCAAACAGCTGCCACATAGTCTCACTGCCCATGGCCCAGAAAGGCAGAAAGTAGTGAATTAAGTTTAGAAGAGATGCAAAGTTGTTATCTTGCTAGGTGAGACGTTATCATCACATATGCAGGTTTATTTACTTTCTAGTGACAAAGCTGGCATCCTTGCAGTGCCCGATCATTCTGGAGGACGTGAGAAAAATGACACTTTTCCAAGAACAGGTTAATTATAAACCTATATAGCAGGTGACAGAATACTGATGTTATAGATCAAGATTCTCGTTAAGATTTATTTAGAAGAAAAGAAAGGGTATTTCTGAAGCTTTAGTCAGAAATTGTTAAACGAATGCAAAAGGCAAAGCCTGAGTTACATTACTTAGAGACTGAGGGATTATATACTGGATCAGTTACAGGAGACACACCTGGAACCACGAATACCCGGTTGTTAGTTCACACTTCCACTTACCGCTGCCTTGGCTTACTCATCTGTAAAATGGAACTGCAATTTCTTACAATCTTAGCTAATACATGTTGAGAATTTTGATATTTGAGAGATACTACGTAGTATCGGCGTAGTCATGGTTGTGATTGTGATGGAAAAATAGTTTGCCAAGACAGGGAGTGAATGTGTCACCCATGTGTAAGTAATGGAAGCCAAAATTACTTACTGTCCTTGCACAGCTCATTTCATTGCTAATGTAAGAAGATGTGAGAAACGTGCTTTACAGCACAGCCGGGGAGCACGGCCCCACCTGGAGCCTTTGGAGAAAGCACCCCAGGGACTCGGGGGCGACCTCCAGGATTTTGGAGTCGGGGACACAGGGGATCCGAGGCCCAAGAGACCCCCACTGAGAAAGAGATATTAGCAGTATATGAAGGGGTTGAAGCTGCTTCAGAAGCAGTCAGTAGAGAAACACAGCTCCTCTTGGCACCACAATGTTGACTTGTTTGTTCCCAGCACTGGCTTATTTTTTCCCTTACCTGCTCCGTAGCATGCTCCCTCTCTTGCTGTATTATACCATTGCATCAAACTTACTACTATTTTTAAATAATTAGCTGCCAAACTTTTCAAAAGTATTTTATTTTAATTAGATACTTTCGACTGGTTATGAACAACAAACCCCAAAAAATTTAACTTGAGTAAGAATATAACTAATCTGGGAAGCTGTTTTATATCTTCAAAAACGAACAAACAAATAGAAAGCTTGCTAAAAGCAATGTGTAACTCTAAAAATGCTCATACTAGCATCAAAAAAATGCAGAATGAAAAACATGTAATTTGTTGCTCCTTAAAATTGTGTATTTCTACCAAAAAAGTACTCTGAATGTTCATAGTTTTCTCACATCACTATACTAATAAAATATCAGTTTACATATATTTATACACAGCTCAAATCAATAACGTATATTAAGAAAGAAAGTGCTATTTGGTTTGGGTTGCCTTTTTTTTAAGAAAAGACTTTTTTGCGTTTGGCAAGCTGAATTAGCAGCCTCACAGAGACCATGAAAGAGTGAATTTTGATATGTGAAGGAAATTAAATATAGGTTAAATTTGCAAATAAAAAAAATGAAATGGATGAAGCAGTAAATAGCTCCCATCCACACAAGTGAATTTAAAGTTATGAGAAAGAAGTGAGAAATAACCGAAATTATCCAGGTAACCTCTATCACCAACTCTCAATATTTTGACAAATATCTGAAATCTGCGGCTGTTCTCACTACAGTGAAACTGTGAAAGTATTGTCTTACTCTGAGCAGGAGGTCAGGCCTGCAAAGGTCTCTTAAAACCTAAATTTTAAGGTTTTATACTTCCATGGAGCGTGACCGGTCACTGTTGCCACTGCAGCAATGCCTTCACTGCACCATCAGCTGATGCAGCCTTCGCAGCTCTTACCTGCTCCTCACACCGCGACTACTTTATTTCCTCTCGCAATCTCCCTTTTGCAATAACCTTTTCTACTGACATGGGCCTAATGAAAAAAGCACAGATAAACTCAAGTCCCTTAGGCCAACCAAAGTCCATCCCAGCTAATTCCCTTCCAAACATTCCATATTTACCAAATTCAGCAATGCTGTGTCCTGCAGTAATAAAAACATCATCTTTTGCACCTTGCTTCCAGCATGCCTATTATGTTGCCCCTTTGATATATCATATTCTTCCCGCCCACAATGCATTAAAAGTCTCTCCTACTATTGCTGTATTTTTTTCCTCTTAAATGAGGTGTATGAAACAGAGGACATCAGCGATGGTTATCTGCTATTTTTGCTTTCTCAGTTATAAAAGAATTTTTCCAATATAACTCAAATCTCTGCTCTCAGTAAGCCCAGCTCCACAAGTTATGAAAGCCAAACTTGTCTGTCATTCATTTGTACTAGGGATTATCCACAGCTGCCTGGAAACAGCTCTTTCTCATCTTCACTCTCCCTTTCCCTATTCACTCTAGTAGTGTTTGCTTCTTGCCTCTTCCTACTGCTTATTTGGAGGAATTAATTAATTTTTGACTCCACGTAATTTCAAAAACCTTTTCATTTATTATGTTCCGCCCACAACACCTTTTGTTCCTCTCTGGGACAGTGGGGAGCTGTACAGCTACTTAACACACACTGGTTTACAGGCTTTGCTGTTTTCTCCTTAATCTAAGGCAAAACTACATAAAGCCTTCGCATGCTTCACTGTGCCCAGCCTGGGTTGCTCACTCCCACAACAGAAACCAGCCCTGGGAGCCCTTTGCCATTTTCACCAGCTACTCCGATCTCTGCCTTGTTCTTCTAAAAGATATTCCCGTTCAGGACACTTCCCTATGCCTCTCCCCTGCCTCTTCAAAGCGGTTTTTCCTCAGTTCCCTTCCCTGTTTGATCTGGGTCACTACAGAGCAACATGCTGCACTGAGTATGTAAAAACCCCATTCCCATGACGGGGTCAGAGTCTGATCCGGAGACTTCCGAGCACAGCAGAACAGCACGGTGAGGACGGCACCCACAAAATCTTGGCTTTTTTTAGACAGCGCTGACTAACCTCACTAACACCAAGAAATAAGACACGGAACTCAGTAATTGCACATGATACTTAGTAAGCACATTGCAAACAGCGGTGGGGCAAAATAAGCTGGGGTAAATGCGCTTTAAAACGGCATGAGCTTTTCTGAAAACTTTCTGCAGCATGTACCGATCTCTAAAGAGGTCTGTAAAACTAAGAAGGGGAAAAGAAACATTTTTTCCACAATTTATTCCAATTAGGCAAGTAAATTCTTTAACTACGGCTGGACATGAGCACATCTCTATGAGGCAAAATAATTTGAGGGAGATCTTAGGAGATTCATGAACAAAATTGGAATTTTTTGCAGGCACTAGGGCTGCAAACTGAGGGCTTTGGACACTTCTGCCTTCAGGAAGAAGCACATTTAAATAGAATAAGAAAGTAAAGGTCAAATCCAGCAAAGGAAAGTATCCGTAATTATACAATCAATCCAAACAAGGAGATGGCAGAAAGCCTGTGCATAAAAGAGAACAGTTGCAGTTCAAATGACAACGTAGCAGAAAAAAGTGCTGCCCTCCTAAACATGCTAGAGGGAGATTTATCTTTAAAACTGTTGAACAAAAAAAGAGCCAAAAAGAGGAAAGGAGGCTCCTGTGATGGAACACGCAGGAACAATGTGGTCTTAAGGTACAGGTATTAGACACTCACAGGGAGGAGGAAGCTGGATCTCTATGAAGGGATGACATACTCAGTTTAACAACTACAGCAGAGCCATAGTGACAGGAAAGAAGCCAAGTATGATAAAGAAGATAGATGGAAAACTTCCAAGGTCTAGTGATCGTGGTAATATTAGCTTTAAAATTTTCCTGAGGCTATTATTTCAGAAAAAGCAATTCAAACATATTAGAGCTTTTTTTAAAAAAGTCGACACGAATACAAATGACAGAAAATGGGTTGCAATCAATTATTTTCTACAACAGTTGGGAATGGAGCAACGCAAAAGCATTTAACTCATGGTTAAATACTGAGAACTACAGTCAGCCCACAAACATCACCTGAGCAATTTTACATGAGTTAAATCATGCAAACCTTACTTAGTCACAATTCATGCTGAAATTTCTGGGATTTGAGTTTTGTAGCTATCTCAGTACACACCTAAAGCATCATAAAACCTGTGAAAATCAGTAGTGAATAAATGAACATATAAGTAAATAAGTATTTGTCATAAAGGAGCAGAATTCTTTACAAGTATTTAGCCCTTGGATGGATGAGGCCAACATCAGACAAAATAGGATTGTGCAGAAGAAAAGCAGAATTAAACATTCAATTGCAGACTACTTCACTTATAGGCGGTACTACCTCTTTCCTTCTAAGAGGTCTTGTAAAACAGAAGCCTGTTCCCATCTTGCTTCTCTGGGCCTGGGTCTCAACACCACCAATCTCTTTTACAGTGATCTGGCAGATTTAAGGACCTCAGCAGAAAGCAGCCTTATTAAGGACCTCTCCTCAGTGCAATTTATCCAGCTACGTTCTCAAATTTGAGTCATGATATTTAATACCTCATCCATACCTAATATGTGTGAAAAGAGATTAAAATAAACATAATAGAAGTGGAAAGTCTTATTTCTGTGGCAGTACTGATGATAATAGAAGCCTCACAAATAATTGTAACATCGTTCTCCTCTGCAAGCCCACTCAATGGTTTTTGTGCTGCTATCAAGAACAAACAAATAAGAGAAACCAGGAGGAATCCAGTTCCTAAGCAACACTGTATTTCCGTACCCCACTCAGGCTATGGCAGCATTTTGCCTTGCTCGAGGCTCTGAAATAGGATACAAAAGGTCTGTGGCACTGTCTGGGAAGCACAGTTCAGCTACCGATGGCACCTTCTTAAATAACATTCTTCTCGGTTTGCTATTACTAGCCTGTATGATGAAAATCATTGCTCTCACTTTTTTTGAGCCTTTGTGTTTCTCATCTATCTAACCAATAGAGCCATCAGGGCAGCAATCAGACCTTTCTGCTATTGTACAATGCCAGGCAAAAGGAACGCCTGAATTTGGAGGGAGGGTCTCTGATGCTACTGTAATACAAAACATAACAGCAACAAGCAGCCTGGACACAAACTCAAATGATTTTCCTCCTTCCAGTAGCTACATTTGGCATTTGTTTCTCTGAACACTCTTAACCTGTAGCAAACAGAATTTCTCCTGCAACGAGAGTCAGGCTAAATCGCAGCACTGCCGCAGACCAAGAGCACACATGGGGCCACGACATGAAGAATCACCTTGTGCACAGGAGAATCACCTAATACATCCTAATTAACACCATGATGAGCTGATGCACCTCTTACATGATACTGCAGCAGGACCTACAGAAACAAGAATATCTGTCATCTGTCTAGGAAAATATGGCATACTGAAAACATCCAGATGACAAAAAAAAAAAAACAAAAAACCCCCCACATTCTCATAGTTGTCACTACAGTATTTCTTACCCCAGACACAAAGCAGTGGCATATGCCACCATAACATCACTGTTACAGAACGATGAACCAAACAAAAAGTTGGTTTTTGCTAACACACACACAAAACACATCCTCTAATTGCATAAAGCTCCATGAGCAATTTTGCTGAAAGATTTTTTTTGTCATCATGCAGTTGTCTAGTGGTAATACTTGTCCATCTGTTATAGAGCGTATTTCCATATCCAAAGGCACAGTACACATTGCCATGTGCCGGAAGGGACGCAGGATTCTTGCCTTGCACATCAGCCCATTGATTGTAATGAAATATGGCAAAATGCCAATAGTTCATGTACCGAGACATCTCAAGGATTCACAGCTGAATAGCTATTTAAACAGTAAAAAAAAACCCTACTTCAAGTCATATTTAGAGCTGAGTATCACCAGAGTAACAACTTTTTCAGCAATACAATGTCCTTTATAAGTAATATGCAGTGTAAATTTATGAGGGCTGAAGGATAAAACCGTAACTATACAAATAATAACCACATATAAAAGTAGGCCCTTTGACCTCAGTACAGTTATTTCACTCAGAGGAGTACTTTTCTTTATGAAGGGTTTATTTGTTCTGGCCTCACTTCTTCTAATGACGGCCTGCTATAATTATAAATGGATGTGGGGTTGATTTGAATGATTCCTTTTGCTCCTAAAATGTGGGATTTACTTCTAAGCATCAGTGCACAGAGTCTAAGTTGTTCTACTCTATGACTTTTACCGCAAGGGAAGTAGAAAATGCTCTCCAACCAAAATTTCTCCTATATCTTTTATGTTTTTATGATAAAACCTCCCATTACTAAATGGAAATTATCACCTTAATATTAATCTAACCATTCACCAATTACAGCAATTGAACAGACGTCACTAGTGAGCCTGGATTCACTCCGGTGAAAGCACACACACTCCCCAACACCCAGACAGATGAAATTTCAATTCTCACCCTGGTTTTCAGGAATGCTATGCACTCCCGCCTTTCCAAACTACATCAACAAAACCGTAGCGTCCAGCTACAAATGATTAGCACCAAAGAAACAGATTTAACATTTATGTAGATGTTTTCAGCACAGGCAGAACACAGCACTATCAGAGTTCACCAGTAATGACTTTAACCTAGTCTAGATGAGCCAGTCTTTCAAGCGGTTAAAGACAATTTAGATTACATGCTAATTTATGTCTGGGCCTCTCCTGTGCGCAGTTTGTGCCAGATTGAATATGGTGCTCTTGTGATATGGGATTACAGTCAAAAGAATTAAGGAGGAACTACCTAATTAATTTCAGTTAATTTTATTTAAAGACATACAGCTGTATGCAAACCAGCTTCCCAGTGGTAGAGGAGTGCAATAGTATTTCATTCACAAAGCTACTGAGTCTCCATAACGCATTCAAATTAATAGACACATTACCAGTGCTGCAGATCTCTATTTGCATATCTAAGCAGCACACACGGGTACCCTGTCCCCCGCTTTGGCGCAGGGCGTGAGAGCAGGTCCTGCTATCTGCGCAGAAAGCCGCTGCAAGTGTCAAATTTAGGATGGGCGAGAAATAACAACTGCAATGAAAGTTAAAGGTATTAAAAATGCAGTTTTCAAACTGCTCAATATTTTCCTTACAACAGCTCTGAAGCCTCACTGAACAGTGCGGATCCTTGACACGGTCTCAGGTTGGTTTTCTGTCCCAAGGCACAACCTTCACAGCTGTCACTGGACTTCACGCACATTCAATGTGGAGCCAGATAAACCGCTGCTATAAATAGCAGTGGTGCTTGCACACATACTCACTGAAGTGGCTTTTTTTAATGTTAAAATATCTTGATGATGCTGCTGCAGAGGGTTATCTGAAACTCTTGAATCCCCACGGGAATTTCGCTATAATAAGCTTCTCCCCCTTTTTGCACAGGAGACCTACATTTAATTCAGTGGTGCTACTCAGGGACTGTAGGACATCAAGGATGTGCTGGCAACGCTGCGAACTGACTCCTTAAAGTGGATTAGCTTTGCTAGCAGGTGGCCTGGGGAAAGGGTTACGCAGTGTTGGAATTTGCCACCAAATAAAAAGGATCTATTTTAAGTATGCTCAGCCTGGCTTCATTTCTGACCCATCAATGAAGAAAACGGAGGGCTGGATGCTGAGTGCTTTTAAAATAGTATTCTGGGTCAAACGCCGAGGCCAGCAACCCAACCTAAATTCTCCTCCAGTCTTTCCCTGACCTCCCCATTTGCAAGCCCTAATTGTGCCACCTTCTTTCCTGCACAGGAAATTAAATGTACATAAAAATGATTACCTATGCCAAAAGTTACATGTATTTTTTTAATGCTCATTAAAGATACTATAAAAATGTGCAAGGCTTGTAAAGAGTGCAATACTGAAATAGCAAGCAGGATCTCCACTGAAAGCTGATACCGAGAGCTTGCTGTATTATTTTATTTCAACATGGCGCTACGAGTTCTCTTTCTACATAACAATACCATTGCAGAAAGTCAGGTCCTCGCTATCCCCTCAGAGTTTACAAAATATAACTGTTCAGAGACGTCTGGCTCGTTATTTTAAATGTCACTAAATCCAAACCACAGCATTAAAGGAGTTATTAATTACATCCTTGTTCTGTACATGCCAAAACATTTGCTCCCTCATCAACAGTTCTTGTTTATTCTGCTCTTAATTTACTAAGTTCTGAACTCACAGATGGTTGCAGTAAATTTAGTTTACAGACTAAGCACTGCAGAAGAAAAACTACAGTAATGAACAATGTCTTTAACAAGTCACGCTTAACCGAGATCGATAACATCTAATTTTTGTAAAGAATGCAGTAAATCCCTCTTACCTGTCACGTTCATATGCTCACAGATATTCATGGCAATCTCAGTTCATTTGGATAAATTGAAAACATAAAACCGATAATTTAAATTACTTCACTAAAGCAGATTCACTTTTTCTTTTACCTATCTAAAATATGCAATTTTTGCCAATAATTTCTCATGCAGAGTACAATAAACAAGCAGTAGGTTTCACAAGCCATTATAAGTTGAAGCTGAATTTAAGCTAGTACAGTAAAACTAGTGTAACTGCAGTGTAAATCCCTACAGTGTTTGTACAAAAGTAGATTATTTCAACAAACTTTAAATTACTTAATAAGAGGTTAACAAAGCAGCATCAAGCCAAATTTCTATTTATCTAAATATTAATTCAGCTTTTACCCTAGTGGAACTAGGTTGGTTTAAAACGTAATTTATGGTTAAAAATTCAGGTCATACTATAGCAATTTTCTCATGCAAAAATGATACAAGAAATGAGACCACCAAATTAAAACTAAGATCATAAATGGGCACATATATATGTCTGGAACCATACATTTGTATTGCACAGGACAGACATATCATGTTGGAGAAATAACCATAGGGAACTTGAACCATAAAATAGTAATAAAATTTCTTTACAGCATATATCACACAGCATATACTACAGGGTTAAAAAAAACCTTACCGAGGAAGAAAAACAGCATGAAAATTCCCTGGAATACTGATGTTTCCTCCCATTTTCCAGCCTTAGTACTTTTCCACTTTCCATAAGTTTTAGTTAACCAAGCAGTATATGTGATTTAGTACACTATATGTTACATCAGTAGATACATGATTAGATATATGACTTTTTTTGTCCAGCTCATTTTATAGGACGCTAGAATGCTAAATAATAGAGGTCAGTACTACACTTCCCTGCAGACAACAAGATGTCTTCATTTAAGGAGGGATTAAAGAAGGATCAGAGAATCTGACCTCTCAGAGGAGAAACTAAATTCACCTAATACACTGTCTAATGAGGGAGGGACGGGGGGATCACAGGGAAGAACTATGACCAACCAAAATATGTGGCCTTATTTGAAACCTGTCCATCAGGCTCATTCCATTAAAAATGGAATACCAGTAAAAACGGCAATGACGGGCTCTAATGCAACCTGTGATAGCAGATCACGGGTCTGCTTGGGCGCCAGATTTTAGCATGGGTGTCAAATATTGGGCTGAATATCTTTTAGTTTCACAGGATCAAGCAGTTTCTCCCCCTTGCTTTCAGTAAATACAAGTGTAATATTTGTAACAGTCGATTGCCCATACTGTATCCCAGTGGCTTGAAAATATCCTCTTGGGAGGGTTGATACGGTTATAGCCCTGCATTTCTGCTCTCTTCCTTCAATTAAGATTTTTAATATCACCAAAATATGCTTTACGTAAATTCAAATGAAGGATTTGTTACTGAGCTGCATTTGGTATTTATAAACTTCAGACAGAACAGGCAGTAAGGCTCACGGTTTATTGTTGTTTTAAGCCTATTGTAATCTACAAAATACGATCAGTTATTGTGGCGGCTCTAAGTATTTAAAGCAAAATCCATTTTTCTTTGTCAAACACTTTATGTGATATGAGGAGATGTTAGACACACAGACTGAGTCATTTTCTCATTAGCTCAGCCAAGCATATACGTCTTTCCCCATCCTCTCCTTGAATTCATGTTATGAAAAGATACATATTTTGAAGCAAATCATTTTCTCTGCATGTTAAAAACAAAAAGAAGTTGGAGACTGAGAAGGGGAGAAAGGGAACAGCTGAAAGTAATCTGAATCCCAGAATATGTTTAAAGGGAAGAACAATGTATATTTCAATTGGGAGATAAGTCATATTGAGCTTATCAAAAAAACAGTCCTTGGATGCCACAGTTTGCATGTGGCATGAAGATAAAGAAACAATGCTTCTTTCTTCCACTCTCTAATCCTTCAAATGGGCAGCTTTAAAATATCCCGTAAATTAAGTATGGATTTATGATCTGAAATCAGGTAAATTTATTTTTTACAGTTAATTATATTCAGAGTATTTAAGAACCTAGTATATGCCAGTGCTTTCTGAAAATAAGTAGGTCGAGTTCTAGTACTAGTGCTGCAGTCCTGCTCACTGGGCTCGTAGTTGGGATTACTGTACCCAACACAGCTTTGCAAAACTTTATCTTTGGGTTTTTGCTGCATTTTATTTATTTAAGATGACATGGAATATAGTTTTAATTTAATAAACTGCAAGAAATTGAGAGGATTGAGGGATTAAATCAGGAACGAAATCCGTAACATTCGAAGACAGAAAAACCAAGGCTGTCTCAAAAAACAGAAGACTGAAATTCCAATTAACAGACTACCAGCCTCTCCAACACCCGAGTAACTCCTAAACACATGACTTGTCCCACTGAAGCCACAAGACAGGTGTTTGCTTGATTAGGACCATACACTTTTAGACAAATTGATTTACGTGAACAGAGCTCACCTCTTTGACCACAGAAAGCTGGGGACGAGACTGTGAGGTAAGAAATTTTTCATCCACTCAGGCAATGGCCAGGTTTTCACTCCGCAAAACGCAGTACAGGTCTCTCAACTTTGGACTTTTATACCCTCAGTAATACACCCACACGAGCCCTGCACAGGCACAGCTCTACCTGGAGAAACAGAAGTGCAAATCCAGTCCCTCCCTTCCAGACTGAAACGAGACAGTTTGGCTGTCTTGACCAATCTCGAGCTAAACCAGTGCACCACAAACGGCTGCAGGGATAGGGGGTGTTTTGCTTCTGCAAACACGTAAAACTTTCTTGCACTATATTTAGTCTTTGTTGTTCCAGAAGATATATCCCCATACAAAAATAATGCAATATGCAATTCAGATGTACTTCAAATTGTGTTTTAGGGGAACAATAGCTCGTTATTTTTGAACACGTCAGAAGCAATACGGAGATTTCAAAGCAACAGATAGAAATGCCTGCTTGAGCTGCTCTGTAATATTTGAGCTGGAGATCTGCCAAATTCTTTACGTCAGAAGCAATACGGAGATTTCAAAGCAACAGATAGAAATGCCTGCTTGAGCTGCTCTGTAATATTTGATCCGGACGGAGATCTGATTCTTTGTCTGAAATTCAGATAAAGTTTGATGATCACAAGTAGAATGGCTATTTTTGTATCCAACATGCTTATTATCAGGAATAAAAAGACAAATTGCCAAGTGAATGGCACTGTTGTTATAAAGGTAAAGGTGGTATTTAAACAATTGAAGAACTTGGAAGCCAATAGAAGGCAACCAGCAAATTCCGCATTGCTTCAAAAGATGTTTTTATAATCAGATAAAGTTTGATGATCACAAGTAGAATGGCTATTTTTGTATCCAACATGCTTATTATCAGGAATAAAAAGACAAATTGCCAAGTGAATGGCACTGTTGTTATAAAGGTAAAGGTGGTATTTAAACAATTGAAGAACTTGGAAGCCAATAGAAGGCAACCAGCAAATTCCGCATTGCTTCAAAAGATGTTTTTATAAAGCTGCATTTTTCAATTATTTCACACAACGTGCTACGCTCTATAGGTTTGGATCTCCAGTGCCAGGCTGCGATGCATCCTCCATGGAGTCCTGGAAAAAGGACTTTTTAGGCTATTTTAATAAATGCTTTTTTTAAAGTAACCAAAGCCATAAGGGCAATTTTCATGAATAAACACGGCTTTCTGGCTGATGTCAGGCAAACATTAGCCATGCCCAGCACGGCAACTTCCCCTTAGCTTTATTTTATAATTTCCATTGCATACTGGAAATGGTCTCCAAGCAGACCATTTCTAAAAGGATTATAGCTGTGGAAGGATAAACTAGTTGATGAAAATGAGAAACAGGCTGTGGATTTCATCCATGTCATTCCACAAAATCAAAAAAATTAAGATCTCACTTTCTATCCCATCTACTTCAAGTTTGCGACAGCACATTCTCTCCCACTTTTACATGACACTGCCAATACACATAGCCTCCTATCCCATACAGACCCCGTATTTCCTTTTCTATGCTGCACTTAGCCCAGTATCTCACCTCTCTAAATTATATTTTTGGATACCAACTGTCTCCAGATGCCCTATGCCCCTTGTCCTGGAGTGCTAATGGCTTCCTTGTCTTTGCTCCCGTCTCCAGGTGGTAGTAAAGTATAATCTCACAAAACAGACTGTTTCATTAGGATAAACTTCCTTCTTCTTGTTCCAACAGGACAGAAGATTAAGTGATCGAGAACTCAGCGATGACGACCCCCCAGAATTATTAACTCCTCTAAAGCCCTTTAAAACAAATCAAAAGACTCCCATTGCATTTTTTATTAAATATTTCCTATGGCAACTTGAAAATGTATCTTTTACTTTTGCCTAACAGATGTTCGCTATCTGGGCCAGCAAATATTGAGAAGTCTCACTTTTCACCTGTGCATATTTTCCCCTCTTGGACTGCCCTAAAGACTGCTGGAGGGGAGAAAAAGGGAATGAATGAATTTGCAGAAAGATGGTCAAGGAGTGATAACAGAAATCATCTTGTTCTCTCCCTTTGGACCATTAGTCACACTGATACACATTTTACTAATTTAAAAAAAAAATTGAGTTTTGCTTGCTAAAACAGTGCTGCCACCTTCCCCGCAGCCCCCCCACCCATCTCTGCAATCAACAGGCACAATGGCATATGGGTTCAGAAGAAATCTTTCAAAGAGCAGCTATCAAGAGCATGTGAAAAGATTCGCTCCAGAGGCATGAAAAGCAAACGAGATCTCTTCAGCAGCAGCTGTTCTATGAGCACAGCCTCACTGAGTGACTGACAACAGCCTTAAGTCATCTTTAACTTATCCACCAAGATTTATATTTTCCCTATGGCTAACTTTTTGAAAGGAGGTATAAGCTGATCATATTTTGTCTTCATCTGCTCACATCTCAACCTTCTATCTTTTAAAACTTAACCCACTCATCTCTAACATGCACAGGCTCTTTCATCAGCCACAGACTGCTTAGACGTACACTGTATTACATGTCCAACCTGGGCACTTTATGCAAAAATCCCAAATACTGATGTATTATGGTCAGAGGTTATTCTGGTTTGCATCCCACTGCCTTCAGGCACCCTCCAGTCTGTGTCCCGCACCTTAACAGTTTGCAAACTGGATGTGAATTGGAGACATAACCACAAGCGTGTTCCTGTCAGAAGCACTGTAAGCTGGAAGTGCACTGATGAATACTTACTCTGACTTCAGTGACCTGATCTCCCTGTATATTCCCTGGGACGCTTTCCCCTCCTCCAGCGCGTGCACCATTATCTCTTGCCTGGAGCGCTGCTACTAAGCTCTTGCATTTTCTAGTGCCTCTCTGCTTTATGTCATGAAGACACTAGTTTAACAAACAATATTAATCAGGCTTGTGGTTCCAGACAGGTAAACTTCCAGCAGTATAAAAATGTAACAAATCATTGCATTTACACTACGGTAAGCTATTATGTAATGTACTTGCACCAAATACATTAAATTGACAGATACTGAAATCAGTATTGATAGCAACAGCTTGAAAGAGAAAAAAAGATAAAGAAGAAGGAAAGAAAATCACCAGGAGATTTAGCTTCAAATATTCTAAAATCCCTAGATGACGGATACGACTAAGAACAATTGTCAGGGAAGCGAGTGTTTGGGGAAAAGCATTTAAGTGGCAAAATAAATGGAGCTTCAGCCAAATTTAAAGGTCTCTGGAGAAACAAAGCCAATAACAAGACTGCACATCACCAACTATATCCCCAGCTAAAGCAGTAATATCAATCGCTATAGATACTATCATGAAATTATAATGCTGTTTAGTAAATCGTCATCACAACCAGATCCTACTAACCTTACTCTAATCCATTTTATTAAATAGGAGAATCTTAAGAAAGACAATATTCTGTGAAGACGTCATTAAAATGTCAAAGTATAATCACATTATGAGAAGTGAAATAGAACATTTCCCTTCTTACCCTACCCCCTATATCTATATTGCAATAGTGAAGTGAAAACAGGAAAAAGCTTCCTTACAGCAAAGCAAACTTTTCTTCCAGAATTAAAGCAAAAATAGCGTAAGCTTATGTTGGTCACCCTAGAAGTGGTCATCGAACAGCTGTTGATTTAGCCCCTCTCAAAAGGTACCAGCACAGGGATGAGAGGCTGTCCTGGCAGTATCAATCTAAACAGCTCACCAGTGCTGGGCAGAGAGGTCCCGCTTCTCTTCTTGTCCCAGCACAGATCTCCTCTTCCTCCCGCCCCATTGCTCCAGCTCTGGCACTGGTCAGACCCCATGCAGAGCTGATTCAACTCATGGAACCAGCAGAATCTAGCCACAAAACTCAATGTTTTCTGCCACGTTAGCCAGCTGAATCAGTTCAGCAAAGGGTCCCACTGTCAGATCCAACTCAAGGGAGAAGGCTGGACAGCAGCAGGATGGTAGATCAACTCATGCTTAACGTGTAATGTTGGCACTAAGATGGGGAAAACATCCACATAAGTTCATGGTTTGGTGCTCCACATAGGCCATGAGCCAAAGGAAAATCTAGCTGTGGCCATGCAAACACAAGCATCAAAGTCCATTGTTCCCCCATCCTGAGAAGAAGCAGTATAGATTTTATACCTCTTTACAAGAATACTGTGACACAGGATTGTCTCTTCAATGTGACTGCACATTTGTTTTATGCATGTAAATTGCTTTTCCAACAAGATGGCTTCTAAACCTGAACTGTAATTGCAAATTTAAACTTACAGTCAAAGGGGAAAAACTTCTGTGTTTACAATTCCCTCTAATACAATGTGACTCCTCAGCAACTCAGCCAAGGTGAACTTAGGGGCAAATATTTGCTTCTGCTAATCTCCTGATCCAGTAATTCTTATTCTTTTTGGGGGAAGAAACAACTCTTTTATCCTTCCTCCACCAATATCCTTCCATCCTGTGTTAAACCCTACACCTCTACTCCTACCTAAGCAGAGCTGTTTAACTCAGGGTACCTACCCCTTTAAAAATGGCCAGGTAGATGTCCAGAACTTTGCAGGGTGCTGATGATTTATTAAATACTAACTTAAAATTTGTTGACATTTATATTTGAGAGGAATAATTATAACACCTGCAGTCTTGACAGGTTTTCTCATACAGATATGCACGCTCACTCTTGTATTCTTGGACTAGGCTTGGTCCTGCCTTGGTCCATTTATATCTTCAAAAAAAAAAAAGCCATCCACTTCCTTCTGCTCTTCTGGGTTTTAACCTCAGCGTCTTGAAAGACAGATACCTTCAGACACCTGGGTATTTATGATACTGATACTTCAAATATATGATATTTCAAATTTGCTTGCGGAAACACATCTCAGGTGCTAAGCCCTTTCCTGCTGCCTTGGCCTTTTGTTTATTGAATGTGTCTTTCCCTGCTGTTCCCATGACTCCTTCTTCTGTCTGGGTCAGGTCAAGTTCCTTCCTACCACCAATGTTTTTTGAACTCTCTTATTATTAACACCACAAATCAATCTGTCCAGTAGTTCACCCACTAGGATATTTCTAGATGGTCACCTGGAAAGGCCTAAACTATTCTAGGAACTTGTTGAGGTGGTCCTGCCCCCATCTCCACCCCCAGACAGGCTCTGGCACCTTCCCTCGCTCTCTTATGGGTGATGGGGGTTCAGCCCTGCACACTAGGCTGCAGAAAAATTTGGGGAGGGTGAAGGAGAGGGAAAGGAGCGGAGTAATTTTCTGCCGGCTCAGCTCACTGAAACAGCTCACTGCAAGGCACAGGTGACCCAAGGGAGAAGGTAGGAAGCCAAGTGAGATCTCTCAGCTCTGCTGTGGAGGAACATTCCACCTCATCTCCCAGCCTGCGAGGGCCCACACCACCCTCGGGGCAAGCATTGTCCAGGATGCGTAGGAAGCTCTCAGGATCTTTTCAAGTGATCTAAACTCCACTCTCCTCATTTCCAAAGTTGTTAAGAACTTACTGGGAACAGGTTGTATTGTCACAGACACTCAGGAAAATTGCATCTTTTTGTTCTGTACCCTGGCTATGTAACAGAGCCACTCAGTTCAGAAATTTGCAGACACAACCAACTGCAGCAAATGGGGTGTCCTGGGTGCTCCAGCCCATCACCCTGTGGTTAACCCAATTCAAACCGCTGTGCACACTTTACCACAGGTCCTATACTTCAAGCCCTTCCACATATAGCTGTGACTGCCCTAAGAATATTCCTTAAATAAGAATATTTAATATAAATGAGCACTATATAGAGTAACGACAGAGCAGCATCGCCCAGGAAACCCAAGCTTACTCCAGGCACTGCATGCAGTTGCTGTCCACTAACCTCACCACTCCTTGACTTCATAAGCAGTCCTCAACCCTCAGCACTAAAGGGACAAGTTCACTGTAAACATTTAGTTATTCATCCAGCCTGATAAAATGTCCGCGTGCCATCTCCCTTGCTCATTCGCAGAGAGCAACATGGTTTGCTGGTTAAGTATATTTTCATTCTCTGAAGATGATGATTATGGTTGCTGGGCGTGATGATAACCTCCCGGAACATTATCGTTATTCAAAGCCTGCTATGGCAAAGACATTCATTTAATTATCCAAGGGGCATTTAGGAAAATGCTTTTGTAATATGCATAAATCCTAATGAAAGAGCAGCTACGCTGTAGGTATCCTTATATCAATTAAGTATGATTACTGAGGCGATTGCAACGTTTTCCCACAATTTTTACCAAATTATAGGTAAGAGAACAAAAATCTGAATTTTCTTTAAATCCTCTTCTTTTCCCTCCATCATTTAGGCACATGTCACTTCCATTATCCTGTAAATCTTAGGTCTCCACCCTGTCTAATTATTACTGTCAGAAGACCCATTTTAGATCCTATACCTAAATATTTCAGCAGTATCCCCAGGAAAAAAAAAATTGCAAAGCACTTTGGATTCATAGAAGGGGAAAGTCTTCAAATGCACAATAATTACTACACATGTTGTAGAGCATTAAGTGAGAAGACAATGTGTTAGACACCTGTGAGAATGTACATCAACTATTTGGAAATCAAACAACGTAATTTCTTCTTGAATATCAATTTTGAAAATTAGTGAATTAGGCCAAATAACTTCAAGGGGCTTATTTTCCTTCCCGAGTATGAGATTGGAGACTGCAGATGAATCGGACCATAAAACAATCATTCTAAGTGTTTAAAAGTAAATATATCTAAATAACTGACTGTATATTTAAAATAATACTTTATTATAGCCATAAGGTGTATTAAGTGGGATAGCTCAGATATGTATTTAAAATGTTTATTTTAAAAATATGTCTCATTTCTGTGGGACAGAGAGAAAGAGCACACCCCACAGCCTCCCCTACTTGAACACAACAGAATTTATGAATGTGGGTGAGGATTCTCAGTAGTAAAGGCTTTTTAACAGGATCACGTTTTCACCTTCCAAAATGAGCAATTCTTGTTTCTGTTGCCACTCCTATATTGCATGAAAGTTGTGCTGAATACTTATTTCATCAGTCAATGCTTTGACTTACCCTTGTACGTATATTGAAGAAAGAGCACCTTTAAATGTAGTCACTGGAACAGCATGACACACATGGTAATTTAAGAAGTTCAAGCCTCCTACTTACTATCCTTTATTATAAAAAGGGGGTTGTCTGTCATTAGTAATTAAAAGGCTGCAAAAAAGGACTATGTTATTAAACACTGCAAATTAACAATGTTTTCTTGGCTTTTTTAAGCATGCCTAAGAAAAACAGAAATGGAAATGAAAGTGACCCAAAGAATGATGTCCAGAAATCTCATGCTCAAAACAAACACACTGAGGAAAGTATAAAGATCACACTGGATTCTGCTTTACACAGAGATCTTATTCTGCTCTGGAAAAGGTTCATTCCCTGCTGCTGCAAGCAGGCACGTGCCCTTGCAGCAGGCGAACGGAATCGCTTTCGTTGACAGCAGCAATTTTGGTTGCTACTGTAATTCACTACAACTTTCATTTTTAAGCTTAAGTTTTTGCTGTTGAATCCCCACTTCAAAATTAAAAACCAAAGCAGCCTTTTAGCTGTTTTTCAACACTGACTTCCTTTGGAGGTGCTAAGTCACTGGGGAAACATGCATTATTAGATTGCAGTAACATTCTACCACACCTACTTGGACTGTACTTGACCCTTAGTCCCAGCTGTTCTCCTACTGCTTATAGTTTGGCCTCAATTTTATTTATCTTTATCTGTATTTATATATAAACACACATATTTGTGTGCATGCATTTCATTCAAAGTGAAAATGCTTCCAAGTAAAACATCTTATTTACATTCTCCTAAAAAGTATCTCTAATAAAAGAAAGTAAAGGATCCTGATTTTTTATTTAGTTTAAATTCTTAAAGAGGCTTTAAAGGAATTATTTTTCTGCAGAACAGAAACACTGAAGGAATCCTGATCCTGCAGGCACTGAATATTGCATTTGACTGCTCAGCATTTTCAGCAAAGCTTCAGTGACTCACACAAGGACATGGCTGCAGAAGAAACGTTTTTATTAATTAATCTACATACTTATCTACATATCACAAACATAGCTTATTGTTCCTGATTTTAATTATTTAGTTTAAATTCTTAAAGAGGCTTTAAAGGAATTATTTTTCTGCAGAACAGAAACACTGAAGGAATCCTGATCCTGCAGGCACTGAATATTGCATTTGACTGCTCAGCATTTTCAGCAAAGCTTCAGTGACTCACACAAGGACATGGCTGCAGAAGAAACGTTTTTATTAATTATTTACTAATCTGCAGTGTTTCAGTGCCATACAGAGTTAGCATAACTTTCTGAATAAATTATTCAGATTATCACAGTTCAACCCCAGCACAGCATAGCTCAAAAGAGATGACAAACCTGCGACGCATAACACATACACACTAAATCCCTTCCCTTCATTGCAGCTCTTGATATTTTAATCACGTTTCTACCCAGGGATGCACTCCTTCGCATCAGTCAATGTAAATCAGCAGAGTCCAGTTATAAATACTATAGAAATTCAGTGATTGTCCCAGCCTCCTCCCGGCACAGGACCACAACAGACTGAACGTACCACTGGAACAAGGAGGTCACAGCATCAGAGATGCTCTAACAGAAATACCCCCTGCCCAGCCAGGCTAGCTCAGGACCCTGCCTCGCACTGACCCGCTCCAGCTGTTTCAAAGCAGCTAGGCAGGGCAGCCAGCTACAGGCAGTCACGTTTTCCGTCCTGTAGGAAAGTCCTCCCTCACGAACCACAGCGCACTGTTGTCTTGTGCCCTGAGGCTGCGGCATTCTCAACATTTGCCGAACTCATGTTTTCCGCACTCGATATTGTAGCTCTAAAGAACCTTAGCACATGTATAAAAGGCCAGTTCAAAATCCTGCCAAGCTTATGGCTTAGGCGCTGTTGTATGGCTATGAACTCCAGAAGCTAACTGCATATTATGGCGCTTAAAAAGAAAAGAGGGAACCATAAAATGTCAATGCCTGAGAAAAAAATGATCAATAGTGCAAACTAGATGAGAAGATTTTTGAGCATTTCGTTCTGCAGAGTTATCTTCACTGGAGCAACTGCTCCAGTCCAGGGCACGGAGAAGAGCAAAGCGCACCCCACTCGCTCCCGTGGCTCTGAGGATTCTGACCGCTCACAGCCGGCCCCCCCCGAGCAGCTCTGTGCAACGCAGGACTAGCGCGAGAGAAATAATTGCATTGCACCCTGTGCTGCTGAATAAGGCACCTTGATCCAGCTCCTGCAGAAATCAATTGCTGATTAAATTTACGTAGGCATAGTCCCTAGGCAGAGCTAGGATTTGGTTCTTAATACAAATTACTCCCCCACAAAGGGATAAGAACAACCTACTTGAAGTAAACGGTAGACTACACGTTACTGGGAAAGGCTGCTGCCTTGGCCTCCTGAGATCTGAGATACTTAATAACGTGCCTCCAGGTTGGGATTTCTGGTGTGCCAGAGGAACCTCATGCTTTAGGCCCTTAACTCTCCTCAGCTCCCTTCTGTGCCTCATGATAAGGTACATGACGCAACAGGAAACACAACCACCCAAGCCAACCTCTAGCCAATCTCCATCGGCAAAGCAGAAAACATAGATAATGGGAGGAAAAGGCAACCAAAAAAAAATGCCTAATGGATTATAAATTATAGAAAGAACATTCTTTGCTATGTAATTAATGGAAATTTACCATTTTTAAGCTTCCTGAGGGAAATTTTCCATGTCAAATCAATTTGTAGGTAGGACCCAAGAGGCAGAAAATCACAACTGCTTCAGTATGCTTCTTCATTAGACTGTTGCTGGGGGTTTAATTTTCAGTCACGTTCTTTGGTGACTTTGATCTTTGATGACAGTGTTAACTCTATTTGGTCCTCACTACTGCATTGATTTTAAACAGCCTTTTGAGATACCCTCACTAATTATTTCACTGGAAGTTTAATTAAATCTTGTCACACAGGAATAAGCTGCTTCTTGGAATAGCTGCTAAACATTATACAGCATGTAATTGGAGAAAAAGGAGGATGGATAATTATAGCTGGACAGACAAGCACATGAAGAAAAAGCAGAGAGCTATTTCTAAATATGAATTCAAATGCAAGTGTCTGTGAACCTTCCCAGCTTCCTTTGTGCACAGAAGTAGCAGACTTCTTGCATTTGTTCTGTTTTCCATCTAGGTATTTTATATCACACATTTCCATTCTGAAATCTCATCCTACTTTCCATAATATAGGCAACTTTGTAATTTACAAGTTTCTCAGGATTCCTATTAGATTGGAAAGGAATTACTAATATTTAGTCAAGAATACATTCTGAGTGGCTATCTTCCCTCAGACAACTGCTCTGCTTATATTTGTTTACACAAAGCACCAAAGGAAAAGTACCAGGCATTTATTTTGTAATTAAGTTCTTGTGCCCACAATACCCCCCTGTTGATCTGTAACTGCCTTTTATTTTCCAAATGGAGTCCCATAGATAAAGGATATTAGATTATAGCAGAGATTGAATTTATTCCTCAGCCAGATATACATGCTCAAAAAAGGGACCTGTCTTTTTTTCATTAGAGATTTCACTATCTTTCTACTTTCCTTCTGATTCTTAGATTCCCTAGAGCAAATGAGTAAGTCTTTCACCACAAGTAATTCACCCAGTTCTAATGTTGAACATCACATGTATATATTTCATACTGAGCCAGCAGCTAGTTAGTATGTTCCGCTTGGAAAACTGAGCAAAAAAGAAATAAAACTATATCCCTTAGGTTAAGCACATACTTTTTGCCAGCCAATATATTTTCATATTACTGGTATAAATATGGCATTCATACATAAATACCATACTTTTAAGACTACATCAATATTTGTTTTTTGGGAAAAAAAAGATAATTGACTTTAAATGAGCTTTAAGAGCAGAAGAAACTGTTTGGAAGGGTATATCAACCATAACAAGACAGCAGAAAGTAAAATTAAAGCTTAATGATAGGTGAAATAAAATAGCAAAATATATTCATTTCCTAATCTGAATTTTAATACCTAAACTGCATAAGACATTGCAGGATCAGATTTCAAGTTCCTCAGAGACTGAATAAAGGCCTCAAGAGTTTTGCATGATAAGCCAAAATCATCAAACTGGTCTCAAGAGAAGGAAAGCAAAACCAGCTGTTTTGAGGGGGAGAGTAACAGCAGCATCAGTGGCAGAGACCAACGATGAGAAGGGCTGAACAGGAAAGCCAGGCCTTGGTCTACATTCTAACAAACGTGCTAAGGGAAATGAAGGACCCGAACAAGGCACTACTTCTTAATCTCATTAATATATCTACAATATGGCTGGAACATTCAAGAAAGAATTTGTTTTCCAGCCCTTGAACAAATGACTGTGGCCATCTGGACAGATTGCTCTTCATGCAAACGGGCTGGAAAGTCTCTGAGAACAAACACTCCTGCTTGGAAATTAAGAATAAAACCTCTGTCATCGGCACTTCTTTGATGCCATTCTCAGGTCTAGCCGAAGCACCCCAGGGCAGAAATTTCTTTCTTGTTTAAAAAGAAGAGGGAAAATAGTAGTTCCTCATGTTACTTTTGAAGCATTCTAATAAATGTGATAGGACTTGTATCCCCTGTACAGTGCTTTCAAAGATGTGGGGGCTCTTTAAATCCCCCCACAGTGAGGGTTTAACCATCAAGGTCCACAGAACTGTATCATTCTCTTCCCAATTAAGCTGCACAATATTTTTCCATCTGTATATTAACTTTATTTTACTCCTGTTTAGTTATTATCTTCTGTTCTTACTATAGGCCTCTCTCACCCCTAAAATAAATTTAACAAATCCTCTAGAACTCTTCACCTCTAAAGCAGTATCCATGCTTTTCTGTCATGCTCGTCATATCTGACAGAGCTTCCAGCAGGGTGTCTACTATGGCTAAACACAACAAGAAACCCTTCAAGCCAGTTGACCTCGTGTCCGATCACTCCCCACTGGATTTCCATTGCAGAATAACCAATTTCAATTGGTTTATTTCAAAGTAAAGATTCAGACCACACATCTCTCACATATAGGCTTACTTCTCCCACAGATTGTTTTCAGGTACTTCAAGACGGTGAGAGGCTGGTCCTGCAGACCCCGGCTCCCAGCCCAGTTCCAACACCTACATGAGGACAAGTCCCACTGGCTGTCACTACAATATAACATAGATGTTTTAGTAGAGTTACTAGTGGAGTTATGGATGTCAAGGGATGACAGATGGATCATCTGCCCTATCGTCACTGGGGATCAACAGACACATTGAATTTACTGATTAGGTCAGCACAACAACTGCACAGTTTCAGGCTGGGGAATCTATCTAATCCCTTTTATTCTGTGTGGCTTTGGAGCTTCTCTCAGATTAATCTCTTCAGGATGGGGCTGGAACATCCTCCAAACACATGCTGTGGTTGTACCCAAAAGAGTTTATTTGAATTGTTTTTTCCCTAGTTCCACTTTCCTTGCAAATAATTTCCTGACCGATAGTGACAGATCAGTGTGTCCATTTAACTAAGGAATAAATGAATCAGTGGATGCTGTAAAACACCACTTTCCTAAACTGAAATCTGTCATATTGACAGTGTGACTTCAAGCAAGTCATTTAACGTGTCTCTGCCTGATCCCCGTTTTACAGAAAGTGCCATCACTGTCTTTATTTTATTTACACTTTCAACTCTTGAGGCTAGGAGTCCCTTACTACATATTCCTGGGATAACGCACCCATACTTTCAATTGTGGGTACTGGAATATAAAGATATAGGTAACTATGTAAGGGAAATAGTTAAAGTAACTGCAGAGAAGGACAGAATAGAAAAGAGAAAATTGTTTTTTCTCATAACAGTGTTCCACCAGAATAACTTTGGGTGTTATCTTGTAAAAAAAAGCACAGTATTTGCAGACAGTGTGATCTCCAAATTCTCTCTCTCTTGTTGCAAAAGCTTAGCAAAGTTGTAGATTATAATATGCTTCAAGGTTTCACATGTTCTTAATGGAGAATTTCTGTAATACTGCCATAAGTATTTAAAAGCTGACAGTCAGCAAATATATTACAAGCCAAAACCCACAGTCCATCTACCATACGAAAAAAAAAAAAAATCACCACTGCACTCATGCATATGGTTAACTTCTGTGAAGCTTTCTAAAAAAATGGCTCATATAGTAATTTAAGATCATCACTTTGAATAAACACAACTTTGTAATTCCATCTTCTGCGCTTCCAGTACAGAAAGTCCTTCCCAGTGACAACCAAGTCATTACCAGTTTATCTATTTTCACCATCTGTCCACAGCTGCAGAGTATATGTGATATGCAGATAGATTTATATATAAAACATAGCAAATAAGACACACAATCTCTATTTTTCAAATATCTTCACTACAAAAATAACCTTTTGTCCTGGTTTCGGCAGGGATAGAGTTAATTTTCTTCCTAGT
>NW_008795492.1:1966856-1977997 GCF_000699145.1 Aptenodytes forsteri
TGGGATAGAGTTAATTTTCTTCCTAGTAGCTGGTACAGTGCTGTCTTTTGGATTTAGCATGAGAATAATGTTGATAACACACCGATGTTTTAGTTGTTGCTAAGCAGTGTTTATACTAAGTCAAGTACTTTTCAGCTTCCCATACTCTGCCAGTGAGGAGCCACCCATGAAGCTGGGAGGGAGTATAGCCAGGACAGCTGACCCAAACTAGCCAAAGGGATATTCCATACCATATGACGTCACGCTCAGTATATAAACCAGGTGGAGTCGGCCGGGGGGCAGCGACTGCTGCTTGGGGACTGACTGGGCATCAGTTGGCAAGTGGTAAGCAGTTGCATCACTTGGGGTTTTTTTCCCCCTGGGTTTTGTGTCCCCCCGCCCGTTTTACTTTTCATTACAATTATTTTTTATTACTGTTATTATGTTTTTATTATTTATTTCAGGTATTAAACTGTTCGTATCTCAGCCCACGAGTTTTCTTACTTCTGCTCTTCTGATTCATTCCCCATCCCACCGGGGGAGCGAGGGGGAGCGAACGGCTGTGTGGTGCTTAGCTGCCAACTGGGGTTAAACCACGAGAACTTTGCTATTCCAAATTGCCTATCCACTCATCCTCCATAAGCAATTTCATTATGGAAGACTAACACAAATTCGAAGAAGGCTCATTTTAAAAAAACAAAACACCACCAACAAAAACACCCAACCTTATAAAATCCTGAGAAATTTGGAAGTTTCCCTGAAAAGCTTCTAAACTACTGCAGCCTGTCAGTGATCTGGTCGAGTTTCCAGGTTATGCACTCGGAATGATTTTTCACAACTAAATTAAAAAGCAACTTGTCACAATGGTTTAATGAAAACTTGGTATTTCAGAAGCAGCGGCCCCACACAGCAAATAAGTTCACCCCCACCTGCTGCCTCCTGCTATTTCAACCATATTTGGGTGGGGGATGATGGCAAAACTATAACAAAGGGTAACACTCTTTTTCAGCACTTTAAATATTGATGTGCTGTTATTCCTTAAGACCTAGGTACTGGAATGCACAGCGCATCCCCTCTTCTAACAGGTACACTCCTACATCTTCAAGAGCTGAGGCCAGCACCAGTGAGCCAGCCTGCAGCACCACAACGCTCACTTTCTTTTCCTCCAGCTAACTGAAGACACAGTCTAGCAAAACTGAAGAAATAAAGACTTTACAGAGAAAAGATACTTCTTCACCTCATAGCCCCCATAACATGACGGCTGCTGCATGAGGAGAGCCCTCCTTGGGCGCACCCGGCATCTCCCCTTTCTCAGCTCTGCTCCCCACCTTCTGGCATGGCAAGAACCACCATGTAGCCTTGGCCTCACTCAGTATTTCTGTGTGACAACAGTCTTTCCAAAACTGCTTCTTTTTCTCTCTTAACAGTATTAAAAGCTTTGTAGCTTACACAATGATGAGCATTTGCCTGCCAACACAGCCCCGTGGCACTGCTATTTGCACCTACCAACCACATTTCTCCACAGAGCTGAAACTCACTTTGAAACTGCTGGAGGTGTGGCTCAACGGGGAGAAATTCAGGATAATTAGCACAGAAGGAACCTGGTCCAATCATTCCAAATGAAAAAATAGGTGCAGAAGAGAAGGAAAAGTACCCAATTTATGTGCAAAACTGTGTAAGAAGGTATCGCTCCTGCTTTGCCTCTGAAATATGGTATAATTTATTTGTTTCTAACCTCTCAAAGACTAGCATTTCTTCACTTAAAAAAAAAAAAGGAAGAGTAATGGGAAGATTAAAATACCCCAAAGTAAACAGTTCAACCAAATCAGATATGAAAGAAAAAAAAAAGTCTGCAGACCTATATTATGGAGACTGATTATTAGTGGATATGTATGAGCACTTAGGCTAAGTCCTTCATCTTGGTCAGAGTAGGAAACACCACAGACCTCTGAAGAAATAATGCCAGAAGGGATTTTCCTCCAAGCTTCTGTGGGAACAGCGGGCACTGACCCTTCACGAACTATTTGTTTGAGTTCACATGTAGTGAAAAACAAAAGTCCTAGAAACATAATTTCCGATTTCTCTGCTAAACAGTTCGAGACATCCAGAAGGACACAGCAATTTGTTCAGCTGAGCAGTAAACAACCCCTGCACACAGCAGGAACATGTGCAAAGCAAACTACACCTGCATGTTCCTCTCCAAATTGCCAGAGGCTGTTAGAACAACTGCATCTCATTTTTGGGAGGAAGAAACAAAAAAGCACAGGAATATTGCAACATTTTCCAGAACAAGTTGTTAAAGCTCCACATAAAGAGAAAGTACCATCTGATGTACCATCAATAACTAAAATTAAACTCACATTTAACACAACAAGAACGAAGCAGGCAGCCAAGCCTCAGTTTGCTCTTTGCAAACATGTTTAAGGTTTAAGCTTATTCAGGTATTACAGCCCCTACTCCTGGCTATGTTATCCCTGTCAGAGGCTGAATGCTCACCCTGTCTGCTGCTGGTCCATGGTTGGTATTGGAGCCCTCCTACACACTTTTCAACCCCCAAAGCTGCAGCATCAAACCACTTGCTCTTGGAGCCATGGCACCATTTAACAAGGAGAGGCAGACCTTGCCGCAGGGCAGGAGAGCGCACATGGGGCGGCAGCTCCCCCACTGCTCTGCAGCCTCAGCACGGGGAATCCCAGCGGCCCACATCTCACCATGTTGAAATGCAGGACCAGGGCAGCTCACAGCTGCCAGGGGAGGAGCAGGTTCAGGTGGTGCCACCTTGTCCCTCTCATCACTGCTAAAACGGTAACAAAAGGCTAGCAGAGGCCAGCTCCTGACCAGGGGATTTCCACAGCATGGCAAACGACGTTCTGCCCTCCCACACTGCTCCCGCCGCTGCCCAAGATGACAACTAGACACAAGCACAGCGATTCACTCCAGCACCCAGCTCTGCTGATCTACAACTAAGGCAACACCATTCCACATCACAAATAAAATGCTGGCTAAGTGCATTAAAATCTTAAATCTGCTCCCTGGGGATCAGCCCTACCGCTTGCCTTCCCCCACCAGGAGCACTGCCCCACAGCCTCCTCAAACCCTGCAAACAGCTCCTTGCCGGCTCCCCTCACCTCACCCAGCTCCACAGCATCCCCAGACCCTGCTTGGCTTGCTGGCCACCAGCACCAGCCCGGCTTATGGGTCACCACCACGCTGCTCCCCACAGGCAGAGCCCACACACCCTGGGGTAGCAGGAGGAGCTGCGGCCCCTCAGCCACCGATCCGCAGAGTGTCCCTGGCTTCTTACAGCTGAATCGGGCCCCTGCCCAGCAATGGCCACAGCCTCTGCGGATCCATGACGGGGCTTTCAACAGGGCAACAAATTCACCGCAGATTCACAAGGAAAGAAATTTTCTCTGATCTCTGTTTCTGGGAAGGAAAATATAAAAAAATTAATCTTGTTATGTGGTATTGACTTCCATTCAGTGCAAGACAAGGAAACAATATAGAAAGCTACAGAACAAAAATGAAAAACAAAACCTCAGCGACCTTGAGTAGATGACACTGGAATTGCTTCAGTAAGCAAAACCGCAGATGCCAAAGGCGTAACAATTCAAAATACGTTTTTCAAGTTGCTCAGAAAAACTGCTGCATTTCTGGAAGATATTTATTATAAATTGGGCCCCTGCACAAGGCTGGGCCAACCTAAGTTTGGCACTCCCTAATGAGAGACCCCTCAGACAAGCCTCAGCATCCACCGTAAGGACAGATCCTTAAGCTGCGGGTGAGAACTGCAGAGGTCCTTAAGTACGACACCCTCCTCATTTCAAACATCACCCATGCAGCTGCCGTGTCCTGGGTGCCCACCAGAGCACACCCGGGTGGCTGTCAAAACACTGTGGGTTGCACTTCCCTCAGACAAAAGATTCCCTCCTTCATTCTTGTTTTGGGAACAGCTAAACATGTGTGCCTGGCAGGGAAGCTCAGCACGCTCTCCAGAAGCGATGCAAGGGAAAAAGCTGAAATGCAAGATCAGGAAATAGTCAGATGAAGAAAGTTTTATGAGTTACAACACTTTTGAATCCAGTGACTTCTCCAGTTCCTACTAGCTATTTTCAGTCTCATCGTCTCTCCATCCAATTCCTTTGAACTAATACTATAACCATATGATTATCTTTGTCTTCCACCTAAAGCTTCAAGAGTATCTGGTGGTTTCTTGATTGTCATCTGTCCCTAACACAGACATAGTGGCAGAGATAGAGGAGAAGTGAACAAATGCAACCAGCGAAGTAGTGAGAAACGGTATTTCCAAGAGAGGAAAAAGCAAAGAGTAGTCAATGAGTTTGCTGTCCCAGCTAATGCTGAGCGTACACCAGGTATGTCCATGAATAGGGACCGAAGCTCTCAGCAGCATGCAGCTTTCGGATTTTATTCACACAAGCACAGGGCAGCACCGCTTTATCCCGCAACGTGATACCTGACCATCTGCCCATGCAGAGACAGAGTCCGCACTAGCTACAGGTCAGTAACTTCCCAGCTGTGCCATGCTGTCACATGGGCAGGATGTCACCAGGAGTGTGGGACACACCAACTCTGCAGGAAGGTGCTGACGATGGCTCATTCCCCAGCATGTGGGGTGACATGTTACTGGCTGCTGACCCTTGAGGGAGCCAAACGATGCTGCACCTCATGCAGGAGCTTTTCTCAGGGTTTAGCACAAACCCACCATTCGAAATCTACCTGCCACAAAGAACTGCTCATCCCTTGATCCCTAGCTTAAATTAAGTTAATGAGCAGGGCGGGCACACCTCAAGGTGGTCATCCCATCCCAGCTGACTTCTGAAGAGGAGCTGGATTCAATTTGTAAAGCCAGAATTCTGCAAATTTCTCCAATGACCCCTGCTGACCTCCAAAAGCATGGGATGAGGTCTTTACCAACAGCCAGCACAGAGCTCACGGAGGAGGCTCCCTCCTCGACCCAAGCATTTGTTCTGCAGCCTTCCCATGAGGAAGCAATAAATCAAGCTTCACAATGAAGACCTGAGGGTTCCTAACATCCATATCCATCCATCCACGTACAAAATGCTCAAATCAAGACGGTCACTGACACAAGCAATATTATGCAGCTAAAGTACCTCTTAAGTTCTGATTTGTCACTGATGTATCCCACCAAGAGCACTCACATTCGTGTCTGACTGCAAATGTTTCATCCAAGGTCTGCTGAAGCATTAAGGAAAACTCAAAGTGTCCATTTTGAGGAAGTCTGTGATATTCTGGAATTAAAAGACAAAGAAATAGGTTCCACATCAGTCAGTTTTATTGTTCATAGAATTGCCCAAAGCTCCTCCGGAGCAGCAGGTAATGGTTATTCTCCCTTTAAGTAAATTATTTCCTGATGCTCCAGGTAATTTTTGCAGGGGGTGGCAGAAGAAAAGAGTCTGGAATTACCTCTGCAATCTGTGAGAGTGTGATATTATGATATGGAAAGCAAAAATTGTGATATACCAATCACCTACACCTAAGATAGAGTATCTTGATTTCTGTTAAGTAACTGAAGAAATACACTCACATAAATGCAGAGCCAAGCAAGCACATTTAAAAGTATTTTTCAATCATTCATTTTGTTGCTTAAAAACATCTAAGGGAATTTTCAGTCTACAGTCTCCCTTTCAAATGAATTCTTTAGGCAAAAACCTGCTAATTCTCACATGATCACAAATTACTTCATAATATTAACAAGGGAACACACAGACAAGGGCAATTTTTATTATTTATTTATATGATTCTGTCAATTATATATTTTACAGAAGAGAAGAGAGACCCCTAGCCTCTGTAATCTGTGAATTTTACTGAATTTCACAGAACCTTACGAAGAGAGATCTTTATGTGTGACTAATGACAAAGTGAAATGAGAAAATATTTTCTGATAGGGGGATTTTTTTAAAGTTTTGAAGGCCAGTTGTTGGCCTGCAGCAATAACAGAGATGATTATCATAATGATAAAGAATTCCTAGCCATTTCAAAATAATTTAATTGTCGTTCTTCCATTTAAAAGTATTTTATTGCCATTCTTTCTATACATGTGTCTTTCATAACCAATGCACAGCATGATACCACTCAGGCAAAAGCAAAAACTGCAAATCTTTGTATTGAGATGTTCTGTGGGAAACCAAAGATGCTGTGAAAGAAAAATATCTAAGGAGAAATCTCTGCCAGAATTCTTCCCAGGACCATTCCCCTCCCAGGACATTGTAGCTTACTTGCATCTAGACTGATCTGTGATTAATGAATTAGAAATGCCTGAAACACATAGATCTACTGCTAATTAGTGAGGTGGGTTTTTGGTGTTGGGTTTTTTTCCCAGAAACTGTTTAGCCATAACTTCCATATTAACTGAGATATGAATTTTATGTGAAAAAATTATAGCAGCACCTCACACAGTAAATTTCATAGGACAGTCAGATAGCTATTTGGCCAAACAGAATTAAGGAAGAAAATACACCTGTTTTATAGAAACAGAAACCATTAAAGACCCTGTTTTATAGCCATATTCATTGCGTCTCAATTTTAACCTCAGGGTATGTTCAACTGAGGGACACTTTATGTGAAATCAATGCCTGTTGTGTACACACAGGCTTTTTCAAGTATTAGTGTGCAGATTGGCATGTGTTTTAATGAAAATGTCATTTACTGTAAGTAGCCAGTCCTAATACCATTGAAAGATGTAATTATACTTGCACTAATAGCGTTATGATGCTGCAGGTATCCTGATGTGCTTGTAAACCTAAAGCTGTAATGACTTAAGCGAACTAGCCTCATACAAGTTGAATTATTAGGGACTGATACTCAGTCAACACCCCTCTACAAATTAGGAATGAGAGACTTGACACCTCTGTTCTGCCGCAACCCTTGGAGTATAAATCCTCCGTGCATTAGAGGTTGTCGCACTGCGGGAACACCAAATACTATGTCGAGATAATTAATGAGTTCCCTGTATCATATTTGTTATTATTTACCTATATTCAGTAAATTGTTGGCCAGACTGGAACAACCTAAAGCCACCAAAGACAGCTTGTCTGGTAACACTTCAGAGAAAAGTAGTCATCACCAGGCTAAATGTCAAACACCAAAACTGTTAAAAACCTGTTTAAACCCAAGCTACACTCACAGCTCCACAACCTGCTGCCACATGCAAGCTGCCTATGAGAGGAAACCCCTGCTAATGGAAGCAAGAACTGGGTGCCCAATGGCCTTTAGGAAGGGCTTAATAATCTGCAGGATAAGCTAATTAAACCCAATTAAGTACTGAAGTGCAATCTTAAATCAGACAAAAGTTGAATGAGGTTAAGCACAAATTAAAAGGTCAATACTCAGGCATATGCTTACAGAGCTAGATGTTCAATAGGAACGTTAATAAATTCAACATTTTTATTTTCTCATGCAACCGTACAAGCAAAACACATATTTGTTTACAAGGAGAGAGGGGCTGGTCCTGGGTGGTGCTGAAAGCTCTCAGATGCCCTGAAAAGGATAGTGTTAAAAGGAGATCAGCGGTATACTGAGAAAAGCCTATCTTGCAAAGCCTGAATTGCCCACAATACTCCTTTTAATTTGTACAAACCTCCGCATGTTTCTGTGTTAAATAACACAGAGTATCAGTGCAGAACACAAAGTTACACTTGTGCTGCTATTTCTCCGTCTCGTTTACTTATTTGGGGCATGCTTAGTCATAATTAAACTATATTAATGTGATGTTTAAACAATTTCTGTATGGATTTGCCCATAGGGCTGCCAGCAAACTATCTCTTTCTATTCAAATGAACAAAACAATTCAAGAGTTTTCATCAGAGACACATTTTAACTCTCTCTTAATGACAGAATAATTAATATTTTATAGTTGCAGTTTCTGTTCTAAATGAGATATTTTTATTGATGTTGGGGTTGTCCTGTAATGGTTTTAATTCAAAGCTGGTAGGATTGTAATTAGGTATTTTTCTAAATATTTGGCACTTTTTCTGATCATTCTGATAGGTACAATTTTCTCATAGTTTAATATCCTCGAAGCTGAATACACCAATCATTAAAATTACTCAGTGGTAAAGAAAATACATCTGTCTGATCAAAAATACAGTGCAACAATTTGTGAATCTTTTAAAAATTGCTTATCAAATGTGCATTTGCATCTTTGAACATGCTTTTAAAATACACATTGCAATAAAATCAGCAAACTTACACCATTAATAACATGTTCAATTTTTTTTTTTGTTAGTTATACTTATGAAAATTTTGTTTTATGCCACAAAGAAAAATAAGATAATTTTATAATGTTAATGTACAGAAAAGATTTTGTATTAAACAACAGCAGAGCTAACCATCTGGAAAGAAACATACGTTTTCTATAAATCTATTTAATTTGGGAAATGGGTGAGTTCTAGACACTGATTTTTTTCTCTTAAGAATATCATGTTCTAACAAATTTGCAAGAAGTACACAGACGTGTTTGTCAGAAATTAACAAGAAAGTAGATTGCTGAATACTGTTGCACTGAGACCACTGGTCAACTCCCCAGTTTTACTCAAAATCCATGTATGCCGCGTAGCATACAATAGAATTTCTACTTACAGTCTTAAGGTTTTATGAAAGTATTATTTGTTCAGAAAAGTAACGTGCATGTGGATAGTCCATAAATTTCTGAACTATGGTATGTTTACTCAGGTAGAGGTTCCCATAGCCATAATCGTACACATGGGAAAACAGTTAAGCCTCGTGTTCCCTTTCCACTTCCCTCAGTGTTCCACTGTATGTGTGATTTCTCACTACATCCTATTTCCCATCAAGACACATAACCAGACTCTTTTGAAATGAAAAATCCACAATTATTTAGAGGCATAAAAAAGGTAATAGAGTTTCCTGAATGAGGGTTTTATTATAGTGAAAGCCAACAGAAAACCTGTGTAGCATACAAATCCTCAGAAAGCAAGCTACTTCTTGGCCCTAATATTCAGCATGTCCGGATTCATTAGTCTGCGTACCTTTATCCCAGGCAATATCTTGGGGCCATACTTTTTATCTTATTTGGGCAACAAATAACACAGGCCACCAGTGAGACTTTCAAAATGCCTGGCCACATACCTTAGAGGTGCTCCAGAACTGATCTGTATGTGCGAATAGTGACTCAGGAATTTGAGTGTTTAACTGTTCACCTTAAACACTCTTTACACAAGCAGCTTAAATGGATTAAGTGGTCCAAACTGTAAACACCCAACACCCAGCATCTAAATTACCTATTAGTTTAATACCACTTGGGGGAAAAAAAAAATTGGCCTATGGCCTAAGGTCTTAATTTAAAAAGAGCTCTTTGTTATTTTATCTGTGTCTGTCCAGGACAGTGATTGCAGAATTCCACATAATAATCCTTCTTCAGTAACTGCTTAAACATAGAGCCTACAGAGCACTGAAAGGAGGCACCTTTGCAGAGCTCACTGCATCCTCAACCCCTAGTCTTTCCTACAGCACTACGATAGCATATGTTGCTACTGCTCACAACAGAATCAGTGCTGATTCTTTCTGTGCCACACTTTGCATCCTTAAGTTAAAACAATAAAAATAATTTTTAATTGGAATGGGAGTGCACAACACACTTCACAAAAAGCATTTCCCTACTCTCGGTAAAGAGCAGCAATGTAAAAGCTTTACAATCCCCAGCTTTGATCAAACACACAGTAATTACAGGCAAACAGGATGAAGACTAGTTAAGTCTCAGTAAAAATATAATGCGCACAGACACTTCAAGAAAGAACCCCAATACAAATAGTATTAGAGCTGTTTTTCTCCAGGACTACGTTTCTCTGCTTCATACCAAAGTACTGACCCATAGCTGAAAATCACTACAGCTGTAGATCATCACTGTGCTCCCGAAGGCAGCATTTTCACTGTCCACGTCGGAACCAATGGCCAAGTCCTGCCCTGTGCTTTAGGAAGAGGTTGAAATAAAGGGTTAAGATGGACAAACACAGCTAAAACTGGAGCTTGGGTAACAGCACAGCATCCTCCTCACTCAGGGCAATGGAAGCTCCTGGGCTTGGTTCATTCTCCTTCCCCAAAAGCTATTATTGCTTTTGACACCAAAGCAAATCCTCAAACTGCCCTAAGCAGTCCGTACAGATGTGACTAACTCTTTGGGACTGTGCTACAGGCACTAAGGAGGCATCGGTAATCCCCAGGACGTTGATGCTCTTAAGTTTGACGTGGTACAATTCCAGCTGCTATCTTAGAGATCCAAGCGAAAATGAACAGTTTATACTACGCTTGAAGTCCAAAGGATCTTGTGAGAAAAGGATGTGGCACACAAAAGTGATACTAAGAGGTGAATTGTTATTACCTGGTCCCCAAAATGGGATGTGGGAAAGGGTCACTAAGCAGTTTGACCTCAGCACACAGACATGGTTACTAAATACCACTTGCAGCAGCACTCATGTCCTGGACAACAGAAGAATGATGTGGCCCATATTAAACCTACACACCATAGTACCATCAATTGGAAATCATTACTATGGTGGTTATGAGAAGATAATTAAAATAAAACAAGTTACTAAAAGATCCCATCAAGTTTGACCTTGAATAATTAGGTTTCTAATGCATAGGAAGGCCACTAATAACAACCTACCATGAAGGCAGAAATTCAGATGTTTTTCTTGCAGGCAGAATTGAAAGGAAACACATTGCTTTCCCAGTGTCTTTAATTTTCAATACAGAGTCTGCAACGAGCTGCTAACAATCATACACTATGCCATCAGGGTTTTGCACATATTTACATATAAATAGTTCTGACCTGACTTGGCTACCAACAATGGTTAATTTAATTTACTGTCCTTTGGCAAATGAATAGTCATTGGTTTTCTAGCACTTTTAACCTTGGCAAACCCTTGGGAAATAAAAATTAGATTGAAAGAAAATTACTAGTGGTGGAGAACAGTAAGAAAGTGACAGTAGTATATATAAACCTCAGGCAGCAGTGGAATAAAGTGTCATATTATTGTATACTGTCATCTTGTGCTGGTTTTGGCTGGGGTAGAGTTAATTTTCTTCACAGTAGCTAGTATGGGGCTATATTTTAGATTTCTGCTGGAAACGGTGTTGATAACACAGGGATGTTTTCATTACTG
>NW_008795492.1:1978208-1997481 GCF_000699145.1 Aptenodytes forsteri
CGTCATGCTCAGCATATAAAGCTGGGGGAAGAAGAAGGAAGGGGGGGACGTTTGGAGTGATGGCGTTTGTCTTCCCAAGTCACCGTTACGCGTGATGGAGCCCGGCTTTCCTGGGGATGGCTGAACACCTGCCTGCCGATGGGAAGGAGTGAATGAATGCCTTGTTTTGCTTTGCTCGTGCACAGGGCTTTTCCTTTACTTATTAAACTGTCTTTATCTCAGCCCACGAGTTTTCTCACTTTTACTCTTCTGATTCTCTCCCCCATCCCACTGCGGGGGGGAGTGAGAGAGTGGCTGGGTGGGGCTTAGTCGCTGGCTGGGGTTAAACCACAACACTGCTAAAGTTCAATATTACTTTCTTGATTTACACTTCTGTAATTTTTTTCCCAGTAATTCTTCTTGCTTTGGGGACTTTTGCACCTAACTTCATGTTTTTCAGCTAGGAAGAGGGATTAACCTATTTAACATTAAAAAATCTGACAGAATTCGTAAGAATAAACCAGTGATGTGCAACCAACAGCAGCTAAATAAGGTGACAGTTATTGACCACTAATGACTGAATGTTAGAGTAAGATTATTTGATCATCACTCCTATACCACTTGGACGATAATACATTTGAAGCACCACTTTTCGGGTCCTGGAGTCTAGTGAGAAAATACAAAGCCCAGAAGCATTCCTTTCCTCTTGCAACACATACAGCTGTCTCCTGGCTTTCACTTCCACTGCAAAGTGCTCAACTGAGTGCACACATGATGACTCGATAATGAAGATCAGGAGTGCAATAATAGGAACTGACACTTCTGGAGTTTGCTGGGAGTGCTAATCTTTTCAAAAGCTTCTGAGTGCAAGGTTTTATAGACTGAGTAACCATTTGTAAAAAAAACAAAAAACACATAAGAGAACTGAACACTGGAAAAGGCCCCATGAGTTAAACGCAAGCAGCACTGGCCTCAGCAAGTGCGTGTGCCTTCCCACCCCTGTTCCTCACCTGGAACTGGGGTGCAGCTTTGTGGGATCTCAGAGAAGGATGTGAGCCACCTCCTACCCTTACAACACTGGCTCCGGGCAGAACCACAGGAGCAGAGATGTGGGGTAGAGATAGTTGCAGAATAGATTTCCATGGATTTTTTAATTGCTCCTGGATTCCTAGAAATTCTAGATATGCAGAGTTCCTGTCTGCTCTCATGCATGTCCCGGACTCCCATTTCAGCACGTTATAACACACACTAGCTTGGAAAACAGTAACATCAGTCACATACATGGAGTATCGACACAGTGAATATTTGGTTTCTGTTTTATGCTGGTGAAATTTGGCATTTTTATATTTGAGGCTATGTCACACTGCAGAAACAAAACATTCAAGAGAATGATTCAAACACACAAAACTGAACCTTCATACCAAATGATCAGTGTAGATGCAAAATACTATCTGAAATTAAGGAAAACAGAAGTCCTCAAGAGACCCAAGTGATTGTAAATGCTTTCTCAGTAGTCTTCTTTAAAAAGGGAAAGTTATGTGCAGTTCATCCCTTGTATAATCTATCTGCATACCTACCTACATAGCAAAAATCCAATAGAACCTATTTCTGCAATTAAAATATTGCAGTGTGTCAGTTATCTGAGAGGATCGTGCTTGCTTTTTATCTGGGGTCACTTGTAGGTGCAAATTAGTAATCAACACTGCATATGACGACAGATAATGCTAGGAAATATTTTACATCTCAATAAAACTACATTGTAATGGCTGCACTGTGCATTAAAAACAAGCCAGAAGACAAGACATCTATTACATCATGGTTGAAATAGGTATACTGATGTCTGCAGTACTATCAATGCTGTTCATTTAAAATTCTATTTTTCAAATAGAAAGCAGGAAAAAAACATTTTTAGATAAAGGCTAGCTATGAACTTTTCATAGACTTGTGTACTGCTACCTGCACAGTCTACGAGGCAGAAAAAATGGTTTAATAAGATGCCAGAATTATATTACTTGTCAACTTTTGGTGTTAAAACCATCTTCTGAGTACACATTGTTTTCAAAGGGGTCCTTTTAGGATCCTTTGTGCTTTCCAGTTGCGCGCTATTTTGATGCACTTTGCAGTAACCTCATTGTGTCACGGTGTGCTGGGAGTTCTCAGCTTCTCTATGATTCCTCTATGAAGAAACAAAACTAAAAGAAAATTTATTTAGCCATGTAGATTCCAGAGTGATTGACTTGAGAAGCCCCTAAGGGGCCTACTTTTTCATCATGTACCAAACTCCCATCCTGCTGAATCCAGCCCCAAATGACATCTCAAGGGGGCAAGCCAGCACAAGGCGCTTTTGAAAACAGAGGCCTATATAGAAGTGTAGAAATAGAAATAACCACTAACACTGTGGGCTTGGTTGCTGCTTTAGAAGAATTTTAACAACATTTACTGCGCTATTGCTACAACAAATACTTTGGGGAAAAAAATAAGTTCTGGGGATTGCTGATAGCTTGTATGTACATGAAACTGCTGCACAATTTGTTTTCCAGAATTAAAAAAGAGTGAATGATTTCTGATAGGAAGGAAGTTAAAGGTATTGTCTGGCACTTGATGAAGTTCTGTTGTCAGAGCCAAACTTTCTAAGACGGACAATATGACACAGATACGTCATTTAACGGTCTGCCCTAATGTGCAGACACACTGGCATATTTTTGGGGGGGACCAAGTGCTTGACTTGGTTGACTCTGGCCACAGCTGCTGATGAAGCAACAACAGCTTTCCTAGTATTGTGACTGGGGGAAACTTTGCAATGCTTGCTTGTTGTGGCGGTTGTTCAAGTTCCCTGCCATGGAATTTCTCTGCCATCTCTGCCATCCATTTCTCATAAAATGGATGTGGTTCTGCCCAAGGTATTGAATCTTGTCCTGTACTTACAAATCACACTCATAGACACTGCAAGGCAAATGTCCTACTCAGATGACACCTAACTTCTCAAGGTGGTTTTTTTCCCCCTCTTCAGAGATTCCTCTTGCTCTTCTTGAGCATTTGACAAACACATAGCTCCAGTACATGCATACATCTTTAACTATATAGCAGCTAAAATTTATGGCACACATCAACAGGTCCCACTGGACTTATGCCACAGCAAGTATGACCTTACCCATCAGATTACGCATATACCTGGGATTGTTCAACGTGAAAATCAACAAAAACTATAAATCCTCATGCTACATCTAAAGTGAAGATCTTATAGGGCCAATCTGAATTATATTTTGGTCATTAACATCAATTAAATGGTTAATGTACAAAATTATGACCATCATAACTACTATTCCTAGTCATCTCCAAGTTTTCAAAATATCCCGCTCCTAAGCCACCAGCCCTCTTACTGAGTGTTCTGAGACTCTTTTTCTTATATTTTTGCCTGTTTTCTATCTTCTCTTTTTTAATTTTGATTTGACTGCGTATTCTCTAGCATCCAGTGATGAGTCCCTATTAGTTATTTCCAAACCCCTCAATCTCTGTACATTTAAAAAATGTTTTACATGTAACATCCTATTATAATCTGCTCAGTAAAGTTCCAGCTAATTCCCAAATTACATTTTCCTGGACTGCTTAAATGTGTGTTGTGGAGTACTTACACCTGAAAGGAGAGAAGAATGTGCTGACAGAAGCTCTTATCCAAAATCCCAGGGATGTCAGTTGTCTTTTCATTGCTAATTATAAGGATTAGAAAAACACCATTCTTCATAGTGTCTCGATCTGGGGAATATCTGAACTCCACAAATACGGCAGCAGGCTCAGGAAATGGGAAGTCCTGAAATGTGAAAAAATTTAATAAAATTTTTATGCCAATACATTTTACCTAAAGTATTTTTATGCCAGAAGCGTGTTACCAGCAATGCTTTTTTTCATCCCACAGGAGACTTTTGTTTAAAAAAAGAAAATCAATAACCATTGTGCAAGAAAATAAATTCCATTTTCAACTTGGAAACTATTTCCTTTTCTGCACTTCTCTAAAACCATATTTTGCTTCTCAGTCACCTTCGGAGAATCATTTCCAAAAATAAACTTTTACGTTCCTGATGTTAAAAGCACAAATGTATTGTAAGTACTTGTTCAAACGAACCAGTATTATGTGCCTTATCATGATCCTTACTGGTTTGTCTCAGGTGTTGTCAGCTATTTTAGCAGAGGTTGAGTTACCGTGTGAAATGCAAATGCTGTTTCATTTCACATCAGTTATGCTTCGCTCTGAAATTTATAAGATTTTAGCAAGCTGCTATTTTATGCATTAGGTACTTAGGCTATTTGCTTCAATAATACAGCATCGTTTTATCACTTAATTTCAAAGTGATTAAAACCATCTATGAAGTAAGAGAATATTAACAGTTCCCATTTTACTGATGGGAGCTGTGTCAGAGAAATCTCGCTCCAAGAGGTATTTAGAAGAGGCACAAGTATTTCACCAGGAGGAAACGTGGAGCAGCAGGGCACGTGACTTCCAGTGAAATCAAATGCAAACAAAGCATTGAGACTTCTGAAAGCCTATCTGATGCAGCTTGGGGTCTTTAGGTAATTTTGCACATTTTCAAATATAGCCTAAAAAAAATGGACTATCGCTACATTGCTGAGTCACATCTCAGCACGGAGTAATTTGCTCTGCTTCTCAGCAGGCCAAATCAGACTCCGATATTGTGCTGCTGTAATTTTACTATGCCCAGCATCCAAACAGCTTTACTTTAAAGCCAGCTTGGCAATATCTACGCTGTACTCAGAGCATTGCTTTGACTATGGTACAGGCATATCTGAACAGTAAAATTGGTCCAGTTCTTGATGTTAGCACTGAATGAGCGTTTGCCATTCGAATGATTTTTGACTAAAAACTTAATTTCCACTGAATCAACAGTTTTTCAGAAAATAATCACTTTCAACATAAAGAAAATCTTCTTTTGGAAAATCAAATTACATTATTTCACCTGAAGCTATATAGTAGTGACCTGTTGTTGAACTGAACCGATATGCTTAATTCAAGATCAGCAAGTGCAGCAACAAACCTACATGAACAACATGTAATGTGCTACTTTGGACAACTGAATTTGCACACTAAACTAACTTAAAAGACTAACTTTAATTTAATTTTAAAAAAATAAAATTTTGCTTGAATGGTAAATAGTGCCATTTTCAAATCTATTTTTAAAATTTGTTCTATTAAAAAAAAATCATTATTTTTCAATCTTTTCAAACAATTTGGGCTGAAAATAAACATTAAATGTTGACATTTCTTCTAGAAAAGAAATTGTAAATTCTGGTAAACTCTGGCAGATTTAGACCGCTCCCTTTTTGAAAAGGAAGTTACAAGTCCAATCCTACTGAAAGTAGCTGAGATAACCTCCTGGAGGCCTGTGTCACTTTTGAAAATGGGGAAAAAGCTCCTATCCAACCTAGACATCTTCTAAATGTTATCGTGCCCAACCTGTTACACATTAAAACAAGGGCAAAGTCAACCAATCAAACCAGGTTTCTTGTCATACATCTGTTCTGAAATCACTAAGTATACCTCTTTGCTCAGGACCATCCTCTCTTTATGACTGCATGCAGCTGAGCTGCTGGTCATGATTTCAGTCATTCTTTTTACTGGAAGAAGCTGTTACGTGTAGTTTGACAACAGGGAAAGTGAATACATATTAATTTTCCATTTCAAAACCAGCATAATAGTTGGTTTTCATTACACCAATTCCTTAGAAGATAGTAGTCCTGTTACCGCTTTGGCCTTGATACAAATGGTATGAGCCACAGCAGCTTCCAAAGAGAAGATTTACTACAAATTAGGATCTGAATGGAGAGAATCAAATGGCAGACAGAGAGGATTATGAGTCTGTGGCTATATTCTGACATATATTGGATTATTAGGATTTGCATTCATTAGGAAAGTTAGACTGGCATTTGCATGAGTGTGATATATTGTGCAGTTCATGAATGTCCTATAGTTAATATGAGAGGGGTAAGCTGACTTTTTCTGATGAACAGCAGTTTTGCACACTTCGACATTGCTTGTAGTTTGTTACGCCAGGAATGGCTCTGATACTCCACAGACCCTCTGCGCCCGTATGAAACTGGTGGGTTTTAACTGATGCAGGAGGCTGCCTGCACTGTACTTTGCAGAAACTAGCCCCTGTGGTAACTAAAAGTTTTCATAAAATATATTGAGAGTTAAATCTGAGTTTCAGCTAAAATCCTGTGCAAAGCAGAATTCATATTGAGGTGTATGGATTGCACTGCAGTAATGACAGGCAAGGTCGTAAGCTGGAGATGCGATCAGCAGTCTGTTACAGTCGGTTAAGTCAGTGACTCAATAAATCAGAATCTATAAGAGAAAAGAAGTGTTCTAATCTATTAATTAGTTTTCTAAATGTTTAGATAGACCGTGGAAGCTACTTAAACAGCCCCTAAAGTCCTTGGCTATGGGCATCTTTAAGCTTGACTTGCACACAACTTAACAGAATTCAACATTGTCTTAGGAACCCAAATACGTTAGTCTTCAAATTAAGCTCTGATGACAGTGCTTTATAGCCTCGAAAGTCCTCTCACCCCCACTGCGACTTGCATGGAAGGCAGGTAGACTTAGAGCTCCTCAAAGACACTTGAACCGCTTCCTCAGGAATAGCTCTGCTGTGCATCGTGCCACAACGCTGGAGCTGGACCAACCGTGACGGTGTTGAAACAACTGACATGTAATAGCACAACGTAGCGGGGAAAGCAAGCAAGGGGAAAGCGGAGAGCTGAAGCCAAGTTCTGGGGAAGGCTGAACACAGAGGATTATACTGCTAAATGTATTTTCATAACAGGTGAATAATGAGTTCTTACTGGTGAGATGCTGCTCATTAGACTTCAATATTTAAAAGGATTTATGAAGGCTCATTACTAGCGACTGCATTAATAGAGTCTACATGGGTCTGCGCTCCATCAGCCCATCTCCTAGTGTTGACGTTCTCCTTCTTTTCTTTCAAAATAAGCGAAAAAAATAAAGTAATAGAACCCCCTACTTGCTTTCCAGAGCTCAAGGAGTAATTAACTGTGGGAGCAAGAGGCAAGAAGGAAGAGACCTCAGGCTTAAGCTATTTGATTGCAGAGAGAAGCAAAACTATTATCAGCATTAATACAGAGAGATCAGAAGCCTCAATATGAAGGTATTAAAAATGCACACAATATTGATCAACAGGTTTACCATAATTATGTAGTAGAAGCTGATTCAGTCGACTGTGCTTTCAGACTTTCTGGGTGATGTATCTCCCAGCTCATGAAATATAGTCTGATGCTATGAATACTGACTGACAGCTTCATTTTAGTAATTTGCCACGGCAGACTGACATTTTATTAGAGCTCAGTAGAAGACACATTGAAATTAATGGAGGAGACTCTCTTGCTTTCAGCAGGCTTTGGATAAACTAATAGGTTGTTTTTCTGATAAGATGGTGGGAGACCCTCTTAAAACCACAGAAGCTTCAAAATTTTCAGAAAATGGAAATGAGTGGGAGTTGTGCATCTAAGTCCCATTTGTGCTTTTGAAGACTCCTTTTCTTTATAATTACACAAAACACTTGTCAGGATGGAAAGTCAAGAGAGAAGCATGCAAGATGCTTCACCTCTGCCCTGATACGTCTCCCCTCAGATTAGTTTCCTCTTTCTTCTTCTGTTCACTTTCCTTTTCTAGTCTCCTTTCTCAACCAACCATTTTCTCCAGTCCCTCCTCCCACCTTAATCTCTCTGTCAAGCTATTTGCTACTGGTTCCATCAGTGAATCCAGGAGCTATTGCCCTGCTAAGCAAGATAACGTTTATCTCTATCATCCCCAGTTCCTAGACTTTTCTTCCCAGTCTGTTCAGCTCTTCTGATGTGCCATTGTTTAATCTAATTTTCAGTTAGCATCAGAAAATGAATCACTGAAAGCAAAGGAGAGATAGGTTTTTATCCAATGCGTTGTCCATCCATACGTCAGCCTAGAGCACCTCAAAAAAGCTATTACAGGGAAGAGACTTGGGGTCCCATAGTCCTGGGCAGTAATTTGCAGGGATGATGCATCTTCACTCTATTAACTTGTAAGAGCCATGAAGGGCTGGAGCAGACTGTCAGGGACCTGAGTGAGCTGCAGGGGCTCTCCAACCTCTCCCCCTTCCCTAGGGTTTGGCTGCTTGTGCTCCAAGCCAGCTTGGATGAGGTGCAGCTGGACAACCTTGGGTCTGAATGCTGCATGAAGAGCTGTGCAGGAAAGCTCTAAGAAGCTTTCATGTCAGAGGTCTCTCTCGCTTTGCTTGGGAGCTGCATTTAAGCCACGTACCTTGCCAGTCGCAGCCCTGGCTTGCTGACTGAACATCCCAGCTTGACCTTGGCCCTGCCTCATCACCTCTGGACCGTGACAGACCCTGGTTGCCATCACCAGACCTGCTCTTCTCATCCTACTTGTGTACCATGGGATGGCACCCTTGTGGGTGAGGACCCTATCCCTGCCTGTCTGGCACACCCAGGCTCGCCTGCCCTAGCAGAGCAGCCTGCCTAGACAGTCTGAGCAATGCTGGCTCTGGAGGAAAAAGCAGCTCAACATACAGATCATCTTTGGGAAATTCAGCAGCTAAACACTATACCAAGATTGTACAAGCACCATTTATCAAAGGCTTATGACTGAATCCAATTAGACACAGCAAAAGGAACATCCCTCATAGCCCTTCAGCCATTCAAGCCCATGTCCCAGAGGGTAAGGCAGCCAGAGAGCTCGAAGATATGTCAACAGAACTTTTCAAGAATGCCAAATAATACATTTCTCTCTCCAGTTCCATTCTTGTGTCTTAACAGCAATGACTAAATTTAAAACAAAATAAAATAAAATAAATCAGCCTGCATGGTTGAGGTTTGCACAGTGTAGCCATCCGGAGGGGAGAACTTGACAAAAGGAAGCACAGAGCAACACAAAGTACAGGCTGTATACAAACCCAAGAATCCATGTTAGTTTTCCATTCCTATTTGGTTCACATCCCTGCCTACAGGTATTGCAATTTATTATACTCTTTCTTTATAAAGTCATCAACCCGACTCACCTTTTGTTCCTTTTTATAATGCAGATATGTGGTCCTGAAGGTGACAGCTTCTGATCTGCGCATTCACCAGCTCTTTGTGGCTAACAGTGATGTTGAAGTGCCACGGTTCCTTCCATTTCAAGCAATTTCAAGGCAGAACTTGGTCCTTGAACGAGACCCAAAGGCCACTGAAATCAAAATAAATACTCTGATTAGCCCCAGTGACATCTGAATCAGTCTAGTAAAGAAAACTTTCCACAGAAGCTAGTGTAGGATTGACTCCCTTATCAAAAAGACACTCCAAAGCACATTTGTTATTAATCCTTCTTCCTCCTTAATTTCACCCTAAATAGGTCCAGTTTCACTTCACTTCACTCTCCCCTTGTAAAGTTAAAACTTCCAGAGGTTTTAAAGACACTCTTTGTCAAAGGATCACTGGAGGGACCAGTGGAAGTTTAAGGATCATTAACTAGACCAGGAACGGATGAAGTTCTATTAAAAATTGCCCATCTATGAGTGTTAATTTAGCAGCTACTAGTTCTTTTTCTCTGCTGGGATGGTAGATAGAAAACAAGCTGAGAAAATAAAAGGCAGAAGAAAATAAGAAGGGAAAAACACTATGAAGCTTAACTGGAGAAAATGTTAATGACGCTTTAAAGCCCTTAGTCACCTAAGCTTCTCTTTACAATAGAAATAGTCCAAATTATCTCTGCTTTTTTTTAAAAACTGTGATTACAGTTCTATTTGCTACTTTTCTTTCATTATCTTTATTCTAACTGGAGAAATATCAAGCACTTCTAATTTCTGGATATTGTTTTGTCACTTTTTATTGAATTTCTTGTGTGTGTGTTCTAATGAACACACATCCAGAGGTGTGTGCAGCCACGTGAAATGTGGAGCCAGTTGACTGCAAGAGTCACTGCTGGCTGTTTAGTACTAATCAAACGTGCTCCCACCAAAGTCTCAGGCTACAGGATATTGGAAATCCTGTATGTGATCCTATGATCACACCTTCCCCAAGACATCATTACAGACTCCTTCATAGTAGTGGCTGTTAAGGTGCAATGGCAGAAAAAAAAGGACTTTGCAAAAATGGCACAAAACAGTATCACCTCTGTATCTTGGACCACTAAAATAAAAGGTTATGTACAATTAATATCTATTCATGCAATGAAATACATCAGGATTTTGCTACTGAATTCAGTGAGAGCAAGACTATGCCCATAGCCTACAAAGTTGGCAACAGCTGTAAACAAGTGTAATCTGTTCTCTAGGGCTGCATTTTTACATGACAGAAATAACAAGAGGTAGTCTTTCTTTTTAAAATGCTGTGTTCATTAGCAAGGAATACTTAGTCTAAAGAAACAAATGAGCTTTTCTAAGATGCACCAAATTTCAATTCCTAAGCAAGGAAAGGTCTTTGTCTTTAAAAGCGGTCATTTGCTTTCTGAGTTTCTAGTCCGAGTGTTCTGTGTAAGACACCACGGGTTGCAAAGTTTCTGATTTCACAAGTATGTGTAGTTGAAATAATTTGATTCTTCACTTTGAAATAGTTACATTGTTAAATAATAGGCAAAGGTAACCAACCATAAAAGGTAACAAGCCATAAAAAAACCCAAATCCTAGCACATTTCTATTCAAAAGAAAGTTTCAGATATTAAATTATGTATTTACTTATTTTTTAAATAGGTGAGGAAAGTCAAAGATATTTTGTTGCAGGTTTACTGCTCAAATGTGTGTGAGTCTGCAGGCATTTCTAACAAAAATACTAAAAAACGATTAAAAACTAGAGCGAACAGTATGATTCTGCCATCTCTACCAATGGTACAAGTCTTTGGGTGTGCTTTCAGCATGTCAGAATTTAAGAACAGCAAGGATTAAACGATCAAATAAAAATACAGTATGACACGGAAAGGAGGTTCATTTTGAGATGACTAGCCGTATAAACCAAATGGTCAGGCATGCTGAGAGCTCACTTGCAGACGGTCAGATTTCACTAGTACACTCACACTGGACTAGAGACAGACCCGTGCAAAGCCCTAAAATCTCGAGACACCGCAGGTCTGACTGATTCAATGTCTTGATCTCAGTTTTGCAATGCTAGATGCAAACTCACCGTTGGATTTTTCTTTCAATAGTCATAGGCAAAGCAAGATTAAATTTCTCTCTAGCTATGAATGCGTTCTAATTGCTTTACTAAAACTCCTCGCTAGAGGAAATTACTTCTGGCTTTGCAGACTATCAAGTTTCTTGAGAACATTGATTCATAAGCAGAACTTCTAGCTGAAATGAATGGCACAAACCTTGGTGCAAACCCTGATTTTTAATATTCAACTTGCTTTCCACCCTTTCACCTTACATTCCTTTCTCCCCCTCCCAGCGATGCTTCTCCTATTAAGTATCCCATTGTTGCAACAGCCCTTTTTAAGTACAAAAAGTAATTCATACATATAAAATAAATGAATGCTGAAGTATGCCTGCGTAAGAGCAGATCATCACAGGACCTAAATAAACGCTACTAGCAAAGCTGCATTTCCACTGGAAACTGCTCAGCTTCCATGTTCACCAGATGAGCCAGGTGAGTCCACCTAAATCCAGGGCTCGAGCAAAATCAGTCACCTCTGCATGAGCAGAGAGGAGCTGCAGAATAGGGTGTATGCCCACGCAGAGGTGGGAGATTGCAGCTGTTTTGAATAGTTCTCCGGAGAGCACTTTCCTCTACAAAGAAGGGGGAAACCAGTCATAGGTCATAAGCAGGGGTGCAGAGTGGAGAAGAAATAATGTCTCCCTGATGCTTCAGGTGACTACCACAGAGCGGTCCCTACACAGAGAGGACAGCTCCTGGCACCACAGCCCTGCAGCAGTGAGTGTCACACCAGGCATATGCTTGGCAGCACCACAAAAGCACTGTGCTAATGGCACAAGGAGAGCACTCCCACCACCCGCACACACAGAGGTCTGAGCCAAAACATATGCCTTCACAGTACAGTGGACTTTACTTTATTATTGTGGGCTTCATTAACCGCCTCAGACACAAACGCTCTGTTTTGTTTGTGGCAATACTGCCACTGAACCTCCCCGAGGGAATAAAGGGAGGTCTCAGCATCATATCTCTATCTGGCTCAATCACCTAGTCTGGGAAGAGTTGCTGGACCTCAAAAAGCTAATACACATTTGATGATTCTGTATGATAGCCTTGGAAATGGATATTTCCATGGCAATGAATAGAAGCCATTGCACGTGTGCACTGAGTGAAACCAAAGCCCCTTCTGCTGTAGGCTGCTGCAAGGATTTTGCATGAAATATTAAAAAGAAGCCTTCGTGCCTGAAGTCCTTACCGGGTCACCTCAGCCTTCAGCTATCCTACCAGCTCAGTCCTCTCCTTGGGGTGTAATTAAATAAGGGCAAAATGGTATGAACCTGCTAATGGCTTCGCATTGCCCAGAAGGAAATCACTGAATTACCCTGGGATGCCTGCTCTGATTAGGAATAGCACTTGCTTGATTGAGGTACTTCATCTGGCAGTGAGACTAACAGTATATAAGCAGTGGAACTGAACAGCATTAAAGGGAAACCACCTCAGAATATGCTCTTGCAAAGATGATTAGTGAAGGTTAAAAGGATCACAGACTATACACCCACACCCTTTCTGAAAGACTTACAGACAGAGTCTGATTTCAAGCCGGCTGGTGTTTTTAGCTGAGCTGAGTGCAGTTACCTGGAGATACATCAACATAGCTGAGATCAGGGGCCCAGTTCTCAGGGACAGAAATTAACAGTTTGTTCCATCAACATAGTTTGACATATGCTGTGAAGCTACTTTCTGAGTCAAACTCTAAATATTTAAAAGTTAGTAGAAAAATCTCTCCTTGAGCAAGATTATTCCACCTCTGCCTATTGCAGGATTTCCTGTATTGTCTTCTGAGGCGCCTGGTGCTGGGCCCCCCTGGGAGAGATGAGCGCAGTCCAACTTACGTTCTGAGTTTGTAGTCTGGTGTAAGCAAAGCCAGAACTCATATCTGCAGAGAAGAGGCAATATTTTTAAAATCCCATTAAAAAAATAAGTGAAAGGGGTTTGACAGCCCTTTTTTCCAACTGTAATTATCTTCAAAGTAATTATCTCTGGAGGAATATAGCTCTGCTCTTCCATTGCATTAAACCAACTTTGTTTTTCATTTTCAGAAGCAGCCTAAGTAAGACTAAATCTTGATTGTAAAGAGCATATTGTGAAAGTGAGGGAAAAAAATGTGTAATTACAGAAAAGCTGCTTAAATTTTTTCTAAAAGACAGAAAAAAGGAAAGACTGAGGAACAGCAATAGCTATGGTTTGTGTTTTTTTTTAACAGAAGAGTTTCTTTAGATTAAGTTAGTGGCCCTGAAATGGAAAGAATGAACAGTATAGCAGGATGCCACCCCAGCACGAAGAACATCACAGACACAATAATGTGGAACTACACAGGGAAGAGACTAGGGTTTATTTGTCAGCAGCCACATCCACCCTGTGCTATGCCCTGTCTACACACACGGGCAGAGCACAGCTCAGAAGGCAGGTTTAGATCACATTTCCAGACTAAAGAGCACCAACCTTTTAATGAGAAAGATAAACTTTTCCAGATACCATAGTCTGTAAGCCCTACCACAGTCTGTAAGCCCTACCACAACTTCCCTGAGTTGAATGGACCAACTGCTAGTCCACAATGAGGACATGAAAGACAAATTAAAGCTCAGGTCCTACTCTGTTGGTTTACATAATCCAGGTCAATCTCTCCTCTCCCCTCTCCTGCTTTAAATTACAAGCAACTCAGCTAGTTGGTTCAGCGAGTTCACTTAACCAGGAAAAAGTCTGGCTTCTTCCACCTATACACTTACCTTCTAAAAATAAAGGGCAGGGGGTGGGGGGAAGGAACAAACCTGGAAAGCTTGGGCACATACTATTCTTTTGCTTTATCAAAATACTTAAAGGCCCACGTGCCCAGAAACTGGACAACACCCTTGCTGCAATGTGTCTACACCATTTATCACCCATGCTTCTGACCAAATACCAGCCCTCCCTTAAGACTCTTTGGTGTGTAAAGGCTCATAAAAATGTTCTTCTGTCACCAGCAAGAATATATCAACTGGAGATGTCATGAGAGGCCTCTTTAGAAAATGCGAACACCACACCGTCAAATGGAAACATATGAAAGAAATCCTTTCTATTGAACCCAATGTAAATCATGGAAGGGTTTGGGTCCACCAGACTTTGGTTTTAAAATCTTCAACCTACATGTTCATGCTGGTTGGTCACTATTTCATACATCCAGTCTGAATGTGACTGCATGCAGTGACACCCAAACAAGGTAACCAACTTCTAGCAACAGATACCTATCACTTGAACTACAGCACTACCACCAAAGATGGCCGTAACAGAAGGTCAGTATTATCTGTATGTTAGTGCATAACACTGTCAGCTTGCCAGAAATAATTTCAATGACTGGCAGCTCCATCAAGGAACTAAGACTACCTGTGGCTGAGGTATCGTGAAGGATGCTGAAAAACAATGGTCCATCAAGACATGCTGCTGGAATGTATTTCTGAGGACAGCCAATGTGTTTTTCACAGGAAACCTGTTTCTATCAAGAACTCAGAGACTCTTGTATTTTTCTGAACCACATAAAAGCAAAGTTTTTCATCAACTTTGAGCCACAAAAATTATTAAGGCTAGATATACGGTGGGAAAATGTTCTGCTTTGTGTGCAGATGAAAGAAGACCTGTATCTTCAGTTTAGATCATGAAAGCTAGTGATCACATCACGTCTAATCTCTGCAGCTTAGTTGCACACGGGATGTCCATCCTGCTCACACCAAGCTTCGCCGCTTTCTTTCTGTTCCAAATCTCTGTGGAAATCACTATCAGATACCGACCCCATGAAGTCGCTGTTTATCCTTAACCTGCACGTGACTTCTGCTTTTAGGCTCTCCAGCATAATGACCGCATGTGTTTCTTCAGCATGAGCACCTGCTCTCCAGAGCCCTGCACTCCTGCAGTGCTGCTATACCAGTACCGCTACTTGAACCCGATCCCCAGCCAGCCGGTTCCCGCCTTACATTCAACAATTCAGCTGTCCCTTCTCCTGTCAGCTACAAGTGGTTTTCCAGGCTGTTAATGGTGGAATGTGGTAATGCAGTGCATGTTACTTGATTCTGAACAGGCAATTAGACTTCCTCATTTAGTTTTTAGGGCTTTAACTGCCTGACTTGACACTAATGTGAATTAACCAGCATCCCACCCTGCTATGCCACTACCATTAATGCCAGTGCAATGTGCACAATAATTATGATATATTATACCGCTGGCAGCTCATCTCCGTATCATTCACCTTTTTTTTCCCAAATTGGTCTGATGGTAGGATCACACATTCCCTAATTAACACCTCCTTTCTGTGGTTACTAATGAGTCTGTTGATACCACTTCTTCAGGCTGCCTCTATTATAATAAAGTCTTGTGGGTATATCCAACTCCAACTGTCCGCTTTAATTAAGAGACAGATGACACTGACTCTCTTTCATTTAACACTTAACAGACACATAGTCCCCTGGATGGTAAGTGAGGAAGGGAAATGCTTCATCTTTTGTTTCTTTCTTCATTGTACGTGGCAGGACTCTGGGAAATGGCTTGGGTAAGGGGCTGGGAAGTGAGACTGATACCTGATATAGCAGCATCTGGGAGAAGGTCAGCCTTGGACTTTTTTAAAGAAAAATAGGGCTAAGGCAGAACACAGTGAATTTATGGAGGGAACAGAGGCAAAAATGATTTATGGAGAAGATTTAAACAAATCACAGGAGAAAACGACTCTCCCATTTAACAAGACTTGTCAGGTTCACCTATGGCTCTTTCTGCAGCTTCACCAGAAATTAGAAACAGCCAGTTGTGTTCATTTCATATTTTGAGAACAACTGATCTGATCCAAAACCTAACAAAGAAGGGGATCTCATTTAGCTTTGTCAGGCTTTAACCGACATTGGATCATGGAAGTGAAGATTTTATTTATAGAATAGTCCATGCTGGTTGTAAAACAGCATGAGAAAAGGCAGAACATAAAATGGATGTACAATGTCTGCTACAGATATCTTTTCAGTAAACTACCATAGTGTCTTTGCTCTTGAAAGCAATGGTTAAGCTAACTCTTCAGGAGGCTAAAAAGGTGGAAATCAACAGTATTTGACTGTTTTGTTTTAACATCAAAAACCTATTCAGGACATAACATTCATACAAAGCACCTGTCCTGTTCCTTTTAAAGGTCTAGTATCTTTTGATTGTGTTTGTTTACAAAAGAGGAACATGTATACAAGAATAAAATATACACTTCAGAAGAGCAAATTCATTCATCTGTGTTAGCGTATTTCTTTTGGTATTATACAACATTATTATAGGCATAAAGTTTTATTATTTCATAAATGTAAAATAATACCTTCAAAATTCCAAAGTCTATTTTAAATATTAAAGCTGAAAAATAGAAAACAGTTTAAATAAATGCTCATTTTATATTTTGTTTGCTTTTTGAAATGGAAAAACTCAACCTTTGAACACAGAATGACAGTTTAAAATTGTGACTGATTTTGAACCCAGTTCTAAGTTACTATAAAGGATTAACAGAAGGGTTAAAGCCAGACATGTTGCTACTTTGAAATTCAATAGCTAAGCCTTCAACAACATTTGCTCCTCAGGTTTGGGCTGCTTTCTTGTATTTCCTCTGTGGTGCTTACAATCATTTTCAGCCTCTCACCTGCCACAGTGTCTTGCTCAAACTCATAGGGACTCAGAGTTGCATCTCTCATGGCTCTGCATCTCCCGTTATCAGACATATTTTCACAAACCAGAGTGATCTGTAAGAGCGTACAGGTACTTTGATGTAAATAACCATTTCATGTAAGATGCAAGGGAAAATAAACCCATGCTGATCATGTGTCCAGTTCATCAGAGATGTAAATGATACCTATGTATCTTTTAATGCTTATGATTTGATTTCAAATGGTTTGGAACTGAAGCCATAAAAAAGACTTTCAAATAAGGGGCCCAGCGGAAGGTTAAGGCAACACATTTACAAATCTGGTGCCTTGTGGTTTTTCCTCTCCCCAGCATAATAGGCCTGGGACTTTTTACCTCTTTGGCTGTGCACAATAAAAGACTTCAAGCTGGAGAAAATAGTTGAGGAGGGAAGACATGATAGTATTGGGAAAATCATTAACAACAGGAAGTATCAAGAACATGAAAAACTGCTTACTCAAGCAAAGCAAATGAGAAGAGTGGGAAATCAGTGCTGTAGAAAACACAGAAGAAAGTGTGATACCCTATAAACTGCACTGTTACTCATTCCTGTTGCAAACCACAAAGCTGCTTCTTTCATAAGATCTTTTCTAACAGATAAGCCACTTACAACTACAATGCAGGAATGCAACTTACTAGTCTTCTATAAAGAGATAGACAATCCAGCTTTCAGTCTACCCCATCTTGAGGTTTAATATAGGGCTATCGTACTGTCGCATGTCAAAAGTTAACGTCTTCAGCAAGAGAAACATTGGCAAAGGTAGAAACAAGTTTCCACTGTTGCTGCTTTGAAATAATAGTTCATTTAATAATGACAAGTGAAAGGCTTTCACACTTGGACTTAAAATACTGACATTTTTCTTGAAATGGATATATTAATATCTTGTTTGTTTAGTTTTTTTTAAACACCGTGATGTATTTCTCCATTCCAAGTTCTCAGTATGAGTTGTGCATATTAAATCACTGCCCTATTAGAAGAACACAGCAGCTAAGTATTGTTTCTGGATACACACACCTTGACTGTCCCTCCATTATTTACCTCAGGGAGCCAGCACAACAAAACACCTACTGCCCTGGTCTTGTATCCAGTAAAGCATGATCTTTCTTCTGTGATTTTTTTTTTTTTAAACTTGATTATTTATCTAAGTGAATTGGGGCTATTCATCCACAGCAGTCTGAGAAGTCATGCTTTACAGTCAACATTTGGCCAGATTAGAGCTTTACCAGGGAAACACATGATTAGCTGTTCCCTTACCAGCTGAACATACAGTAGTACTTACTGTATACCAGCAATCCATCAATTAAATACAGCCAACTATGCTATTGGTTGAAGAGTTCATGAATAGTGCTGTAGTGTCCTCCTCCAGGGATCCAAAATGGGACAGCATATTGTCCCACTAAGGTATTTCATGATGGTTATCAACCAAAACACTGGTCAGTTGAGCGGGTATCTCCACATCATGGTCACATCTTCATTTGCAATGGCTGCACAACCTAAGCCACACTACAGCTTGGTACAATCACATTTTAGAATAAAGACATTTTTGTTTGCAAAAGTGTTCAAGAGTACAATTGCTCTTTTAGTGATAGTGTAGTAACTGGCAAATATATTTATTCCCCAGTGAAGGGAGTTATTAAATCAAGAGGTCTTGATCCTCTCCATCCTGCCCTAGCAACAGAAATATTTTATAAGTATGCGAGATGGATGCAATTTGCATGAAGAATAGAGAACACAGATGAAAGATCGTGGGCAGCTTTTAAAGAATTCACACTGAAAGCATCTTTAAGAGGTAAAAATCTACAACAGAAGATTATTTTTCGATGTTCTGGATACAAATCAGGGCTACAAGGAGGCATTCAGAAAGGTGCTGACTTATAGGACAGCTAAACATCTAATCTCTGCCAAAACTCCATCCTGTTAGATAGTACTAACTTCTGCAAATAGGCCAAAGAATTCAGAGGGACACATAAAATACAGGTTAATGGGGACACCTGACTGTTGGCAAAAACCTGTTGGACTCAAGTTGCTATGGAAATTTTGGGAAATGAAAATATTCTAAATCTCATAAAATTTATTTGTCAAAAAAATATGGAGGTCTGGTCAACCACCAAGCTGTCCCCAGAAGAGACAAAAATGGCCTCCTCCCCGGACAAGTCCACATCCTTGGCTGTGGACCTGTTCCAGCCACAAATCCACTCAGACCCATCGTATACAAACTCACTGAAGGAGAAGGATTGTTTATAGCTGGCATTTAAGGACAATCTTTGTTGGAGTTGAGCATGCACAATACTTCCTTTAGTCAGCTTTAGACAGGGAAGAGTGATTTGAAAAAGAAGTGTCCTTCAAAGCTCCAGGTGAAATCTGGTGCTACAAAACGGGTCAGTGTTGCTGTTGCCATTACAAGCAAAATCCTCTCTCTCACAA
>NW_008795492.1:1997552-2006639 GCF_000699145.1 Aptenodytes forsteri
TACAAGCAATAGCCTCTCTCTCACAAAAGCACTAGAAGAAAGTGGGCGAAGGAAACAGCAAAGAAGGTGTCAGCTGAGTGGCTGGAGGGGTCTGTCCTCTCCTCTCCCACTCCAAAAGGAACCGGCACAGATAGAACAGGGTGGGTTATAGGAACATCCATCCCCCATTGCAATTCTCGCTATATCTTTGCTGTTATACAGTTAAAAACCCCATAGTAAGCTTATAATTTTCTATTACACTTCAGAGATCATTACATCAATTTCTATGGAACCCTGCTAATTACACAGGCTTTCCCATAAAGGAAAAGTTCCTTTGGGAAAAAAAAATAAAATCAATCAGGCCATTAAAAAGAAGTAATAGACTTTTCTGTGTGTATTAATCTGAAACAATAGGAACCAACTATGTTTACTGATACAATATTTCCTCCTCAAGAATATGACTAATGAGCTCAAATGACACAAGCGTACATGGCACAGAAGACTCCTCCAAAGAACAAAAACTTTCTTCTGACAATACAACAAACTTAGGTAAACTGAGACATATCCTCTTGGATGTCAGGGTTAAAAAAAGGGAGAGTTCAAGATTTAGTCAAAGTTAGAAAGAGATTCTGCAGACCCAGTTCTGCCTCTTTGAATGCTAGTTCATGTGGGGAGATACACTGCCTAGACCAGGGCTCCCCAGGGCACCAGGTCCAGTCCTCTGGGCTGTTGCGTGGCAAGCGCGTTACATGAATACATCTATCATTTTCCCCTTGGAAATCCTGGCAGCTCTCACATCATTTGAAAACTCAGGGCATACTGGGGACTGCCACCTACATCAGTATCCCCACCTCATCCCTGGTGGTCTTGCCAAAGAAGCTGAAGCATGTTGCCCAGCACGCCTGTGGTCTCTGCACCTTCCTCTCCCAAAGACTAGTTCTTTGGAAAGGCGTTTTCAGGCACTTGTGCTGGCTTGCATCACAGCACATGCAGGGGATAAGGAACAAGGGTTAGATTCCTGGGTTCTTTGCTGATGAAAGCAAACAGGCTCGAGAAAATCCCAAATGAGTGAGCCCAGATGCTGTCTTCCAAAAGCATTTCCCAGGCAGCAGTTGAAAGAACATGGCTTTCCCCTGCCCCTGAGCTGAGAGGGGCTGTCCTCACCCCTGGGAAAGTTTGCTGCCTTCTCTGGAGAGTGCTAAGCCTTCCAGGCATGTCTTTTATCCCTATCTCAAAGCTACTTCTGAAGATCAATGTTTTTGCTGTCAGACTATACCAAACGGCAGAGATTTTTTAATTTTTTTTTTTTCAGTTCTCCAAAGCATGAGCCATCCTGAATTCCCCATTGGCTTTATTTCCTTCTCTTCCCTTGCCCCTGCCAGGAAAAAAAAAAAAAAAAAAGAAAAAACCCAAAAATATCCTCCACATTATCACAGCCCTTTGTGTTCACGCTAGAGTCACTTCAGCAGACGAGCTGGCCCTTTGGTTACACACTTGGAGTAAGTGACTCCTAGCAAAGGGAAGAAAAAGATTGACTTTCATAAAGAATCCAATTTTAAGGGGCAGATCATCACATCTGGACTTAAGACAGTAAGTGACAGGGCCTGTAAACTGGAAAATAAAAGATTTTGTGGCCTGAGGTCCTGTAGGCAGGATAAATCTTTCAAATTACACAAGATCCTGGTTAAACTCATTACTTGCTGTTCAGAAGACTTCCAGCATTTTTCATTCTTTGCTAAATTTATCACACTAAATCCCTTCCCTAAGATCAAAGTCTTTTGGGATACAGAAGCTGAAAGACTTAAAAGTGCTATGATCCAAGGGGACTCTATGATGAAAACAGGCTTCAGTAATACAACCTCTGAATTGTTACCGTAACTCAGCATGATACGCTATCTCAATGTCATCAGCAACAAAAGACTTCTCAACAGGAAATACTGATTTAGGGGATCCACCCATTGTCTCATATGGATTCGTAAGTGTTGCTGAGAGAGGCAGCCTTGTTCAGAGGTCTCTCAGAACAATTAACTTCCAAAATACTGTGATTTTTTTAATAGAGATTCTTTTGTAGTACATCTTACCTCCGTGACCAGAGAGCAAAAAAAACATTTCTCCAGATATGTATACACACACACACCCCTCTTCATGGCAATACTTCACATTTTAAATAGTATGGCTTGCTTTCCAGTGGAGGTCCAGTTCAAAAATCAATTAAATCAATTGGAAACGATAGAGGAGTTAATGCATTTATCTCCGTGACCGAGAGCAAAAAAAACATTTCTCCAGATATGTATACACACACACACACACCCCTCTTCATGGCAATACTTCACATTTTAAATAGTATGGCTTGCTTTCCAGTGGAGGTCCAGTTCAAAAATCAATTAAATCAATTGGAAACGATAGAGGAGTTAATGCATTTATTTTCCCCGATTGTTCTAGAAACATTCAAGGAATACAGTATCAGCTGAGGGGAAACAGCAGCAATCAACAATATAAAAATCAGCCTGTCAGTCTAAGATGCTTCCTTCACATTTTAAATAGTATGGCTTGCTTTCCAGTGGAGGTCCAGTTCAAAAATCAATTAAATCAATTGGAAACGATAGAGGAGTTAATGCATTTATTTTCCCCGATTGTTCTAGAAACATTCAAGGAATACAGTATCAGCTGAGGGGAAACAGCAGCAATCAACAATATAAAAATCAGCCTGTCAGTCTAAGATGCTTCTCCATCAATCACTTCCATAGTACCCAGACAATACGTTCAACACCAAACTCAAAATACTAATTCAGTTAGGCATTCCCTAGTTGTGCTATTGCTTTCCATTGGGGTGCATCACTGGCATTTTTAACAGATATTTTAATTATCTAAATTTTGCAGAACTTTCTACATTTCTGTGTGTACTTCAAACAGGAGAGACAGAACTATACAGAACAAAGGTTTTGACTTCATTACAAAAAGGGGCAAATTTCAAGGCAGCTCATTTATTTCCCTATGGAAAATTAAGTTTATTTGCTACAGACCTACCAAATATTTACTTGAAATCGTTCTGCAAAGCTACTCCCTACAAGTCCTCCTCCCTTTCCACATCACCTCAAACAGCTCCCCAGGAGTCTGCACACATTTGCTGACCTGACACTACCTGTCAACAGCATTGCATAGAGTCCATAAAAAGTGACACTGAGGTATAAAACCCTTCTTTCCCTGGGATGTAAAGCTGGGCCTGTCTTGACATGTCTTACTCTCTGAGGACCTTGACAACCCAGAAAGCCAACCCCAGGGGTTATCTTACTCATACACACTGAAGCTTGCTGGAAAGAACAGGACAAACCATTGCAACAAAGTCCATAGAGTCAGCCTCGGACTTGCTTTCCCTTCAGCCACTAACCTCCTGCCTAAGCCAACAGAAGCTTCCTGGAAGCCTCCCTGCCATTTTCACTTGCACCAGCAATTCTTCTGTGCTCAAGTTACACAGGCAAAACTCCTTCATCCTTAGCAGGATTACTCCTGAGTTGCACCAGTAAGATGGTCCAAAAGAACTGCTGCCTATGTTGTACAAGTCAACTCTTCATCAAAATGCAATAAATATTTCATATAAAAAGCTAAAAACCCACAAGCAATGACAAAAAAAACCTATCAGAAAACTCCATTTTCCATAAGGATGAATGAGAACCAGCTTACACAGACCAGCGCCTCTGTATAAATACTGAAGACAAACTCCTGAGTGAGAGTCTAATGACTAAGACACAAGGACTAAATTCTCCCTGGCCAAGCTGTGTTTACTGTAGGATAAAGGACTGGGAAACAAAGGAAGTTCTCCATGACCTTGATTTTATGGCTGATCAGCTTAGACCCTCTGTGTTGCTCTCAGCTGCTTTTGACCAAAAGGAGCCTGCGTGGGGCAAAGAGGTTAAGAAGCTCATGACAAATGGGCACAGGGAAAGTGTGTCCACTTGCTGATGAAGTAGTTACAAACTGCATAGACAAATTCAGTCCCATGTTCTGTCACAGATTTCTTGAGACCAGGGGTGCAGAAAAGTCGAGATTTTAGTTTGTATAAAACTAAATCGAATTTGGTGGTATTTCCCATTCCTAAGGTCTCTAATGCTATTGCATTTAGTTGGCCAGGCAGAAAATTACTTTTCATAAATAAGGTCCTTGCTTTTTGGAGGAGGTTTATCACTGCTAGCTATACAGCTATTCAGTTTATCCACACAAGCGTTTGACTTCACTTCCTTTACTAAGATGATTTTCATCTTTGTTAATAATCCCACCCAGCTGATTCTGTGCTGGCAGGACACTCTGCATAATCCACACATAGGATGAAACTCGTGTTATGGTTAAACTCATGAGATACATGCATCCACGACATGAGTGAAAAATACTGTCTTCAGCTATGTTCTGATCCTAAACTTGCTAAAAACAATGGCATTTATGCCAAGATGTTGAAGACAACGCTGTAGCATAGAACAGTAGGGTTTGAGGGACTTGAAGTCTCCCAAAACATCCTTCTGCCCTTACACAGGATCAACTACAGCTATGCAATTGCTGATCTGCTCTAAGAGACACCCACTGGCTGAAACCGTAGATATATTGGGGCAGATTTTCAGCGAAAGTGAAGAAGTTGTTCAACAACAATTGACATCAGCCGAAGAATCAGGTCTGATAGTTCTTCTAGACTCCAGGCTTGCTAATTTGGAAACTCATATAGGTGAAGTTACAGTTTACAGTAACCTCCTGTGTCAGAGTAACGGGAATCAGGATGGACTACGTGTTAGCTGGCTTTCAGCAATGTGCATTGAAGGTGTATTGGATGGATGCAAGGAGTGTTTGAACTTTCCATTTTACTGTCTATTCAATAGCCACAACACTGCATTCTTTGCTTTTCTGTTGAAATGCAGTAATCTCAGGGGCTGGAAGGAAAGAAGTCTAACTGTTGACTTTTTATCTTTTTTTAAAAAACGGTATCCTTTTCTGACGGGAATATTAGTAGATGATATCCCCCATGCCTGTGACTCATTCAGGTGCATATACAGAAATATCTTTGTGTCAAACTAGGCTAATTATGCCACTATTCCCTAGCTGTGGATTATAGCAAAAATTCAATTAAAACTCAGCCCTTCTTCATGATACTTTAAGCATAATTTCTGAACAACTGCATTACCCCAATAAGTGCCAGGTTTGATGAGAGACAGGTGGGAATTACAAAGTGAATTCTCTCCACATCGCAGTGGGAGGAGGAAGCCTAACCTCTCTGTGCTTTTGAAAAATCTACTCCTCCATTTCTAAAATGTGATCTCTAGAAATAATGCCCAGATAACAGTTTCTTGATGCCAGAAGGAAAACAGTTAAGCATTTTATGAATACAATTAAGGACAAATAATGCAGCACTGTTAGACCTTAAGCTAGCTATTAGGGCTTGCACTTTCAATGAGCTGCACGCACTTTCAGAAGGGAGCTTCTACCCAGGAGATCCAGCATGGTGTTTTACAGCACTGTGTACTGGAGATACAGTACCGAAGTTCTTGGGTTTGAACCCATTTTCCTCTCACCAATACTTGTTAAATGCTACAACAGAGGTGAAATTTTTGTTGTTTCTATCAAACTAAAGAAGCTTATCATGAACCACTTCAGTCCAATAAGATCCGATTCCAAAGGAACATAGCTGAGATTTGGTGACTGAATCTTGGTAATGATGTATCAGTTACAAGAGCATTTTGGGCACAAACACTCGCGATGCTTCGGTAACAAACAATACTCACTTATGACAGCATTTTTCCCTCACAGCTCTGAAAGCACTATCAAAGGAATTATTATCCCAGCTTTGGGTTTTGGGAAGCAAGGCACCGAGTACTAAGGACCAACATTTTCAAACTGGCTATTGATTTTTGTAGTGCTCCTGTGTTTCCTGCATTCAAGAGTCCAGCTGGAGCTAACAGACCTCATCTTACAGAAGCACCAATTACACCCAAGTCCCGTTGAAACATTGGGAGCTGCACGTTACCAGCATTTCTAAAAACTTAATTAAGGAGAACAAAATTAATTTGTTGTGATAATTTGGACACACAAAAATAAGGGATTGCTTTGGAAAAACCATGGCCCACCTCTCATCCAAGGTCACACAGTACATCTATTGCACAGGAGGGAACTGAGTCCAGGTCTCCTAATAGTGTAGAAAGTAGAACGATATAGAACTATATGGAAACTGGGCTAATGATTCAGCTGTGGGCTTTGCAGTATCGTGTCTCTAGTGCATAATTTCAATGACACTGATGAAGCATCATCATCATTTCATAATCATCCATAGCACTGTAGACTCTGGAGTATACCAGGGATATTTATGAGACCAGTTAGGAAATACACATGGGATCCTTGTCTGCATTATGAGAAATCAAAGTAACCACATACTGGCTTTTTTTTTTTAATGGCTTCTTTGAAGCATGAAAAACATAAGAAGAGGAGGGAACAATTCTTAAACTAGGCTGAAAAGAGACAACAACATAATTTACATATACAGGTATGATTTTTTGGTAACTAGCAAAAAATCTCAGATCCAAACATCCAATAACTACGTCTTCCCTTTACTGATATTTAAAATATACGTATTATTTCCTGATGAGTCTACTCCAGGTATAACTGTTCTTATATAAGCATTGCTTCTGTGAAATAAGCTTTGCCAATCAGACCACTGATGAAAATCAAAGCAAACACTTATTAATTTTTTAAGTTCCTGAACCTGGTATTTTCAGACAAATATCATGGAAATTCTGAATGAACAAAAATTAATACTAAAGGTCAGATGCAATAAAGAAACACTGAAAAAATCCTTCTGGAATACGCACACTTGCATTTGTCAGAGCAGCCGTTCAATAAAATTGTCCGATTTACAAAGGAGGAAAGCAGATAAATTATTCTAGAGATACACGTTAACCAGGGGTAAAAAGAGTTAGTTATGTGTTATGTAGTTTAAGAAATCCTCCCGGTTTTGTTCTTGCTAAGTGATACCTGATTATAACTTTGATAATTCCAAATAAAAAACCTGGAAGCTTTTAATGAAGTAATTCTCAACCATTGAGAACCTTCTCCCTCTCTGTTCCTCTCCCTCTCTACTCACTCACTCATTAAAATGTGGTGGATCTCCAACAGATTACATGGAAATGTAATGTTACAAAAAAAACCCAAACCCACAGCATGGTAACAAAATATATTTTAATCTATGTGCAAAGGGTAGAAATTAAAAATGCTTCCTTCTCACCAGCAAATCTTTTTTCATAAACCACTGCTCCTTTATCCAGTTTAAAAACTTCTGCAACAGTTACAAAGCAAGGGCTAATAGTATAAACCATATGCATATGGCTGAAATTCTCAACATCAATATTTAGAACCCAAATTACCTTCCTCCAACTGACATTCAATATTCTGTAAATAGCTTTAAAGAGACTTCCTCATTTAGAAATATTGAAATATGAGTAAAAAGGAATGGGTTTTCATTCTTTTTTGCTCTTTTCCAATATTCTGTAAATAGCTTTAAAGAGACTTCCTCATTTAGAAATATTGAAATATGAGTAAAAAGGAATGGGTTAACATTCTTTTTTGCTCTTTTCTATTATTCATAGTTCCTTTGCATGTTGCTGTTTAGATGTAATCCTTTATAGGTTTTATATTGTCCATCATTAGTATTTAAATTGAAATTTATTACATGTCACAGGCTCATCTGATGGAAATTAGAGTAGCTATTGAAATAAAAGTTACAGACTGAAAGTAATGCTGAATACTAGAGCAATAAGGCTATCTTTTTCTGCTTGACAAAAACCGTGTTGGAAATTTTCTTTAAAAGAGAGACAGAGGATATCTGTTGACAAAATATGCTTCTCTTTTCCTAGTGAAAAGCATTGATTCCCTTCACCAAAATATATCCACTGAGACTAATTCCCCCACAAGAAGAAAACAAATGCTACATAAAACTACATCTTAAACATTTGGTATATTCACAAAAATGAAACCAGACCAGCTAAGAATGTAAAGTTGAAAACAAAGCAGGTATATAATAAAAGTCATCAGATGTTATTCTTTCAGAACACTTGAGAAGGCTTCCCAGAAATTCACGTCTAGAAGAAAAGTGTGTATATACACCAGTGACTCATGTTTCTAAAAACGTCTTTCTGCTTTTCCTACTGAACTTTCTAGCCACCTGTTACATTAGCCCATCTTATACAGACAGGAACCTTACAACAAAATAACGCAAACCAGCGTGCCTGAAATCACATTGTCTTGGGGACACAGCTGGGAACCAAATGTCTTCCTCAGTCCCCATCCAGTGCCATAGGAGGAGACAGTCAAACTCAACTCTCCAACATTTGGTCGCTCCTGTTACTTTCAGCCATACATTTTGCCAAGTGCATAATTCTGGGGCAGAGGTTATTAATTTCTCACCGAATAATGAAACTACCAGTGCATAAAGCTAACATCATGTCCTGGTTAACACCAAACCTCTGACTGCCCTGCTACTGAGATACAATGCATTTGCTGCCACTGAAAATGGAACCGTGACACCTCAAGTTGAAAAGTTTGTTTAATTTAGGGTTAACGATCTGCCATGTGCCTTGCCTTGACAAAACAGTACAGACCACATTGTCTGAAGCCACGGGTCCAGAGAGCCCAGCCCCAAGACGCTTCTCTGAATGGGTTTCCAAACCCCACCAGCTAGGTCCAAGCTTCTCAGATATCCCAAAGAATATCAGATTGTCTGTAACTGATATAGCCAAATCCCATTTTCTGTATAACAAACACACTATTCCCAGTCCTAATCCCAGCTTTAATTACTGTGCTTGGACTTAAAACAACACAGAAATTAATGGCGAGTCCTCCATGCCAGCTGGTACAGACCCTCATCTTTGCAGTATGCAGGAACCAAGTTCTGCAACACCTGGTTTTCCTGACCCCAACCTGAAACCTAATTTTGTTTGAATAAGCGTTCTGCGTGGTATCAGAATCCATAAATGAGAGTATATACCCATACGCTGTTTGGGATGGAGTTTAATTTTAAATTGGGTGTTGTGGTTTAACCTGGCAGGCAGCTAAACACCACACAGCTGTTTGCTCACTCTC
>NW_008795492.1:2006925-2019677 GCF_000699145.1 Aptenodytes forsteri
CATGGTATGGAATGTCCCTCTGGCCAGTTTGGGTCAGCTGTCCTGGCTGTGCCCCGTCCCAGCTTCTTGCTGGCAGGGCATGAGAAGCTGAGAAGTCCTTGACTAGTGTAAGCACTGCTTAGCAACAACTAAAACATCGGTGTGTTGTCAACATTATTCTCATCCTAAATCCAAAACACAGCACTGTACCAGCTACTAGGAAGGAAATTAACTCTATCCCAGATGAAACCAGGACATTGGGTAACATTGCAATATTCAGGAATTCAACTAGTTTTGCAGCTCCTGCTTTTCTGGAAGCTAACCCTAACCTTAGCCTTACCCTGAATTGACTTGGCACAACAAATAACAACCACCAAACATTATGGTAATCCTCAATCTAAACAGAGCTTTGTCGTCCTCTTCGCATGGGACACTATGCAATCTGCAGCAGTTTGTGTGGCCCTACTTTTTTCTTTTGCCTCCCTTAATGTCAGTCCCTATGCCTATCCTGAAATACTTGTAAGCATTTGGATTTATATAGGAAGAGTCTGAGTGTGGACACACAATGATACCTCCATCTAAAACCAAAACGTGTGTAAAACATTTTCAGCTTTCAAGGATGACTGACATTTCATCAAGTTTCAGGTCACTTGGCTAGGAATGAAGCAGTATATCCACGCTTTAACAGGAGACAGGCTCAGGTTTGTACAGTATTCATCAATAGCTTATGTATTCACTGAATTCAGCATTTCACCACCTTGCTTCATGCTTTATTGTTCTCCTCTCTTTACTGAGCGTAGCAAACCTCATCTAATAAAAAATTTCATCTAATAAAGAATATACCTTTTTATTTTTTAGTCATTTGCATGGGGCAAATTTCTGTTGCCAAGTAAAACTTGATTTCTAAGTATCAAATTCTGTTCACAATTACACTCCTAGACTTCTGCAGAGCCCTGGGGGCTGCGAGCCTGTGGTGCTAGGGATCGATCCTTTATTCTTCTGAAATCTTACATGATGTCCCAGCTGTATCAAAGAGCCACCGGGCAGGTGAAATAGGCTCCTGGAATAAACACATTATGAATGAAAGTGTTCCCTGCTGAGCATAAAGACATTGCAATGGATCTAGGTCAGCCACTATCACTTGCAGTTTTGATGCTTCTCCATGAGTATATGAGCTGGGCACGTGCTGCAGTCACAGATCTGCAAGCCCAGCGGTCCCAGCTGCAGGACTGTGGGCAGTCAGGACTCCGAGCAGAAAGGGGAGATTTAAAACTCCCAGGGAGCCACTGCATCAGAAGGGACACTTGCCTGTACTACACACCATCTCCCTCTTCTCTTTGCAGCTCTCAGCCATCGACATGACTGTGCGCCTGGATGGAGGGGAGGACAAGCAGTGGGGGAGGCAGAAGACTTAGAAAACACATGGAGGTAACCTTGGCTGAAACACATTATTCTCCAGCTATTCTCAAGAGCTTTGAGTTATAATACATTAGACAGCAGCTTTAGCAAAGTCTGAGGTACCTCTCAGACTCCTCCAACTCACGCCAGGCATGGGTTACCATAAGGAAAGACTTGCAGCATAACTCTACAAGGGAGAGAAAGGCAGCAAGGGAGCTTTGCTGCTAGTCCATTGAGCAGGACCTGGCCCCAGTCCTAGGACTTGAGAATACCGGCCCTACCCCATGGGGCTAAGCACAACTTTTCACCGATGCAGCTGTAAATGCAGTACAATTCACTGGCTATAGTGGACTTCCAGCCCTGTATGTCAACAGCAGTCTGCCTCTCTAGGTTGTTACTCACTTTTATGTTGCTGTAGCAAGAGCACAATCTGGAGTAATAGTCTATCCTATGCTGGTGCTCTGTGTTTGGGGAATGGGTAATTGGTTTTATAGCTTTTTATGAAGTCTCATTTAGAATGGCAGCCAGCTGCTTTATCAGCCACTACATCCTCTTGTTCCCCCCTCTATACACTGATAAATTTTACCCTTGACCCTGGCTCGGTCAGCGCTCATGAGAGACATTCTCTTGTGTCAGATCTCCCCCGAGTGCTTTTTTCACAAAATCCGGCATAGCGTGTGATGGTCTAAAAGAAGAAAGATCCAAGCCTCAGTAACAATCCGCTACTTGTGTTTTCATATAATCACATCTGGGTTACTGTAACTCATTCTTCATGGCTGCACAACTGCAGCCTCTGAACTTTGTTATTTATAAACAGTGATTTAAGCATCACCTGGAATTTGAACTTCCCCTTTGCAATCTGTCTCCATGAACCACCGCTGCAGGCACAGATGCTCTGTGCAGACCACCTACATATAAAACTGCTTGTCCACCTCTCTCCCATCTTACATTGCCCCTCGCTTAGATCTACATTGCAGAGCAGACCTGACAGTTGGATAAAACCACAGGGTGGCCTTAGGTACTTGAAATCAGAGCAGTCAATTCAGACTGCCAAACTCATGTCACTTGTGGACTAATTGAGCTTATAACGTTTACCTCCAGGTTGCCTCTGCTCCCTCTAGTCGCCTTCCTTGCTTTTTGAACTCGAGGCATTCTTTTTCCCAAGCAGCTTCACGCAAACACTGAGATAAGGGTGGTTCTTGGGTGGGTTTTTTTTTCCTGGAGGAGAATGTTAGGAAAAGCTCCAGCTATTAATTTGATGAAAGAGGTGCTAGAAATTACAGCAAATGGCAACATCAATCCATATAAAAGCTCTGCAGTGTTTTTATTCCAAACTCATGCAACCAGGCAATGCAGAGCATGTGTGGTTTTCATAGGCACTCTCTTAGCCCCTCAGTTATCTTCTGTCAGGTGTTAGTGGCACCTGTTTCCCCGTTCTTATTTCGGATGTTTCTCACATTTTGTATTACTCTCCAGAGGACAGGCAGTCACCCCAAGTCTTAATAATATGTCTATTTCCCTAAGTAATGAGTACCAAATATCTGTTTGCAAAAATGGACCTGAATGTGACAAAAAAATCCAACTGTATACAAATGTGAAAATAAGCCGCTATTATCCTAATAATAAACAATCTCTAAAAGGGAAGAACTTTTTTTCTGCTGTGAAACAAACAAAACTTTGAAAGCAATCTGTAATTCTTCTTGGTTTCTGTTTGGGAAGGATAAATTTCTTTTGCCCAATTTCGTTCTTATGAGGCCAGAAGTCTCATTCCAAAGAAAAGCTGACTGTTTCAAGCTCAGGATATTCTGTAGAAGTCGTGGAAATAGAAATAGTTTTTAAATGGCTTAAAACAGAAAAAAAGAAACTCAAAGAGACAAAAGGGAGCGAAAAATGGAAGGCAAAAGAGGGTGATCCTTAGTAATGGAGCCACAGATGCAGTGCAAGTAGAGACTGCTGAAATGAAGAGTTAGTTATAACGCCACACTGGTTTGGCTGGTTAAGGTATTAACCAAGTACCAAGTCCTGATATGCCTCCACACAGGTACTAGGGTCACGTACAAAACCCAAAAATTCCGTGTGGATTTCTGTGGAATTAAGACCTTGCATACACTTCTTATCTCCTGGTTAAATACTAACCTTTTGCTGAAATCCTTGAACATTTGTGGTAGGTCCAAAGAGTTAACTGCTTGGTAGGTTTCTGGCATTGGCGTTGCTACAGGCAACATCTCTATAGAAACGTCATGTAAGGGTAAACAGTCTGGTCAGGGAAATGTTTTGCTGATAGATCTGACACCAAAGAAACTCATCATTAAGGGAGCATGTAAAGTGCTTATGCGCAGTAAAAGGTCTCTCAAGCAATTCAGCTTTACCGCAACAAGATGCATGTGCATGGTAAGTCAGCACAGCCAACTAAGACCCAATTCTGCGCCATCGAAGCAACAGACGCACTGCAGCTGAAGTTATCTGGGCACAGGACTGACCCCAAAGCAAGCAAATGTAAAACTAACCACTCTCCCTCCAAGTCTGTAGAAGCAGCTGTGGCTGAAATGGGCACATAGGAAGGTGATAATGGGAACATGCTACCTCAAGGCTCTGCTGTATCCCTTCCCAGCTGGGATGTTCACACGGCATTTCTGTGCAGTTTTAAACACTGTTTTTTAACCCCAAGAGGGATGATTTTAACACTACAGGAGAAGAGCCAAGACTCCTCCAGATACACTTTATAAGACTCCAATGCATGTTGCTAGTTCCTGAGCCTAAGCAGACCCTGCAGGTATCATCTTCAACATCTCTCAAAACCCAAACAGCAGCTTCAGAAAATTCTACAAACTTGCAAGAAAATATATTTTCCAACTGCTGCCAAGAAGCCTGAATAAAGTACAGAAACCACCTGACAGTTTTCTTTAACTTCTACAATCATTGTACCCAAAGATCTCTGCTCCCGAAGACATTCTGGAGCTGGATTTACACCCAGCTAAACTTTGTTTGCTAGTGTAAGAGGTACTGTCTGGACACTGAAGATGGATGAGGATTAAAGAATGTTTTGATCATCAATAAGAAAAGGCAAGGCTAACAACCAGAGACACATAAATCCCAAGACTCTTGCCGGGGTGAGTGCCAGCTTGGGAGGATACTACAAAAGACAACAAAATATAATAGCACCGCATAGAGATTGCAGAGAAACTGCTTTTTGGGAGATCATGTCACAGCGAGTTACAGATCACGGACCACATATGATCCCATAGGTCATAGCAGCCTCTGGACAGAACCACTTCCCAGACAAGTTATCAATAACACTCACAGGCAAATCTACCCATGAGGACGTTTCCCAGCTCAACCACGTTATGGAACATAATTTTAAACCCCTTCACAACAAAATAAATTTCTCCTTTGACAACTGATTCTGTAAGAAAGAATCGCAGGCAGAAAGCCAGGCTGTAACCACAATGTTGGTGCGTACGTGCATGTTACTCTCAGTATACAGTGTTCAATGCTTGTTCCCAAATTCATCCTGCCTTCCCTTGGCTGACCATTAATGTCTCAGCCTTGCACAGGCCTGTTTATTTTAAGTCCTTCTATTTCCTGTATAAAGCTTTTTATTCAAAAAGCAATTAAAGTTTCATAAAAGCAAAACTTTCCAAACATGAACTGCTTCCCATCCATACAATGCCTTATTCTTTTAATTAAAGCATAGCCCTTTGCATCAATAAAATAGAGTGAATTCTCTGCCTGTTTAATGAAAGGGCAGTGTATTAAATGTATTCTCCAATGTTAAAACGCTTTTCCTTTTTGTCAGAAGAGCTCCCTTCCCGCTTGCTGTTTTAATAAAACATGGCGAGAAGCACTAAGAACAGTGGAGCTGCACTCTGTAATACTGGGCTGTGTACAGAAATGAGTGTTCCATCAACCCCTACTCCCAAAAGCAGGGAGACAAAGATCTGTGATCAAACCCCCTTCCCTGGCTGCGTCTGGCACACCAAAAGTCTCCACGTCCCTCCTTTCCACCACCCTCAGGTCTCTGCTTTGCAGGCAGCTGGCAAACAGCTCAGCAGCCCCTGACCATGGCGTTACGCCCTCCCATCTCCCCATCAGACCCCAGCAGACACGCACTGCACCGCAGGTGAGGTCGGACAGGGGACTGGACCCTCTTGCAGGCACCACACAAGACAGGTGAGTACGTTGTGTTCACACGACATTTCACCTCCTGCCGGGTATTTGGGAGCCCCAGTTGTCCTGCAAGCACCGCACTCCCAGGAATCACCGTTCACAGGAGATTTTCCTGCTTCCTGAAGAAATTGTGACAAATAAAAGGAGCTCCCAAACTTATCCTCTCCTTATAAGCAACTCTTTTTTAAGACTGCTGCCTGCAAAAAGGTTTAAAATTTGGGAGCAGAGTTTTGAAACCTGGTTTCCAAGTTGACATCATAAAAAAAAAAATTAAGCTTGAAATGCAAGAACAGCTTTACCATATAAAATGACAGTTTACTTACTATGCTGTCAGTGATATTTGCCAGTATTTGGTAGTACAGGTGGATATCTCTATAAGAATTCTTCCTATGTGCAGAGAAGGAGGGCAGTATCTGCTGTCAGAACTGATTAACTACAGTTAAAACTTCACATTTGCTTAAAGACCTCAATTTTCTTTCCTTTTAATTGTGCTTTGACCTAAAATAAACATTGTTTGGTGCTTGGAAACACATTTGCATACGTTGAGGCTAATACAACTCCAACTAGGCCATCTTTATTATGCCATATTTATTTCTGTCGTTGCAATTCATTTCCCAGAACATGTCATCTCAGTTACTAAGTTTTATCCGAAGTTCTATGATGTTTGGGGCAGCTGTTCAAGCTTTGGTACCCAGACCGATGTAATTACTTGACAAATTCAGTTCCTTCCTTCCCACTTTTTAGCTCTCAAGAATGCTGAGAAAAGGTTACAAATAAAACTTGCATGCAAACTAAAAGTTCAGAAGCAGAAAGGCTTATCACGACCAGGTCAGCATTAATCACTGTCCCTAACGGCCCACACTCACAGATTGCTGTTCAGTTTCAAAATACAAATTTGCACCAGGCGGAGCTGCAGAAACCAGAGGTTCCTGAGCATTAGAAAGGATGAGGAGTACCAATGTCTATTTAGCGGAAAAGCTGATTGCAAATGAGCCTCGGAACTTGCTGGGCTGAAGGCTCGGCTGCCCCTTCACTTTCTTTTTGCCTTTAAAACTAACTCAAGGCTTCCTTTGATGTTTTGACAAAGGTTAGCCCCTCTGGAAATCAACTGCTCTGCTGAAGCTGTCTGAACAATTGCTATGGTCTTGTTAAGGACTGTTGGAAACTGCTGTTACTGAGACTGCCTCTAAGATGTTTGCTGTGGTTTCCATCCCAAGTGACAGCTTCGTTCCCTTTTATGTCTTCTGAGTGTTTGCTCCCTTGCCATTTATACTCACTTTTCTTTACCTGGCAAAGTTGGTTTGCTCCCACCCCCATTCTTCAGCCTGCTACAGCCACTTGCATGTGTGTGTGGCTAGGATAGTTCTTCCAGGTGCCCCAGAGGAGATGTCCTTTCTAAATACTAATCTATATGACGACTGTGAACTCACTTCTGTAAGTCCGGTTACCTATGATGAAAGATCAACATATATTGCTGTTAGAGTGAATTTTTCTGGCAAAGAAGTCTCAGAGGCTTTCAAAAGTTCTTTCATTCTTCTGACCACTCAGCCTTTTAGATTTCATTACACTGTTTTTCACCTCTCAACCACAGACATCACTTTTCAGTTAATTCTTTGCACTGCTCTAAAAACAATAACAAAATATTGTAAATTATCCTTAAAATTACCACCATGCTAACTAAGGAATCTTTTTACCCATTTCTTCAAAAGCCACTAGGTGATCTTGGGAGCCACAGACAAACAGCAGTATTTCCTTATTATTCAGTACAAGTTGAGATAGCAATATTATCTCAAATTTCCTTACCAAAAAACCATATACTTACAGTTTCCTACCCTCTATCCAGCAATCCTAATAATCAAAACACTTTCAACCATATTTTAGCTAAGTTCTCAGATCACTGATCACCCCTAAATCTGTAGTTTTTCACTGTACAATACATCCAAAATATAAACCAAATGTAACAAGGGTTGGAAGCACCAGTGTCGTCACCCAGGCTGTACCTGGTACCAGAATGGATATTATTTCAGTAACGTGCTGCATGCTCAATGAGCGGGCATGTATTTGAAAAAATGCCCTAGAAAGATGACCTTCAAAGTACTCAGGTAAATGGTCTCGCAAGTGCCAGGTTTTTAGATCCCAACAGCATCTCCCTTCTGATTGTGTTGAGGCCCATTTCTCTGCCCCAAAACCCAGAGGCCTGCGATTGTGTAACAACCTCAAGGCGGCAGAGGCTGCTATATCTTGCTGGGTAATTTTTTCCCCTTTTACATTAAAAATGGGATAGGAATTTTTCTTACACCTTCTAGTACTATTTCATCCAAATAATTGTTACCATTTGGAATGCAGCCTCCTGTGACAGGCTCATTAGTCTGACAGCAAAGCCAGCAAGTTCAGAGTAACACAGCAGAGCACGTGTTGCTTTTCTCTGCAGATGCTTCAAAAATAAGCAACAAAAGCCCAACTCCTGACCCCAGCATGCATCCCAAATTAGCTAAAGAAATCTTTCTCAAGACCAAAAGCTTTTGTATAGTCTCTGTTCTAGCATTGGGTCATAGCAGCAGATCAGTAATTTTCTCATTTTTTGTGCTTCTTTACGGAGGAGCCCACGAAAGAGCCCAGGGAAGGCTCAGAACACCGCTGCTCTCAGGCTTGCCCTGCTCAGCACCCACCTGTGGGGGTGGCTCCTGTGCCGTCTCCCTCCCACTGTCACACAGCTCCGCAGCAGAAGGGCATTTTTGCATTTAAATTGTGGAACACTTTGCCACTGAACTAGTGCTATTTTTTATCTCCTAAAAAAATTACAATGTGAATGGCTCCAGCTGTCTGATGATTCGGCTTGGCTAGCACGGGAAGTGGCATAAAGATACGAGCTGGCTTGAAGACTATCAGAAAAGCATATGCAAAGCAAGAATATCATGGTAAAAAGAGATTAGATAGTGTCCTTGTTAATTACAATAAAATTAATTCAAGGCATCACTGACTAGGCAGAAGCAGCATTTCAAAAGATCAGATATATAGTTTACCCTTGAGAATTACAAATAACCATTAAATCTTTAGGCAGAGGAGTTTTTTACGCCTTAACCAGAAAAATGAGATATAAATGCATGTTACCTAGACTTGTGGAGACACGGAAGTGTTATAAGTAATTATCATCATGATAACTATTGTATCCATCAGTGAGGTGAGACTGAGGTTACATCCCTCATTCTAGCCAAACTATGTCTGACTCCAGAAATAAGATACCAACAACATTTCCCTGAATGTCCATCTAAACTTGCAATTAAATTGGAGATGGAGGTAAAGAGGTTTAAGAGGAAAGAAAAGCAAACATGCAAACCAACAGTCTAAGCTTCTAACAGGCAAATAGGCCAGATAGTAAACCAGAATTGTTTTGGCAGAACATCTCAACTCTTCCTCCCCAGCCTGAGCAGAGTTAAAAATGCCCAGCATGGACTCAGGATTTCAAACTCCCCAGGTTTTCCTAGCTTCTCCCCAGGACCACAGAGAGAGGGTTCACTAACCATGACTAGAACATTCTTATACAGACAAACGAAACAGTTTTTTCTGCATCGCTCAATGGAGAGGAAAAAAGAAAAAGAAGAAAAAAAACCCAAACTGGTAAACTAGACCTGTCAGGAGAAAACAAGCACAACCCTTTTACTTCTCTGAATTTATTAATAAGCAAAGAACTTCTGAAGAACTGCTTTATTTGCTGAATTATACCTGCAAAAATGCACAGGTTTCAAGATGCCTGAGGTCAAAGGAAGGACTCTGGATGTTGGTGGCTTTTGACTTAGGTTTTGAGGATATACTGGTCTAAAGTGACACCAACATGAAAGCAGTAGACAGAAAAGGAAAAAAAAAAACCAAACCCACAAAACAAAACAGATCCCAAAGCTCAGAAGTAATGCATTTTCTGCAAGACACTATTCAAAGAAGTAATGTGGACTTCTTCAGAACTTCAGTTTCTGAGCAGCCCGTGGATGGATACGGCAGGTACCATAGATGTACAGGACAAATACTTGCACTGTTTAATTCACAGAGTCATTGCATACTAACACAGATTGCCATTTTGCAGCTGGCCAGTAATAAGCTCTATCTGGAGTATTAGTAACATACAACTATATCAAAATTCTCACCTTTTGGTAGAAGTAAGATGCTCTGAAACAAGGACTCCGCGTAACACAATGTGGTGCACATTAAAATGTCTAACCTGCACATACTGGGCTTCTGATCTAGGATACAATGGAGAAATACTCAGGTGAGAACAGAGGAAGGACTGTCTTGTTGCTAAAGCATCAGTGCCAGTTGAAGAAAGGTAGATTCAGATGCCAGATTTCACACATGACCTTGAGCAGGGTCTGAATCTTGGGGTTCTGCATTCTGTCCTGGTAACTAGAATTACAGGGAGCGTGGGCAACTAACAGATTATTTGGAAGTTACTCCAATGGGCAGGAGCAGTTTTCTAATATGATTTACTGTAGCAATGAAAACAATGAGCTTGCCATCAAGGAGAGGTCTCACAGGTGCAGCTTATATTCAATACAAAAATAATCAGTGTGATTTAGCTTCTGTGCTCACTAACCAGAGAGATCTATGGCTTCTTATATGTTATTTTTAATATAAAACAAATTATTTCCATTCTTACTGGCTTCCTCCACAAGGTATTCTATTTATAAGGGATTTTTAGACTTATAATTTAACAATATGAACAGCTTTTGCCAATTGATGTTCAAGTCCCATGATGATATACTTTTAGATTGGAGCTTTAAACAGCTCCAAGAAATGTTTATCCTGCCAATGAAAAGTTTAAGCAATGCACAATTTATTTTTATCTTACCGGTGTAACGAGGGCAGGTGAAGGGGATGCTAACCATTTTCACATTAATTATAAATACTGCATTACAAACACAGGCTGCATCTTCAGCTTTTCAGGGTCCTTAGATCTCCCTGTGTGCCTGTAACCCAGAAATTTTAGCTTGCTTTATGTAGTTTCATAAGGTTGGCTTGAAGCAAATCTTCCCTGCTTTCGTTTCTTATATAAGCTCCAATCACTCAAGCAAAATTGGTTTCTTTTAGTTTCTTCTTCATCACTTACTGTATTCTGATAAAGCCTATTGGGCACAGGTTCTATAACTAGGACATATTATCTAACCTTGCAAGGCCAATTTTCTCAAAGTCTTTTTCCTATTGGAAAGAAAAATTATATTTTAAACACCTATTTCAGGAAGCTTAAATACAGGTATGTTACACAACAATAATAAAATATATCTTAACAGTTTTACGTTGAACAACTACTCTGAAAGCATTTATTCACTTCTGTTATAAGCCTAGCATTTAGTATTTCTGATTGCACTGGTTTCTTCCAAGACTGAAATGCAATCAGCATGACTAAGGAGAATTTATGTCAGGGACCGGTGGGACTTGCAAGATACCATTTTTTCAAAAACACAAATTGTACTTACTTTCTACAATAATTTCTTTCAATGACACACATTGAATAACTGGAAAGAGATAGCCTAAATTGTAGCAGTTTCATTTTAAAAAAAACCCACATATAAACAGAATAAAGAGCGTGAGCACTGATTTATAGAAACTACATGATCTATGTTGTGAAAACGTGTCCAGGGGTCTTAATGATAATTCTGATCATCTTCGAGAAAAAGCAGAATGGACTTAAAATGTCTGGCGCAATCCTCTGCAAATGCATTTGTACAGTTCAAAATGAAGGCAAGACAAAGGCTGATATTTTTTCATCCACTGGAAAAATACCTACTTTGTTTCCGAAGGGTTAGGTTGAATAAGTGGACCTTACCAGGACATCCTGCAGCAGATATTCGTAAGATACCCTGTATGCCCTGGGGTTCCTGCAGGATCTGAGCTTTAATTTTATCTTGTCAGTGTCAGGATTTATTGCATAAAAATGTAGCGTGCATTTTATTTAATTTACTTTTATTGAAGTTACTTTGGTGTTATTATGATTCCACTTACAAATTTAGAACTGGGCATTATTCTTCTGAACACTGTTTCCTTACGCATTACCTGGCCCACACACCAGGTTTTAGTTCAACTCCCAAGTGGAATGATGATGCAGATTTATTGGAAGACATGCTAAGTAGGGCTGGGAGTAGGAAGAGATTTAGCTGTTTGAATATTCTTTGACCAAATGGAATAATCTGATTGTGCTTTACGCTCACAGAAATTAGCCCGGGCAGCTCTCAGCAGCGCAGTGCAAAGATCCCCCGGTGACTGTAAGCCTGAAGGCAGCGGGGAGGGGACTGCACGTTAGGGGCCCACTGTGCTCAGCAGAGGAGAGTTGATTGTACTCATGCCTCTAGTCCACGGGTGACTACTCCTTCTGCTCGCAGGGTAACCTGCCTGGGCAGGTTATTTGTCCTCCAAGAGTGGACCTCTAAGTTACTCCATTAGGTACAGGGAGGCATGTAAAGCGGATCAGACATTAAGAGCTAGCAACTAAATAAACAAGAGTGTGGTGATGACATACTTTTTAATCATCCATGTACAATGCCTAGAAAAAAGAGCAACATTTCCAACGACAGATCAACCAGATTAAGTATCTGAAACAAGAAAATATATACAGGTGCTAACAAAATTAGAAAGGAGATTGGGACAAAATCTAATTAATAGAAAACAAATGTTTTCCTAATTTATTTGTAGGACCTTTTCTTGCACTTGAGCATCTGAGGAAGTATTTGCAGGTACAAAAGCAATCTAAAACTGACTACAGTACAGCACTAATTACTCATATCTCCCAAGGAATGCTGGCTACTCACAGGTTTTAAAAAAATAAAACACAGGCATTTATGGAAAACAACTGGAGATAACTGCCATTAGAAAAATAGAAATCTTTTTTATATGTAATACTGTGTATTTTTTGTGGATGGGATTAAAACACTACTGCAAGTCAAAGGATCCACCAAAAATAATTGAACACAGGGAAGAGGGAGAAAGAATCTTTTTATGGTATGAGTCCTATAAAGACAGGACAGCTATACATTTAACATGCCAAGTAAATCCTATCAGCTTACACGTGGTAAAACTACGTATGCCTGAACTCTATTAGGATGTTGTCCTGGTTTCAGCTGGGATAGAGTTAATTTTCTTCCTAGTAGCTGGTACAGTGCTGTCTTTTGGATTTAGGATGAGAACAATGTTGATAACACACCGATGTTTTAGTTGTTGCTAAG
>NW_008795492.1:2019753-2081403 GCF_000699145.1 Aptenodytes forsteri
TGCTCGGGGACTGGCTGGGCATCGGTCGGCAGGTGGCGAGCAATTGCATTGTGCATCACTTATTTTGTATATTCTTTTATCATTATTATTATTTTCCCTTCCTTTTCTGTCCTGTAAAACTGTCTTTATCTCAATCCACGAATTTTACTTCCCCCCCGATTCTCTCCCCCATCCCACTGTGGGGTGGGGGGGAGTGAGCAAACAGCTGTGTGGTGTTCAGCTGCCTGCCGGGTTAAACCACAACAGATGTTAATGTGCACATTACAGACAGAAAATTAACACACTTTTTGGGGTGATTTTGTTTGTTTTGTGGTGGGTTTTTTTTTACTAGTGAAAAGGTCTTTAACAGTTCTGAATATCTATCTCTAATCTTTTGTTTTCAGAAGAAATACTATTTCAGTTTAAACAGAGCAAAAGGATTGACTAGCACCCTAGCAAATTATTGTAAAGACACAAGACACAGTTATGCCTAAATTTCAATGACCTCAGGTACAAGCACAGCACAAAAGAACTTCTCAGATGAGCCAAATGATTGAATTTCACTTGTAAAGGACAATAAAGCATGCAAGCATTGATTTTTTTTCCCTAAGAAACTCACAATCCTGCTTGTGAATGAGTAATCAGCAGTTTAAATTCCAGTTAATTCTGTCCATCTGAAGAAACACTCCATATAGATTAGAGCAAAACTTAGTTTCATAGTGTTGGAAGAGATGAGCAAAGGTTTTTGTTCGTATCATTCATTCTCTCTGAACTGCAATTAAAAAAAGAAAGAAAAAGCCGTGCTTTTTTCATTCTGGCTGTGTATATAGAAAGAAAGAAAAAGCTGTGCTTTTTTCATTCTGGCTGTGTATATAGCTGAGACGGTTCCCAAATGGATGCAGACAGAGGTATTCCACTCCCAGATAGGAGTTTTGTTCTTCAACGGTTCCACAAAGGACTTGGAAGATGTTGGGGCTGACTAAAGGCAGCACTCGAGGACCATTTAAAAAATACTGTTCTGGAGTCAGAAACACTGTACTTTCTTAGCAGACTTCAATACAACAGAAGCCCATTTAAATTGGCAGAGGGAACAGGCACACACTCCAGGGATCCTCGGTGGGACGACACTCTTGTCAGAGACCAAACGTTACTTTACTTTAAACCCGGGGTTTAAACACCTTTGCTATAACTCGATCTCACAGCTCACATACAAAACTCACTCAGCCCTCGGAGAAGGCACCAGCGGCGGTGCCCCGAGCCCCGGAGGCGGGTGACAGCCCGGCAGCGGCAGCTCCGGCCCAGGCCGCCGGACCCTCTCCTGCCATTTTTCAGGCTGCGCGCCGCGTGCACCTACACGTGCCTGCCCCAACGTCCGCCACCCTGATTGACCGGGGTGCCCGGGACCCCTTTAAAGGAGGTGTACGTGACCAGCTTGCCCACGGGCACCAGCCGCCTGCCCAACAAGATGGCGCAGGCGGGGTTGGAAGCAGGGCACCGGCTCAGGCAGACAGGAATCGAGAAACCATTTACGTTTGCTTGTTCCCCCCTCCTCCCCTTTATATCACTATTAGAAATAGGCCTGATGCCTTTTCCTTTAGGAACTCTTACTGTGGTTTTTTGCTTTTGGTGGCTATGGACAAGCGCAGAGCAAACCTGAGAATGCGCTCGCTGCTTAAAAACAGAAGCCTCCAGCTATGAAAAAAATAGAGCAGCAGCTGCTTCTGCTCCAGGCCCAGCTGTATATGGCAGCAGATTTTTAAACTCACAAATAAATATCAACTCATTCACAGAAGTCGAGGAGGTCTGAAGGAAGGCTTAATTCAAAATACATTACACCATGAGAAAAAATATTTTTAAGACTCAAAAAAAACCCCACAACCTAGCAGGAGGCAGAAACGGTTATTCCTCTTTCCTCCTTCCATACATCATCTCTCTATGCCTCCCCCCCTCCATGCTGATGCTGCCAGTCACTGCTGAGTCAGATCTCCCCAAGTGACTAGCATGTAGCTGAGCAAGGGCCTCAGTTTAATTCCAAGAGCACAAAAAGGGATATTAGCTGTTCAAATTTCTAGCATCTGCAGCTGAACAAGAGCACTGGAGGTGGGCTGAGCCCACCTGGAACAGCTGGGCTGCCGCCGGGGTGGAGTTAGGTTAGATTTTAAGAATCAAAGGCAATTATTGTATGCAGTTTTACCATCTCTGCAGGGCACCCGAGAAATGTACAGCAACCAAAGCCACCCAGCAGGCTAACGGGAGGGGCAAGGTCAGAGCGAGAGGTGTCTGCCTGTGCGTTTGCGTCGTGCTGAGCCATCCCCACCAGTTAAATCAAACACTACACAACTGGCCCATCTGCAAACTGGAAAACACTCTTACAGAGGCTAATATAATGTATGCAAAGATCTCTACTCACGTGTCCCTTTTTGCTGTCACCCTTAATTGCTCCAGGACACCAAACGGGTCCCATAAAAAGGGCTCACAGCCCGGTCCTGGAACTGGAACCAAAGGATGGCTTTTTGGAAACACCGTTCTGCAAAAGTTTCTGTCTCCCAGGCTAGGTTCAAAGCAAGAAAAGCTGGAGACTGCCTTGTCCTGTCTGAAAGCATATTAGCCTTGACATCTATACTCTGAGACAAAACGAGGTGCGGGGGGGTGCAGGGGGAGGCCGTGGCCCCCCAAGGCCAGCCTGGGCAGTACAGCTGGTTACTAGCACTTCTGGGCCTTGCAGGACTCTAATTGCGTCCTCTCCCTTCCCTGTTTCCACAGGAGTAATGCCACCCTCCATCCTCCACAGACACAAAGACATCCCTCATAGGGAGCCCATCACTGCCGGGGTCAGAGAGAAACTGGTGGTGTGGGCAGGTCCTTCTGCTCTGGGAAGGCATGGAGCACATCACACCCAGGGCACACAGCATGTGAACCACCTGCTACAGGTGACTGCATTTTCACTGGGAGTTTGAGATTTACCTGACTTCAACGAAATCAACCTGAATTCCCCCCTGACTGCAGCAGCTGCTGCTGTAGAGGCCAGTTATGGGCCTCCCAGCTCATCACGCTTCAGATGCAGACACAAAGTTTCTAGCACGTTCAAAACTTTCCTAATGATCTTCCTCTCCCACCACTTTTCCTTCTGCCTCCCCCAGTCCCCTTACAAGATGCATACACTTCAGCGACTGGCAAGAGAGAAATTAAAAATGAACAAGAATCAGCAAAAACACTTAGGTCCTTATAATCCTCAAAGTTGTTCATGTCTGTATCAGCTCTGGAGTTTCCATTCACATCACTTGGGAAGACAGGTCTGGCTGTAGCATAGTAAATTAGGACACATTGGAAAATAAATAAATCCTAGGCTTAGTGCTGATACAAGAAGCAAAACTTGAGAGTTGTATTATTACTTTTCTAGTTCTCCAAAGGTTTAGCTTGGGCATATAGTTCTTATGCTTTTCACCCTTATATACATATAGTTGAAGTGTTGGCTTTGTAATTATATTCCACATCTTTCCACAGACCATTACATAGTTAACAAATGACTGTGGCAGAAGACATAAGTACTTTTTCTTGGGTTGTTTCAAAACCTTGAGCAGAATGATTTTCATTGTTTCTCAAATTCCCAATCTATAAAATGGAGAGAGTGTTTGCCTGCTCCCCATGTAAGTAATAGTTTCGCGTATTAACTGATCTAAGGCAGTTTCAGGTTTCTTTAGTATCTTCTGGCAGAGAACCTCAAAATTTCTTTTTTCTCTTATTCTGATGTCCCCTTTGATTCATGGACAGGCTCCTATCACTCATGGATCAATAGTGGTATTGGTGTATAACCTTGCTAGATGCCATGATGATATTGTTCAGCATAAAATCCATGAACGTACTTGTTGAATTCCCATCTCCAATTCACCCCTTCTCAACCTATTTATCAATTATCTTCTATACAATCTGCCCACCCTCTCTGAAAGAGCTGCCTCAAGCCATGGACCCCGCTTAAAGATCCTGATCCAGAAAGCCATTAGTACATATTAAATTTAAATGCATGCTTTAATGCTTTGCCAGATGAAGGTTAAATTTCTGTGACGCTGGGAAAAAAATGGCAGGTTTCTAAACAGCTGTTCTTGCTGGTCCATCCCTGGTTCTGCTTACAACTGTGTAAATCAAGGACGCCGCAAAGCTCACATGCAACGTAACAGGAGCGAGGGAATCAGGCTGAGTGCCATGACCCAATATCAGTCACAAGATCACATTTTCTTCCTCACCCCGCCAAAAAAACTCCGCAGCAGGAGCATGGGATACAGGCCTCTTTACCATCAACTGAAAAATTAGCTAATTGCCAGCTGCAAGCCAAAACTGATGTCACCCCCAATTGCCCAGTCCCAGCCATACTGAACATATCTGAACAGTCAGACCCTGAGGTGAGTCTCTGCAGCTCACGGAGGAAGAAAACCTTAGATTTTCAATGTACATTGACCTGTGGGCTATCACTATTGCTCTGATTATTTATTAATTTATAAGCAGTTAATTACTGCTACTTTTCATGCTAAGGATTAATGCAAGGTGCTGTTAATACTAAGAGCTGGTTTAGAGTTTTCCATGTTGAAAGCACTTGACAAATGCCATCTAAGCCTTTACACGAACAGTGTACTACCAAGACAATGGGAAATGCTTTTATCTTCTTATGCCCCATGCTGGGAATCACATTGATGATTCCCACACGCTGCGAAGACCCCGACTATTCTCTCTTTTCCCTTTTATTCACCCAGTCAGCTATCTAGATACCTGCTGTCTCAGGTCCAACTCACCACACTGTCAGCACCCTGTGTTATCAAGTACAACCATTCCTGAGACTACTGCTGTCATACATGCCAGAGAACTTTTTCTTGCATTCACTTTATGTTCTTGTTACTCACTTGTCCAAACACACTAGCTGACGCACAGCTCCTCCTCTGGAGTTGATACTACATTCAGCCCTATGCCCCTATTACTTTAGCAGAAACATTCAACTCTGCTGCTTTCAGTGCTCCTCTTGACAAAACACCCCAGTTTCAAGTCTCTATTTTCCAAATGCTGTCTATGAGAGACAGCTTCACAAGACTCCTGTCCATATCTGGGGTTCTGCATTTAAAGAGACCCCTGCATCACACAGCCTCTGAAGCCTATGAGCTGCGTTACAGATGAGACTTTGGGGTCAAATCCTACCATCCTCTGAATTAAACTGTTTCTTTGCTGAAACAAAGGGGAAAATGCGTCTAAATCTTTCAGCAACTGTGTTGACTGAAGCTGGTCAAAAAATAATTTTTTTGTGAAGTTTCCCCTTCTTTTGGGCCAAAGGAATCCGTCTTCCAGTGGCCAGTTTTAACCACTATGAGCTCCTTCTCTTCAAAAGCACTAGAAAATACGACACATCACATGCATTACATGCTGACCGCGCCGCACCCCCATCCGCATCAGCTGCTTCGTTGGCTCTGGCACTGGGAATGTGCAGTAATGGCTTTAGAGATGAAAACCCGAGACTCTTTGACAGGTCATTCTCACTTGCACCTCATCCAGCACATTGGGAAACTCATCAGTGCACGTTCATACCAGTGACTGCTACACCCTGGAAAGGTTTGACATTTAGGCAATTTCTCTTGACATTAATACAACTACTTTTCTAAATCACACCCTCTGTAATTTAGTGTCCAAACTTTATCATCAGCTGATTGCTTTTACAGAGTTCTTGATGAAACTCTAAATGGTTCATGGCACAGTAATTTTCCTTGTTAATATTCTATTCTCTTCTAGAAACCAGACAATGTTTTAAAAAGAAATTGGTAGGCCAATTTATAAATTCATGAGTTAAAACAAATCTTATTCTTTGGCATATGGGGAATAAAAGCAGCTTGCTAAAATCAAAGCCTTAATTTCATATGATTCCTCACTGTGCAACTTCTGTCTGACATTTGTAATTAATGTTTCTTTTTCAGCTATAACTACTCTAGCTAGCGTGTCAAAGTCCTGTACAGCATCCATACAGTCTCCTCCAGGATTTAGGCTATTTCCCCTCCTGTAAAACTGCAGCTTGCTGCAGAAGCATCCCAGACGCTGATTGAGACAGCTGCCTTTTTTTAGTCAGTCTGTCTAAGTTTCCATGCCAGATGTGAGTGCTGGCAAAAAAACTAATGAACCATTCAGTAAGTGGGCACCAAGTGGGAGCCACCACTCCAGCTGCTTCTCAATGTGGGAAATAGGGCAGACTGGCAAGCAGAAGAAAAGGAGCACAAAAGAAACACACACACGAAACTAGTGAGGAACCAACTTCTTCCCTCACCTCTGCTTCCCATGTGAATCATCTTTAACTAGATCCGACTATAAATCTGCAATAAAATAGCATTTAAGAACAATTACATGGCATATTTATTAGACATAAAAATGACCGATGTTCTGCACAAACCAGTTGGTTCCTGCAAACACTTCTGAGGGCTTTCCTCACTCTCTGTGCTTGAGTGGCAAATAGACTCCTCTGTACAGGCAAGCAGCACAAAGACAATATTCAACTGCTAGGAAAAGAAAAAGACCACTGCCCCACAAACACAAGGTGGTGAGGAAGCCATCCTAAATGCATGATGTAGGAGGTAACACACCACTCTGCATCTATTATGCCTAATTCCAGTGCTCTCGCATAACAGGGAAGCATGCTCTGCTAACCTGCCTGCAAGGACTTTCAGAGAGAGCCTACGGCACAGCGCCCACCAGGAAAGCGTAAATACGCCCACTTTTGAAGAGGTTGTGGTCATGTAACCTCTGGCAAGCAAAGGGAAAAAATGGTTGATACAAGTATACTACAGCCTAATAAGGAAGCATACATCCTGCAAAGCTGGATTCAAAAGCCCATCTACGAACTGGGAATGCCAACAGCAACAGAAGGCTTGGCTGCGCAATTTCTGTAGTTACGCTTTTGTGCTGGTTTTGGCTGGGATGGAGTTAATTTTCTTCATAGTAGCTAGTATGGGGCTATATTTTAGATTTCTGCTGGAAACGGTGTTGATAACACAGGGATGTTTTCGTTACTGCTGAGCAGTGCTGACACAGAGTCAAGGCCTTTTCTGCTTCTCACCCCACCCCACCAGCGAGTGCTGGGGGTGCACAAGAAGCTGGGAGGGGACACAGCCGGGACAGCTGACCCCAACTGACCACAGGGATATCCCACACCATATGGCGTCATGCTCAGCATATAAAGCCGGGGGAAGAAGGAGGAAGGGGGAATGTTTGGAGTGATGGCATTTGTCTTCCCAAGTCACCGTTACGCGTGATGGAGCCCTGCTTTCCTGGAGATGGTTGAACACCTGCCTGCCGATGGGAAGTGGTGAATGAATGCCTTGTTTTGCTTTGCTTGCGTGCGCCGCTTTTGCTTTACTTATTAAGCTGTCTTTATCTCAACCCACAAGTTTTCTCACTTTTACTCTTCCGATTCTCTCCCCATCTCACCGGGGGGGGGGGGAGTGAGCGAGCGACTGGATGGGGCTTAGTTGCTGGCTGGGGTTAAACCACGACAGCCTTATCAATTGAATCAGAGGCCTCAACAGCAGCAGTTCACATGAAGAGGTGCCCTTCAACAGCAAACAGATCTCCAAACAAAAGCAAAATAACCTAACAGCCTCGCACTGCAAAAACAGCACCTGTCCAGCTCCAACAGGTCGCTGGCTTCCCAGAGCGTAGCACGGAGAAGCACACAGCAGCATTTCCTTCACAGTGATGAGTACCTGTGTGGTGTATTTGTGTAATGCTGTTTTGAACGTCTTTCTACCTTAAAAGTGAGCTTTGCCTGGAAAGCACATTTGCCCATGCTGGTAACAGATTTTTCCAAATTACATTTACTGAGCTATACTGGTGGAAGTAAATGCAAAAGTGATTGTATCCATACAGACACTAAAATCCTGAATAAGTGGCTTAGAAGACAGATGTATTGTTACGGTGACAATCTAGATTAAACTGAAATTTGAGTTTTCTGAATAAAATAAATACAAGTTAAAAAGGCACGAGCAGTAATTACCTGCTGCTGAAGTCTGCTACCAGTAGTACCACTCGTTTGCCCTCTGATTTGACTGGAAACAGAAATTATCCAAAAATTTATTAGAGATGACTGCAGACAAACAATCCAACCCATCAATTCCTGTTTCCATTGTAAACCAGACTAAAACAAAGTAAAATAAATAAAAACCGGTCACAAGTTCAAGGGAACTATAAAGCTGTCTGACAACTAAATATTTTGCCTGATTCATGGACTTCCCCCAGTTCTAGCATGGAAAAATATATCTTTCAATTTCCTTGGAAATAGGAAAAGCAGAGCAAATAATTATTTAACTGGAGTTTAAATGGTCTCTGTAGTAAAAAGATGTTTTAGGTAAGAAATACGTTTCCTGTAACGTACATGGCTTTTTGGCCTTATCAAGGCAATGTTGTCTTATTATAGTCCCAGGTCAGAATAAGCTTGAAGTAGAGACAAGATCACCTGCGTGTAGCAGGATAGCAGCTGTCCCTTCAGCAAAAGTCCCCTTGCTGATGACACAGCACTTGAGTAGCTACGGAAGCTCCAGTGTAACTGTCATTAGTGATTAGTAATTACTGGATTCTGACATCAATGATATGGATATGTGATAACGTACCAATGTATGTTAGATTCCATGTAAAAATTAAGATCAAAAGTTAATGGATTCTGATATTATTATTTCATCAGCAAATTGTTATGACAATGATACTAGGAAAAAAACCCAACAGGTTTGCACACAGTTGAAAAATTGAAAAAGGAAAAAAACCCAACAGGTTTGCACACAGGGTAAGCAAGCTGTGTTTTCTGAAATTACTGTTTCAGTGAAAAAACAAATACAAGCAGTAAAGGGGATCTGACCTAAAGCTGGTTTAACGTCCAGTTTCACTAACAAAGCCTTTGTTTCCCTTTCTTGGCAGCACTGCATATAATTTCAGCTCCATTCTCCTTTTAAGATGGAGACTGATACATAATCAAAGCAAGCAAATAACAGATATATTCAGAGGCATTTCAGCCACTTAAAAACAGAATTTTGCCCCAGCTGTTTGCTTTCAGCAAATATTTATGAGCACTATGTTTTGTTCAGACAACTGCTTGCTGAAAGCAAAGCCTAGGACTGTATGTGAGACCCATTTAAACGGCAAAATAAATTTGTTTTGGGAAATTTAGGCAGAAGTAGTTTACAAAATATATATTGCCAACAGGGCTGCAAAACAGTGGCATTAGTTAGCACGTGCCCAGAGGCATGAGGAGCTTAAGGCCATCTAAAATTGAAAGTGATCCCATGTAATAGGTGATTGTCATCCTTTTTCTGAGACAGAGCAACGAGTTCCACAGATCTAATTTACTAGAGTCAGTTCAAGAATTTGGAAAAGCATGAGTAAAACTCTGCAGATGCTTTCCCCTTCTCCAGATGAGGGATTTACTAGGGCTATCGTGCCAGGGAATTGCTCCCACCCTTGGGGCACAGCAGGGTGGGGACACCTACCATTAGCTGCTCCCCTGCACTCCTCAGCAGCAGCGAGGAGAACAATGGGTTGCCAGGAGGAAAGAGGTGATGGGGTCCTGTCTGCCCATCTGCAGGAAGTTTGCTGCTTTAGGAACCAGCCTGCTGTGCTTATGGCTAAATATTACCCTGTAGGTAATAACACACATTGCAGAATGCAGATGGGGTTAAATACCAGGTCAGCTATTTGCCACATCTGCAATCAACACCCAGGTTTGCATACCTGAGTCACTGTACCCTCCCCCCCCCCAAAAAAAAACCCAAGAAAATCTTAAAATCAGGCTTCTTCTCCCGACATTTGTGAATTAGACACTGGGCTGAGATTTAGAAATTCATTTACTGTCAGCCCCTGCAATCAACACCCAGGTTTGCATACCTGAGTCACTGTACCCTCCCCCCCCCAAAAAAAAAACCCCCAGAAAATCTTAAAATCAGGCTTCTTCTCCCGACATTTGTGAATTAGACACTGGGCTGAGATTTAGAAATTCATTTACTGTCAGCCCTCAAAACAGTAACATCTGAGCAGCCTGCAGAGGGTCACAGAGTGCTCTGAGCAGTTCCTTGCACCAGCCAAGCATGCTGCCAGGCAGGCATTGCTCAGCCTCTTCCACTGCATGGGCAAAAGTGGTGGTGGAGAAACAGCATTTGTTGTGTGTCAGTTTGATGCTGACATTTTCATTTTTAATATCAAAAGCAGTGTACAAAGCAGCCATGGGTCGTCTCTCCTCTACACTGGGCTGCAGCTGCTCTGAAGTACATAGCTGGCTTAGCCCAGGGGAAGGACCTAAAGGCTGAACTAATACGTGCTTTGGGTTTGTGACTCCTAATTCCTGCACAGCATATTGAAAAGCAACGGTTGGGAACAATTGCTCCCTCTCATCAACAAAAGCCAGTGCTGTGCAGGGAGAAACACAAATGGTTTCCACCACAGCCAGCTGTGCCAAAAGCTTTGCTCCCTGGCACGGCTGCCGAGAACCCTACAAGCAGTATCATTATCCCTGCACACAAGCTCTGTGTTGGCACCTTGTCAGTTTTGGACACAATGCCCACGCTTTTTTTTTTTTATATTTTATCATGGAGCAACAGCGAAGGAGCTGTTCAATATCATCATTAACAGATCATCGATCCAATTATCTGCCTTTCTATTTCATTTCAAATTTACAATCTCGTTACTGCTTCTGTGACAGGAATAGATTTTCAGATGATTTCAGAAGCCGTTAAGATGCCATTATGACTCAATGCATGCGATCAAATGTCTTTCTGAATGATTCTGTTGGATTAATGAAGCCATTTGATGAATTAAACTTGATACTCCAGCAACGAGCAGATGACAATGTTTCAAAATGGGAAAGATTTCTTCCACACGTTCTGGTGTTTTCAGTGTCATTCAGTATTAGGGACAAGTTCCAATTATGAGAGAATTTGAAAGCTCAAACACAAGGCTTCTCTGATCATCTGTGGGACTTTTGCCTTAGGGCCACTTTCCCCAGTCACAGCTGAGAAGGCGAAGATATAGGAGCAGGTCAAACAACACAGCCTTAATCCACACGTAAATCAGAGAAAACACATGGAGAAAAGCCAATAAACGTAGTAAATTATTCTATGAAAAGGAAGAAAAGATGCAGAGTTTTACATCCCACTCGCAATTGCTCCCAGGAACACTCCTGAAAGAGTGGCTCTGAGCGTAAGCTGTATCACAGTGGTAAGATTTGAACTCTGCCTCTTCTGCAGGGCTGGAGGAGGAGGATGAGCAGCGCTGCATTTGAAAAGCATTTTTACCATTTCTTCTCAGCAATTTCCGTAGACATATGCTGACAAACATCTTTCAACTCAAAATACCTCTTTCTAGCTTTTATATTTTCCCCTAACAAAAGTAAAAAAACAATTAGAAACTGCACTCGAACAAGAAAGGACCAGGTCACAATCTTAACAGTTACAGAGTTTTACATTTAATATCTCCAAGAACAGCCAAATTAAGTGCATTCCATAATCCTTAGTTTACTTTCTCAACATTCTTCCAAGCTATAGGTATTACCATAAGTGCTGGCCCCTCAGATTCACTCTAGGTAGAGCAGGAGGGACATTTTGGATAGGTTTTCTTCCTTATGAAATTAAAGCTCCAGAGCTGCACTGTCCAAATGTGTGACTATGGTATTTACGCTATCTTGTCAAAGCATTTTGCTGCCACGTGAAGTGTATTTCCAAAAGAGAATTTGAGATTAGAACCCCTTCTGATGTCCTTAAAGCCACAGTGACAACAGCTTGAGCAAGCCCAGGCTACCTACGGGACTTTTAGTAATTCCTATAACCATAAGGTTTGGGAACATAAGGTAAGACTGAATTTCAGATCTGCCACAGAGAAACTCAGGCTCTCTTCACATTTTGCTCCCCACATAAGCGGAGACTGCTCTCTCAAACGAAAACAAGCCAAACACAAAACTTGCTCAGGCAACTTAAGTCTACTGTTTTTACTGGTGAAAAAGTACGCAAATACTGAGGAAAAATTAGGTAGGTAACAAATATCTGAGATAAAACGCACAAGATCCTGAAGCTTGTCCTGTACTGCTTTGCCCTGGCTGAGAGTGAAAAAATGATAGTCTCTTAGCACCGAGGAACTGTGAGGAGCCAAGACGCAATACGCCTGCCTTCTTTATACAGCACTATCCCCAAACCAGAACTTAATCCCCAACAAAGCGTAGATATAGGAACAAAGTACTACAGAGCAATTCACATCCCAACTGCTCATATCAGGAGGCTCCTAGGCTTCAACTGTTTCAAATGGTTGAAAAGAGAGAATGCTTCACTTAGGAAGGATTTACGAGGGTTACAGAAACTTGATAGGATTGACTGATACTATATTGCTCTGCCATATTTCTTCAAAACCACTTGATATCAATACTACTTCAGCCAAACTTAGGAAGACATACTTGTGAGCAAATCCCTCTTTTAATTTCAAAAAAAAAAAAAAGAGAAATTTTTACCTGAAATATGTTCAGATTATCTTTATAGGAATGCCTTAATAGGATATACACACCAGTGTTTTCTTGCATTTCATAGGTGGATACACTCGCTTCTATAGATCAAATTACACAATAATCTAATTACTATTTAAAGAAGATTAAAAACACTGCTGTTGGTATCAAAACTGGAAAACTTCTGAAGATCAGATCCACAATCTGTGTTCCTTAGTATTCATTTAAATATTGCACAGAAATAGTATCTAATTCTCCTGGATAAACCAAAGGACTTGTGAAAATAAACTATTCATCCAGAACAGGAAACAGGTTCATAATCTGGCCATTATTTCCTGTCCAAACAATAATAAAGGATTCAAGCACAAACCATAACCTAGGCAGGTCCCCTGGGGAGAGACGTCAAGGGCACAAGTGAGACAGGCAGTGCCCTTCACTAAGAATGGGTGTTTTGCCACCTTCCTGAATCACTGCAAACCTTTGACAGACAGTCCAGCAGATCAAGTGCTAGAACTCACAGATGCCACAAATAACCAACTCCCAAATTTTAAATAGCACATGTACTCCTTAACTCCAAAAATACGCAGGCCACATCTAACACAGACTGCAAACCTCCAAGCATGCAGCTGTGCAGTACGTGCTGCAGGGCTTGATTTTCAAGTCCACAGAATGCACGTTTGCATGTTCCAGAGAAACAACACAAATGTGAAGATTTGTGATTAATTTTGCCCCAATTCATTCACAAATTCACCCATCCATCATGTGCTGAAGTTAAATTTAAGCCCAGCCTATTTGAGCAATCTGGGAATCTGAACACTGCATCCCCAAGAAGAACTGATTCTTGAGTTTCCTTAAACAATTTTGGAAATTTTACCCAGCATGTAGTTAAAACACACAGTCACTAATTAGCAGCAAACAACATTATTTGGCTAGCTCCAACATTAATCACCACAGGTAAGTAAAAAGCGAGGACCTGATTCTGATCATCAGATCAACTCCTCAATTTTCCATCAGACAAAATTCTTTCTATACACAGGAGATCAAATGATACTATTTTTAATTAGATAAAACTCTTCTTAGCTTTTCAAAGGTTTTGAAATTTTTTTCTTAGATGAATTTACCTAAAAAAAGATTTTTAAAATTTCTCCCTTAATATAATCAGCAATAAAGCACTTAAATGTGTGCCAGGTTCCATTACGATTCGGAATGAGGACAAAATGCTGACCCACTCACATCACCCAGGGCTTTGCTAATGTCTACAGCATGTACATAGAGAGCACAGATTTAACTTTGTCTTCAACTACTTTCTTATATGCTGTTGTCTAAAGGAGAGTATCTTTTTTTGCCTTTGGAAGAGGTGAGCCAAGATGAACCACCAAGTGTTCTTGCTTTTTACTACGTAAGCATTGCAATGGCTTGGACATTACGTATTTTGTTTACAACACTGAAACATATCACTGCACAGTGATTAAAACTTCTAACAGAAAATGACATGCTAACTAAAATTGCAGTAAACCTCAAAGCTCCTTGTTATGTGGATGATCATTTTGTGGATGCTATAATGAAGATATGAGATAAGACAGCATTAGCAGAGGAAATGCTGCAAGGTGAGGTGCTTGTCCCTCCAGAACTGTTTGAACTATAACTCACATCTGCACCGGCAGGGACTGAAGTCACCACCAACTAAAATGCCATCAGATTTATCATACACATACTCTTTTGCAGAGAAGACGAGCAGCAGCATGTTGCTTCAGGTGCCTTATGGCCCTCTGGTTTTAATAGCATTTTACTTGCAATGTCAGATACAGAGGGTCTAATTTCAAACCTACGTTTTGAATATCTTGGCTGCCCACCCAGAAATCAGTGAATCCTGCAAGTTCCTTAAATATGGAAGCTCCCAGGGTCAGATCCACAGGTGATATAAACCAGTACAACCTCATTGACTTCACTGAAACTTCCCAACACGCTGACGCTGCAGTCCAGGGAGGAAACAGAGGAAGCCTTACAGTAGATTAAAGCTGCCAGAGCAAGTCTAGCAGCATGCATTTTGTCAACACACTATGGGCTACTAATACAAACTGGGCAACACAGAGAAATCGGAGGTAAGCAGGGAAATGGAGGAGGATTGTAAGTAGAGAGGTCCTAGGATTGCTCTAGCTAACAGCCACAGAACTCATCCAAATAACATCCCAAAAATTTAGAAAATGCAGAAATACAGCAATAAACCACCAAGGCCGGCATCAGAGGTATATAGCTGAGAACAGAAGTGAGGGATCTCAATGTTTGATGCCATGAGAAGGGGGAATTCCCCACATTTCCCCAGATTTGTATCTTTATACCTCCATGTATACATATTGTAAAGACCTGGTCAACTTTGCCCTGGTGTTGAAAAGAATTCCAAAACTGAAAGTGATGCTTCAAAGCTGAAATCAGGAGGGACAGAATGACAAGATCAGACAGTTTAAACTGTTTTTGAAACTCGGGGCATACCACACAGAGAAAATCAAATGAGTCATTGACCTAGGTGCTATATCTTAATGGAAAAAGGTTTTGGAAGAGTTTGTATAGAAGTTTCTTCCACAAAGTAATTCAGTTAGCCTTTAACTGTTCTTATTGAGGCAATCTAACAGAGTTAGGACTATGTTCTCCCATCTTCATGGGAGACAGGCTTTTCGAGGTATACTTTCCTCTGAATTCTGTCTCCTTTGTAACACTGTCCAGAGACTGTCAAGGAAAAGTTTCATCAATCAAATCACTATGAACTCATGGTGATTTTTTTTCAAAAACAGACCACAAACTTTTGGAAATTCAATAAATTGATTATACTCTTTAACTTCCTTTCCTCCCTGTTTTAGCATTTGAAGCACTGTTTTCTTTTGTGTCTGGCTATGTTAGACTGATCAATAAGAAATTATACTTTTGCCTTTTTACATTCCAAGAAAGGCAAATGCAACATATTTCTCACTCATTCATATCGATTGCAAAGCAAAACCAGAGAAAACTAATGGAAATTCCTTACAGTGTTCTTAATGCTGCCATCTAGTACTGGGGAATTGCCCTGTCAATGCTAACTTCATTTGCAGAGAGTATTATTTTTAACAGCGTGTACATCTGGAGTTGTATGAAGCTTTTTTGTTGTTAGTAAAATTAATTATCATAAGATTCATTTCACTTGAAGAGACTTGCTTAATTAGGACTCGGCACCAGTGTACTATCCGATTACCCTGAGAGGAGCCGACCAGCTATGACTGCTAACTGCTGCTTACCTATGGGTGAGATGCATCTTTTTACTTTAAGTGAGTGTTACTGGCTGTAGTTTTGTGATCAAGATAATAAATGCTGAAATTCAATTCTCCTGATATTTTGGGGTAAAAGAATCAGAAGTAAGGCCAGGAGCAGAGCGACCAGTATGTCCTCCCTCCTACTTCTGCATACCAGTGAAAGCAGTTGCAGCACTGTGGCTCCAGAGCACTGAGAGACTCTCCCTCCAGCCCGGGGATCTCAAATAGGAAGAGGCTGAGAGAAGAGAAAATAATCCTCTGCATTCATTCACAGCAAAAAGTATGCTCCCTCTGGCACTTAAGACACCACCTTCTAAGCACCCATAGTTTTGTTCTGGGTTTTTTTGTTTCTTAAACAAGCCTTTTGTAATGAGAATGTTCTTCTAAGTTTTTCACAAGTCAGCGGCACACTTTTAAAGCCAACCGGTATTGCTTAATCAGCTATAGAAAATCAATGCACTTTTTGGATCTCCAGGTTTCTGAACTGTCCTGCTTCCACAAAAGAATATAAAATTTATTTTGTCCCATTTAAACAGCGCTGAGCTGTTTGTCTTTTCCCTATGACTGTACACCTTCTGCAGATGTAAAGCCACGTTTGCACTTTCAGTGAAGAGCAAAACTCCTATCCCAGCTGGAGGCATGTTACCCTGCTTTGAAGGGAGCCTCCAGCACCTGCTCTAAATATTTGCTGGAAAAAAGCCCTGCAGAGTGACACTGTCAAATACTTTTCATTTCTTCCCTTTCCTAGACTCTGCTTCCTTCTAATCTACTTTTTAGGGGAGGCACTTGCAAGTTGAGAAAAAGTTATGTCTCATTATGCAACAAAGATACCAGCAGGCAACGAGAGTTCCTGCAAGATAAATAGTGACATTCCTGTTCGGAGCGGTCCTGAGTAAGTGTTAGTAATATACCATTGGAAAAATGATTGTCAACGGAGAGTGGAAGATGGGGGTGGGTGAAATGAGTGCCAAAAGCATATTTTTTGGATGGCTTCCCCAGCAATTAATTCACTGTCAAGTCGAGACTCTGTCCCCCTAGAAGGATGCATCAAACTGAAGAGTTAAGATTTGAGTGGCTTCGTTCACATTAGCATTAGAGAGCAGACTTCATCTCAGAGAAAAGGAGAAAGTAATGAAAGCAACTGGGTTTTTCCATCATTTCAGTCTTTTTTATAATAAGAAATGCCTCAAAAATAAGCAGGAAAAAATAGCAACAGCAAATTTGCATTCCAGAGAAAAGTTAATGTTTCTACTTGGCTAATTCATCACTGAATATTGAAATGCTGACAACAGTGACAGAGTATTTATACAGTTTAACTTGCAAATGCGCTGGGCCAGATTTCCAATAGAGCCGAGAATACTGGATGCCTTTGGAAATCCTTGTGTCCCTTATTTAGAGCTAATTCGGAGCTCAGCTCCTAGAAATGCAGATCTAGTTATGGACCATCAGCAAAGTCCAACACTGATTTCTTTTCCAAGCTTATTCCTACAGAGTGAACAGATTCAAGAAAAAAATATAAGGGATTAGGAATTTCCCTCCTATAATAAATGCACAAATTCATCACCTTGCCACCTATGTTTCCTCCTAGCAGTGAAAATATCTCCTAAGATACAACATAGAGGGAAATTCACCTAATAAATACCAGGAAGGTTTAAATCAATGCAGTGAGAACAATATGAAAATAAGTGTTTCTTTCTATTGCCTATATCAGAACAAGATACGAACAGCACGAAAGGAGTTTGAAATATGGTAAGAGTAACATGTTAAAAACAATTAATGCAATCAGGGTATTTTCTATAAAATTCTACAGTGACCTGGGAAGTTCCCCCTGGAAGAACGTGACTGTTACTAATAAGCCAAAGTATATTTGGACAAAGCTTCCAATCACACAATAATGATTAGATCTTAGGGAGGAAAATGACAAATTGCATTGAAATATTTTTTTTACAAAAAGAGTAGGGAAAAAAAATTTACAATCAAAGTGTATGCTTCACTATTCTAGGAGGGAAGCAGAGAAACCCTCTAGGAACGAGAGGAAAATGAAATTGCATTGAAATATTTTTTTACAAAAAGAGTAGGGAAAAAAAATTTACAATCAAAGTGTATGCTTCACTATTCTAGGAGGGAAGCAGAGAAACCCTCTAGGAACGACCACACGGTTAAGAGAAAGATGCAGACGACTGGAGGGGTCAGACCAGGAAGGAGGTTATGACATTGGTTACAAATCAGGAAATATATCCTTTATTTTCCTCTTCTGCTCTGTCCTTGGAAGCCAAATCAAAAATTGCTTTTAGGTATCTGGGGATGCAGACATTCACATACTAAGACTGAATGGATGAGGCAGTAGCTCCCATCAGCCAGCCACGAGAGCTCTTGACAAGCCTGATCTCTCCTCCGTGTAAAGCCCAAATGACAGTGCAAAATTTGGCAAACTGTTGTCATCCATGCACCAATAAAGACTTCCACACTTTTTGTTTCCCTGTTTATCATCACTTGGTGTTTAGGAGTCCTATATCTCCCTCAGGCTGCTCAGATTGGATTCATGCATATTACACTAAAAGCAGCTTCTACATTTGTTGTTGAAGTTCTTCAACCCTTCTGCTCCACCTCGGGGCTGCTTGGCTCAACTCAACTACTTCCTTACAGTACAGCAGGTCCAAAGAGATCTCACCATATTGCTCAGGAGGGACACGGGGACATAGAATCTTCCTTAGTGACCTGAGTCATTCTTAACCAGTATTTTACTTCTTTATTTACGGCTGTGCTTGACTAAGTTCTCCTGAAATCAGTGTGGTAACACCTGAAGAGCTGCAGTGACATGCAGTAATTGCAGACACTAATATTTCACGATAGCATCATTTTGTTCCACTGAGCAAAATGAAATTGTGGCCAGATGTTACAGAAAATCTCAAGAGAGCTCATGTCTGTCTCTGGAATTACCACATTATTCATCACTGAGCAGTCCCGGGGCAGTGGTCAGCGCAGGGCCACCTTTCCTTGCTATAAAGAGGTTTACACACCTATCTCTCTCCATAAACCTCTGTCTGTTGCTGAGAAGATTTTTTTTTTAAATATCAATAATGTATAGAGTAAAGGGAAGAAATCTTCACTTGTGGAAACGGTCTGTAAGAGATGATGGACAGGAAAAGTGGAGTTCCTGTTCTGAATATCCCACAACAATAGGCAGAACAGCATGCAAGCAGCTAAAAATAACTCACATAACTAGACAACACACACTTTTCTTTTTTTTTTTTTCCTCCTGCTGAAAAGAACAACTCTGAGAAAGCTGTCCTGTTCCACATGCTCTGAAGTAACCTGCCAGTTGATTGCCATGGAAGAGCTGCCAGTAAGATTCGTGCCCAGCCCAGTTTAGTGCATCAAGATTTGTGCATTCTCCTCCTGCTCTGTAGTCACAGCTACCAAAACACAGGAGGTCTAACCCCAACATCCAGCGTTACTCTCTTGTGCCTGGGAGTCCCTCATGCTTCTCTTCACAAGCTTCCCACCAGCGGCAGAAGAAAGCATTGGTGTGGTTGGTTGCCCGGTAGCCAGATAAGACCTTCCTCTGGCACAACAGCCTCAGCCACAAGGTACTGTGTTGGCAGCTATTCACAAAGATAGCAACATTTTGTGCCAAATCAGAGGGCATTGTACCAGAACACTACACCAAGACTTCAGTCACAGAAGGGGAACCAGACTGAGCTGTATGTAGTGTTTTTAACCAACTGCTGTTAATAGTATCTTGCAGTTCATTTGAGTCCGTTTAATATTAATTTACTCTACACGTATTTTTATGCTTTTCCTAGTAAGACTTCTCTTAAGCAGTAGTTTAAATTATTAGACTAAAATATTGGCATAAACATGGTTGAATTCCATGTGAAAGTGATTATAATTAAGCCTGTAACCACAATTATTGTTACAATAACTAATTGTATTTCATGACAACCAGTAACAGTTAGATTACTAATGCTAAGGCCTTTTGCAGTGATTCAAACGTGGTGCAATTTTTAGTTTAGCAAGTATTTTATATTTGGAATAAAGCTTTTCTGTTTTTAAACACTGTATTGCTAAGGAACGTGCAATATTATTATTAGCATTAACATTAACATATACTACAAACATTATAATTTTACAATTACTGCTGTTGCCTGAAAGTTTACCTGCTTTATCTGGTTGCATTGGTTGAACCAAAGATAAAACTTCACCGTGTGAATATTACATATTTTACATCCTGAGAGCACTGCAACTGCTATGCCATTGCAACTGATTTAAAACACTGCTAATGCAGTCGTGAGCAGAATTCAACACAGCCTGGATCTCACTGTGAATCATGCCATAAAACCACACAGAAAATTACATTCCCTCTTTCAATCTCTTTTTATGATTAAAAATGGGCTTTAGTTTGGACGACTGGATTTTGAAAGCCACCCTGGATTGACAGAATCATTTTAAATAAAGCCTTGTCAACAGCTTCATTTCTTTCCAGCCTGGTGTGCTAGAACTCAAACCATCTTGAGACAAACATTATGTCATCACTTGAAAAAAATAATCTTTCAAGCACTCAGCACCTAAACCATGTATGACTTGAAAACCCAAAATCATCCCCTCAAGTTCCACTGGTTTCTTCCAATTTAGATTAAAAAGCATTTATGTAATATGAGAAAAGGAGGAAATTTTAGGGAAAAGTGTTCTACCATCTTCAGGAATGGCTCTCATATAGAGATTAACGCAATGAATGATTCACAGGACATTGAAGTCAAAGTGCCCATAAACTTTTACAAGAGTGGAATTAGATCGGAACTGTGTGTTATAGGAAATGTCACCCTGTCCATTTAATATTCTCTTGGGAGCCACACTATAATAAAAGCAGAAGAGAATTTAGCATACATGGCAATGTATGTACAGCAAGTCTATTACATCCAAGGATCTCCTATCATCTTACAAAGATATTTCGGTATCATTACCTTTAGTAATGGGGAGATTACCAACAGTCACAGAAAAGGCCATAGACTTGCTGAAGGTCATACAGTAAGTCAGCAGCAAGGTGAGAGCAGAGCATATACTAAGTCCCCAGGTCAGCTGCTAGACTGTGCTGATCCTCCTATTAATATGGAATGATTGCTGTAAATGTTATTATCACCATTACCAAGTTATAGAGATAAATGAACCTTTAAAAAGAATTAAAGCTGTTTAAATGGCCATACATCACACAAAAACAGAGTTCTTCTCATCACTTTTACGGAGGTAGAATCTGATTCTTATGGAGAGAAACGTATTTAATTCTACACTGGGAAATGGGACGGCAAAGTTGAGTCCTTTTGCATGCAAATACAGAGAAAACTTATCAGCTAGCATTTCCAAAGTTGTTGTTGCATATGCAAGAGCCATGATATTTTCAATTCTGTGTTACTCATCTCTCCCACCTTAATTCTAGGTTGTTAGAAACTCCATGTGGTGGGAGGAAAGAGAAAGCTGCAAGCGAGTACATTTTGCAAAATATCATCCCCAGAAATAAAGAATGTTTTTCAAAATTTGTCTGCGAATGAAATATGTCTTGCAAGATCATAATCAATCACTGCAAGTACTTCATCTGGAAATCCTAGTGAATAGAACCATATTGCAAAAACTTCCTACGAACAACAACGTCTGCAACAAACCAGACCATGAAGATTTGTGAGGATGCAAAACAAGTCACAACATGTTTCTTGAATTCCTTCCATCCATCTTTTGATGACATCTCACTCCAAATAGGGGAGTCAGGAGTTGCACCACACCTCTGCTCTTGGCCTGTAAATTGTGCGCAATGCAGCAAGGAGATAACGCTGCACCGGCAGGCTTTTCTCCCTTTTCCTGTACAAAATCTGAAAGAAAAAAAAACCAAACAACTTCTCCTAGCACTCTGCTAGGAATATATAACTTCCATACTCTCCAATATAAGACTGTACATTTTGGGTCCGATAGAATTCCTGAAAATCAATGGGCAGCTTCGTATTGAATAAGCTGCATAATTAGATCTGCAATACACAATCTTATGAGAGTTACCGTTCCTTGAAACAACAGTATGTCTAGAGCTGTTATGGCAGGAGGCTCAGGAATCCCTGGAGCATATCTTAAAGAACAGGGGAAAGCAATGTATTCAAGTGCATCCAGACAGTTAGTTGCATTGGATCAAGCGTTTCCAGATGGGCTGTGTGCTGTTGCTTCTATAATTGTTCTAGCAGAAAACAGAGTGTATCAACTGGTAGAAAGCTCTTGGAGGCAGTTTAAGCCCAGCAGCACACCCATAGTTAAGAACTGAATGGAAATGTTTCTTCAAAGAAAAGTTTCAAAGGGAAAATAGAGGAAAGCAATTGTAAGAGTATTTGCTGAAGTGCTTATTGTCCAGACAACTCTAACGTTACCTTTGCCATGGTAACTGCCATGCTGAACCCCCTTTCTTGAGCAGCTTCAAGAAACAATATAGCATAACACCATATAGGCAGCAGGATTGGTGGGACTGCACGTTATCTTTATGCTATGTGTCAGGTACAAGACCTTAGTGTTGGCTAAATCTGTATTATACTCTTTTGGTCATACATCATTAACTCAAATAACTTTTGAATTGGAGTCGGCTTCTAGGGGTAAATGAACCAAAACCTTCTCTTTTATTGCTTGTTAGAGCTCTTAGCAGATGAGAACTAAGAATTTTCTTTGCTGACAAGGTTGTACATCATTTCAAGATGAAATGGAACACCGAATAACCACCATTACTATTGCCACTTTATAGTAATCTCTTTGTTTTTCTATTAGCTTATTTATTGATGTAATTTTATCGTAGCGTTGAATATTCCATTTGGTTTTTCAAAGTTGGTTTTCTAGAGTAAGCGTATTTTTCTTAATTCCTTATGCAAAATTAGGGGTTTTTTAAATACTGCCAATTAATAAAATGTGAGCACTTTTTCTGTAAAATTAAGAGCAATAACAAAGTCATTGGACTATATGTCTTTGTCAGATGGACATGCACGTGTCCAGAATTACTGTATTGGACTCACTGGAAGATGCCTGATCCTCTAAATTAGCTAAATTTAAACATATGCTGAAATCATTCTTCAGAACTTTGTAAAGTGCTGAACGGTTAAATCTTTGGCTACTGCGAGTACTTGATTAATAACAAAGATTGGACTAGATCAGACCAAAAGTATGTTTGGTAGCATTTTTGTATTTACTGGCCCTTCATCAGTTTCACTTCCTTCTTCATGAGGTTTAAGACAAGACTTGAAAAGCATGAATCAGCACTTCTAGATTTCAAGAATAAATGCTGTAAACGATGTGAAATGCCAGTACATTGTCATTCAGGCAGACTGATGAGACAGTCTGATCAAAACATTATGAACCCACTGTTCTACATTTCAGATACTGGCTGTACTGAAAGAATGATGATATCATTCATTGCGTTTGCAGTGTATAGGTGCTACACTTGCAGCACAGTGCACAAGAGATATATGTTTATGTTAAGCAACTGAGAACTAAATACATCCATTCATGGACAAAGCAATTGTTTCTGTAATAATCTACTTTTTCCATCTGCCTTAGAGTGTAAATTTTCATAAATACTTGAGACACTAGATTTTAAATTCAAGGAACTAGTCTTGAAATGCCACATGTGAAGAGCAAATCAGAAACATCTGTTCAGAAGCTAATAAGGATTAAATAACCAATTGCTATCCGTAAATTCAAATGTTCCATTTTGGTTTTGTATGGTTTATATATTGCTCAGTCTTCAGCTTGATTAAGCCCTTCAGGAAAGCGTGGAAGGACTCGTCCTATAGTTGAGAAGAGTGGTGTGGACCACAACCACTTGTACCTGTTGACTGTTCTTCAACACGCAGCCTGGCAGGCATACACAGTTAATGAGCAGCTCACTACCAAATACAATTCTTTCAATTTCTTACTAAAGAATGCACTACTTTTCCAGCAAGCTACTTGGCTACTTTGCAAGCATTTACAATCTAATACTGTCATTTTTTTCTCCAATAAGAAAAACAATTTGAGATGAGATTTGCACCAAAAAAAATTTCCCAAAATAGAAACAAACTGGAATATTCTGATTGTTCTTGCTAAAAGACACTGAAGCAAAACTCTCCATCATCTCTCCAGGAGAGCAGCCTTTCTGAGAACTCCAAGAACCATATTCTCAACCCAAAGGTTACAAGTCATGGCCAGCATCTTCAGAGAGCATGTGTACCGCAAGTGGGACTGGAGCTCAGCACATTACCTTTCTTCTGGCTAAGAACCAGTCTCAAATACCAGTACTTCGCTGCCTATTTTCTGGTGAAGTTCAGTCTGGCAGGTAACAGAAACAGGCTTTTTACAAAAACCACCAGCTGTAGTTTAAATATAGCTAGAGGACATGCTGTTGCTCACCCTTCCTACTCCAGTCCAGTGGCAAGGTGAGGAAGACCTGCATACAGCTCTGACCACTGCTGGGTTCAGGCTGTGCTGTGGTACTTTGCAGAAAATAACTGAAGATGGTCCAAATCAGACAACACGCAAAAGCGAACATACTACACTGGCTGTAATCCATTAAGCATGGCACTTAGGGAACTCTCCCAGGGTAGGCTCTGGTCTTGACACCAAGGACACTTTTGTACTTAAAATTATACTCTCCCTGGGGAAATGCCTTGGAACCAGCTCTCCCCTCACCTGGGCTCATTCTTCCTTTTAGACTCTGACTCAAGTCAATCCCGGGTTATTTTCTAAACAAGGATAATTTCACCTGAAAGGGTGACTCAGTCAAGGGACATCCAGAAAGCTCTGGAATTCACCTGATTGAAATCCTGACCCTCCTAACCACTCAACTATCATTAAATTGTAGCTGGGGGGCAAGAACTTCACATCCCATCATGTTTTAACAGCATTAACAGCCCCTTTTTGTGGACTTTTCATAAAAATATAGGCAGAGTGCCTAACTTCAATAGATGATTCAGGAGTGTGAATCCTAAATGAAGGTTAAAGGCTTCTGTACAGCATTGTAGGTGACCAAGTCCTGGAGCAATGCAAGACTTGAGACATCCATCTCTCTGGGCATTTTGCTCTGGCTGCCTTGGCCTGCTTGCTTGAGAATCCTGACAAACATTCCTCTCTTGCCATATATCGCCTAAGCAGTAGCTCAGGGCAGTAGCCTGCACGCAGGGGCCAGGTGTTTATGTCCCTCTGTGGATGCTATTTTTCTTTTAGCATCTACTGATGTTTTCCTCTTTTGCCTTCTGGCCATAATCATACCTACTCATCACCTACCCCAAAAGCAGACTGAGCTTGGTGGTCCCTCCTTGCACATTTGGTGAAATATTTACTTCAAATGCTGAATAGACTTAAGTTTCCAAAGAAGTTGTAAGCCTAAAAAGCTGCCCAACCATCAATGGCCTTTTCTCCTAAGACTTTCTTCTTTTATTTTGAGGATAGCTAGGAGGGAAGCAAAGGTACATTCTCTATAATCTTCCTCTCAAGCAAGAAATGCTGTTGATTTGTGGTAGGAAGCAGGGAGAAAAAAATAAGGAAGTCCCAGTTTGATACAAAAAGATGGTTACTGAAAAGATGTTTAAAAACCAACAGAATAAGCATAAACATACCAATATTGCCAAAAATAGAAAAATGCCTGCTTTTGCCAGTGATGTTTCCCCTTAAACACATAACTGAACAACAGGTACAATGATGCCTTTCATTCTCGGGCCAGCAGCTCTGCTGGTGGCAAAATGTGATTGCTTGTGAAGTTTAATTGATTTTTCTAAAGGTCTGAAAGTCTGTTGTTCCCTTAAATTATTGACGGGTGCACTTGGATTACTATGTGCACACTGCTGTCCTTGATACAGTCTGGGCTGAAAAATGTGGCTGATTATCTCTGCATCTAAATGATTCTGCTTGATTAGGTCACCATTGTCCCCGTTGGCTCCTTGCAGGAGCTTTGGGTGATCTCCCCACTCCACTCTCCCAGCTCCAGCTCCACTAATGACATTCTGGCTTCATAAATTCTCCCCCCAGTTTTAAACAGAGAAGGTCTAACTGCAGCCTGCCACAAAGGCTGATGCAAAGTGCTCAATACCTGTCCTGCCTCACTCCAGAGGAACCCAAACAGGGAAAACTTCCCTGTGCACCTGTAAGTGCACCTCAACTTGTTCTCCCTGGAAGCAGGCTAAGGTCCCTCCATTTCAGACACTCTGAAGTGAACCATTACTTTTTTTTTTTTCATGAGCATCTCGGTATAAAACAATTTTAACTTCTTACCCTCCATCCAGACAGGTAGCTAGCAAACTGAGGAAATGTGTCCCAAAGGGAATCTGCTGTCCAAGTGCCCACTGAAACCAGCGGACTGTCCTGTCCTCCAGCGAAGATATTTATATTATGTATAAAACATGTAATACATGTTCATAGGAGCAACCAAGTGGAAGCTTAAAGACATGGCCAGACAAGGGGAAGCTTGTCAGGCAGGCAGGGCTACGAAACAAATAAATTAGAGGAAGAGAGAAAATTAAATTACAACAGGCTTTGCCTGGGAGACAGGGGAAGGCTATGAAACCCAGAAGGTTATGTAGAGAGCTTCATTAGAGTCTTTATTCAGCTGAGAAAAATTCAAAGTAAAATCAAATTAATGGGGGGGACCGACACATGATTCTTAATTGTTCTGTGGAGTTTTAACAACTCTCCAGTCATCCTGACAAACAAAGCAATATGTTTCCTCACAGGAGAGCTGACCAGCTTGAAGTCTTGGTCTGCTGAAGACACATTTAAATCTGATTCAGCTTTGAATTTTCTGTCTCCTGGGTTGGGCAGACACCAAGACTAATGCCTGCTAAAGATTAAACCACCCAGATGACTAACTGCACCTCCTTCACCAGGGACCTCTATGGGTACCACTGTGACCAGGAACAATCTGTTTCTTCACAAGCTATTCATTTTATTTACTTTTATATTTTACTCTGTTTTTCAGATTTATCTCCAAACATATTAAAAGTAGGATCTGCGTTCTGTTCAAGAAGAAAACAATTGATGCAAAACCTGTGTAGCTGATCATTTCTATTTGCAAAGTACTTAACAGTATTAATCGCCCAGTACCACTCCATATCACACACTCACCAGGATGAGTAGCACCGTTCTACTGACACATGAGGAATTTGGGGAGGAGGCTGGAGAAACAATTTCTCCTAGTCCTCATGCCATCACCCATTTTCAGTCAGCTCTAATAGACTTTGACAGAGTCTCCCTAATTGTGCGATTCCTCCATTCTGGAGATGGAGAGTTGATCCTGCAAATAAAATGTCTCCAATTATTTGTGTATGCGTTGACTCTGTTCACACTCCTCTGTGCTGATGGTGATACAGGCTGCCACATCTCTGTGCTTTGCTTGAAGTTCACCAAGAGGTAACAACCTAGGCACTAAATATCAAAATACACTGGAATAGGTTTAGAGCCAAAATGGTAAGCTTACTACAGGAAGGCTGGTGGTACATAAACCTGACTGCAGAACTTCCACCTTTGGAAATCAATGTAAAGGAGGCCTGGTCTGTAGCTACAGTGTTAACTTGCTATCAAGTCCTGCATTTCTCTTAATAAACACAAGATCCTGTCATAATTTTCCTTCCACATGTTGGCATTTCAAATGTGTTGATTACAAAGGTCAGCTATGTTTGGGGAAAAAATAATTTAATTGATTTTATTATTGCCGAAAAATAGAATAAACAATGGCACTTTTGTTTGGGGGATAAAAAACAAAATTACTGGTTGCATACAGCTGAATTAAGCACTTAAAGTTCAGTCTCTGCAGAATGCTGACAGTGTAGGCTTGGATCAATACAGAAACAATTTACACTTTAGGAGCACTAGCTCTGGCTATTAACTAGTAATTATACCAAGTTTGCTGTTAAATTCCTTTAACTGTTTCCAAGGTGTGACTGAATTATGGCAAAAATTGTTAACACTGTCAGAGTGGGAACTCACGTCACCGTCCTGAGCATTTAACACCTTCTACAGTCTCAGCTTTGACTCATCACAACTGTTCTTTCCATTTAATCTTCTACTCCACTGACCTACTGCTCTACTGCAAACTTCCTTTCATTTCAGATTCTGGGTCTTCTATGCACTGAAAGTTAGTCAGCAGGATAAAGAGGGAAAGAGGCTTCTTCTGGGTAAGAGGCTGCAGCCAGCACTAGCCACTATTTAGTCCCATACTGGCCCTGAAATAGCACAGGAACTGGTAACGCTTTTTTGACATTTTCACAAGTAGGGAATGGCAACTAAACCCTGGACTTCATCTCCAGACTGGAATCGCTATCCCTTCCAGAAAACAAAGCCTAGAGCTTGGATTTGGCCCACTGTAGAAAAAAATTGTTTTCCTCAGTTAGTAAATAAAGTTCCCAAACAATCATGTGAAGATACAAACATTGCAAGTTTATTTATAAGCAAAAGCAAAGTTTGAAACACCTCCACTTCGTGAGTTCCCTTTGTATCCTGCATTTCCCCTGCAACAGCTGCTGAAACTGTTGAAACTAATCCCCTCTATCATGGAAGAACCAGTTCCTCCTTCACATAGTACCCACGTGGTGATGGAAAATGAAAAAAAGTTATGCCAAAGAAAGACAACAGCAGAGCAATGTGTGAGGAAATGTGTTGTTAATCAAGTTGGACCAGCAAGGCTAGGAAGAGAACTAATTGCCCACCACAGATACGCTCTCTGTCCCCTATGTCAGGCTTTAACGAAAATACATTGTCACACTAATCAGTTTTCAATATTCAGGGTACCAGAAAGTAACTGATGAGTTTGTTTTAATAACGTACAAATCAATGTGTACCAGAGACTCACCTGAGTGTACTACAGCATGTTCACACTATTGTCTCCTCTAATTAATGCCTCGTGCTGTGGACTTCACCTCCCTCTGCTTTCCACAATACTCCGACCCAAAAAGCAGCCAACACTTTATCAATACAACACACACACATTCAAAATTAGAGAAGCATCTTATTTTTATACTTGCTGATTATCTGCATAGCTATATATTTGGCTTGCTCATATAAAAAGCAAAAGCTGATGAGAAGAAACAACCTCAACACTTCATACACATCAGGTCCCTCACCCGCGTTTTCCTTCAGTTGATGTGTTAACATTACCCACAACTGCGCACAGCTTTTTGACAGCTTATTAAGACCAGCTTTAAACAGAGAGAGGTAGCATAAAACAAATTGATTGTGAATATGGCTGAATTAAGCACTACAAAATTTCATCTGCAGAGTTATTTTTTAAGCTATGTAAAAAGCCTTGGCTATTTGTTTGCTGAAAAGGGAAAAGAGCTTCAGCCCAGTTGCTGTTTTTAATCAGCCTGGTTTGTTGCCAAACGTATTATTTGGAGATGGTGTTGAAAAGAAGGCATCACAAGGTGAGCTCTCACAACACAGCGTAACTCAGCTAATATTGTGCTGATAATTAAGAGTGAGATGGTTCTTTATGTAAGGGAAACATGATTTTTGAGGATACACACATTACTCAGATGGGTACCTCAACTTAGGAGAGTTTCCCTATACCATCAACAGCAGGAGGGAGTCACAAAGTATGCAACAAAGACTTAAGTATTTCTTTGTCAACCTCTTGCATGGCCTGTCTCCACTGACCACTGGGAAACAAAGCATTTAACAGTTTTCTGTGTTAGGCAGCATGAGATCAGTTGAGATTAGACTGACAGTGTTGAAGGAACCTTGTAATTTCTCCTTTTCATTTCTCCTGCTCCATTTCTTCCTTTCCCATCATCTGTTACATTCATCTCATCGCACCATTTTTATTTGCTTCAAAAGGCTCCCCTGCCTTTGACAACTGCCATACACTTCAGCTGCTTGTCCCACTTCTACGCAACAAACCGCATATTCTTAGTGCCTCAGAGTCATCCACCACTTATGCCCAAAGAGGCCTCACCAGCCATTCTTCCGTGCCAGTTCAGAAAGCCTGCAATTTTTCCCATACGCGGCCATTTCCTAACGCAGTGCCTTTAGCATTGCTCAGCCCTCCTGGTCTCAGAGCCGCGTCTTCCCAAGGGGTGGCTCTTCCCAGAGAACAATATGGCATCCTGGTCAGTTCACTCTCCACTCTGTATCTCTTGGTATCTAAAACCAGAGAAGCATATCTCTTTTCTAGGGAAAGCACTGTAACCACAGCAGTCTACTCTGTTTTTAAGTAAGGGCAGTTCAAAGATAGATAACGTTATTTCACCCTCACCTGCCATCTGCTGCAGACTCCGGAATAAACTTCCTGGGAGATTTGTGCATGTGTGTAACCTCAGTCCTTCAAAATAACGAACTCCTCTCTCTTTAGGTAGAGATGTTTCTGGTGGTGACATCTTTTCCACGCTAAGCCAGACAGAACTGATATATTCACTTTCTACTATAAATAAATGCTCTAGCTATTACAACCATATATGACCATTTCAGATTTTATTGTCTGGAAATATTCAATTCCCTGAAGTATTGCATACGTGTCCACGAGTCCCTGTGCTGTAATGCTAATGACTCTGAGAAAGCACTTTCATTACCATGGAAATAGCATCAGCACGGGTTAGCACCCTCCATCTGCACTCATGCACACACATATAGTATAAGCATCCTTAGCTATACAGAAAGTAAAATCAGAGGGAAAAACGTAGCTAAGAAAATCCACACCTAAATTCAACTCCCCTGGCCTTCTATGAAGCAACTACATTCACATCTACAGCTTCCAGTTTGGCATATTATAGAAACATAGAGTATTTGCAAAATATCAATCTAGATTCAGCCACCCCACTGCTTAAAAGAGGAGAGGAAGCAGAAAGAAAAAGAAGTTCAGATCCAGGGTTTCAGTCAGGCCAGAGCAGTATTTAATTCATGCCTGGGATGGTCACCACAGTCTGTCCTGCTTATATATTAACCATCTCTGTCACAGCCGTTCCTGTTTTGGTTTTTTGGGGGGGAGGGAGGCAGCTGGTAGAGAAGCCAGACATGCAGAGGACAGTGACAGTCCTGCAGTGTCATTCCTGAGCTTGTTCCCAAGTAACGTGGTTTGCTTTCATTTGCTGCTAGGGCTGACATTATGCTTCTCATCAGGAAGTAGACTTCTGATGCTCTGCCCAGCTTGCATCAGTAATGGGCAACACACTTGTATAATGTAACTCATGTTTTTTAAATGAGCATTCATAGCAGGTAAGAGTATGCCCGCCTGTTGTGCCATGCAGACTCACCAGAGAGCTCCGAGCAAGCTAACTCACGACTCCAGAAGCCTGTATGTTATGCTATGTTCACATAGCCCGGGACAAATTCACATATTCACATTAAAAGGCTGAATTATTCGCGGGGGATACTGTGCCATACACTGCTCCCAGTTCCCCTTCTACTTGAGAAGTCACTTAAAAATCACTGTATGACACTAGATTTTTACACTTAGATCAATCCCACAGGCTGTACTCTCAAATATCATGACAAACATTTGTCTTCTCAGACTTCTCCTTTGCAGAGAGCCTAACATCTTCTGCAAATCACTGCTACAACTGTACAGTGGCATTTTCTATACTTCCTCAGTGATGCCAGCCTCCTCCTAAAAGAAAGAAAAGGAAGGAGGACACAGAGTCTTACCAATCCCCACTGGAGTCCTTTGATCCAAAGAGGGGGAACAAATTTTAAATGCCTATTGCGATCTTCTGTAGGAATGGGTAGTGAGCGCCATGCTTATCCTAGAAACTGCAGTACCAGGCAGGTTTATATATTTTTATGTCAAAGCATATAATCCTTAGATAGGCAGCTAATCTGCTGCCCACAAATGTGTACCAAGAATCTAATAGTCACAAACACCATTAAAAAAAAAATACCAGTCACCAATGCAATTTATATTTTTAAGATCTTTCATTGATAATTTTTCCTATTGTGGCTGAAATTTGATGACTAGGGAATGTGAAATCACAGCCTTTGAATATGATTCAGAAACTATTTCTGCCAACTAAGATAAATGTTTTTAACCTAAAAATACTTTACATGATGTAAAATTTTATGATGTGTTTAACAAATCAGTCCAAAGATTGCACAAACATAATGATGGAAGTGGAAGGCTAGTAGGGAGGTGTGGTGGTACTTCTTTTTTAATTAAAGCCACTAAAGACACAGAAAAAAGTAGATAAACTTTTGGTAAACAAACCCTTCTTCATGTCTTCAGTATGTCTTTTACTTCCAAACCTCCCACTGTGCTTAATAAAAATTTTACCTCTTTTTCCATCTTGGGCTACAACACTAAACTAAAACTACTATGCCACTAAAACAAAATAACGATGGGCACTTTGTTTTAAGGTACATGCTTTAACTCCATTGACTCAGCAGTGGTCAATGCTCAGTAGCACAACTGATAGTAATTACTTCCAGAGGTTTAGGTTCACATTCAAGGATAGTCAACTTCACAGAAGCCCAAAAATTTGATCATAGTTACCCATGAAAATAACCCATGTTTTTGAGTTGTAACCTAATCATTGGCTTATTTGAAAATGTTAATTCTGGAGAACAGTTTGGCACAGCTGAAATTCGGAAGAGCACTGACCTTCCCTGACGGATTGAAGCAGGAAAAAAAAAGTTCTCTCAAGTCCACTAAGAAAAAGAACTCAATGAAATCCAACAAGACAGACCTGATAATTTTCAAAAGAGCTCTGACCTATCTCTAGGTCTCAAAGTAAAAAACAATGCTTTTCCCTCTTGTTTTAATGAGGTACTGTAAAGTCAGCTTCACTGTTTGCATCAAACTCCATCTAATCCAATAAAACCAGACCTAGTTTAGCTATCTGATCCTGAAGGGACCATGGACTCAGAGAGCAAAGGACTTACAAGTCAGAACTGTGACTGGTAGGGCCCATGTAGGGAAATCTGCTGTGTTTGGAAACTAAAGAGGCTCTGAAAGAACAAAACAAAACACTGTCTGCAGATAGACTACAAATTAGCCTGTTGTTAACAACCATTTAAGATGGGGGGGGGTTTATCCAACCATTTCCACAGATAAGTATCAGTGTATCCAGAAGCAGACAGACTAACAGGACCTACTTGCCAGCATCCGTAGACATTTATTTCCTGAGTGCCACATGCGAGTGTAATGGATATAATTAAGAGTCCTTACACAAATCCCTGCACAACTTCTACCAGTCAATCTCCAAGCCAGAGGAAGGCAAAACAAGACAAAGCCATTATGTCACTGATACCCAGCTTAAAAAACAAAGCCACATCTGGTGCCACAAAAGCGTTCCTACCATTTTAGTCAAGTCCTCGGGATGGACCCATAACCACACAGACGAGCCCCAGCAGACATCCCTCAGCCCAAGCTTGGCAGTCAGAAAAAGGCTCCTTACTATTTCATTACAAAATGGAAGTAGGGTTGAGGGTATAGATTTCACATGAGAAGACATATCCTTTGCCACTTCCAGGTCTGACTGACTAGCGTCCATGCATTTGGGCAGATTTTCTCAGGGTAACGGAAACCATTCACACAAGCTGGAGGATAAATGTGAAGGGGACAGTCAGGCAAGCAAACATAATTGCAGAGTTCAAAATCAGAGGTTGCTGGTCCCCAGTCCTCAAGTGGGACAAGAGATGAGAAAAATCCTAGCAATCAGGCAAACTCTACTAGGTAGAAGCCAGCAGGTGAAGTCACTGTGTTGTTTTGGAGCGCCAAGATGCTAGACATGTCTGTGTAGCCCCTAGCACTACAGGGCCCTCCCCCAGATGGTGTACCAAGTGCTGCAAGGATATAATCAGTACCACAATATTGAACATTAGCTTGAACTTTGTGGAATGCATCCGATTGCCTTAATGTCTAGATCTGAAGAGGTTACAAACTAGACCTGATTATACATCTGTTTTAACCCAAATCTATGTCTGAGGCCGTCTTCTAAGAATATTCATGGGCACTTTCCCCCACAGATCCACCCAGCAGGACGGGTGAACTACATGCAGCATGGTCTCCAGACTGACAGCCTGATTCTCTTTGCTTACGCCAGGGCAGGCTGGAGTGAATAATTTCACAGAAGCCAGAGAAATTCATCAGGGTAAAGTCAGTACGACAGAAGAATCGAGCCAGGCGAGCCAACGGGCAGGAGCGCGCACTGGCATGCTGATAGGGCTCCTCAGCCACATGCCGGTGTGTGGTAAGCTAAAGCGTGGCCACAGGCATTTTTCTGTAAACATACTGAGGAAGAGCATCAATCTTAATGCTGACAGACATTTTACACCGTGTTCGGCCATGATGAGAGGGCCCCACCAACGTGTGTCGCAGCAGCTGGCAGGCAGAATCAACTGCCTCCTCCTGCACATGGTACCCAGGGCATGCCCTGCCACCCAGCTCCCCGCCCTCATAAATGCAGGTATTAACCCAGCCAAAAAAGCCAACAAGACAGCAATAGATTCCTAAAGACAAAATGTCACAAAACACTACAGATGGCAGCCCACTCTTGAAGCAATTCCTGTCCTTTGCCCCTAATCTGTAATTGACTAAGTAATACCTGAGACGTTTGGGGATGGAAGGCAGAATATGAACAAGTCCACGGCTGAAGTGAAACAACACGATTCTCCCCTGGGTGTAACTTACAGTAAATCTGTTTCAGCTAAAAAAACTGCTGGTATTTTGTGTCTGCTGGGGCAAGATACAAATTCATTACACAACATTAACACTACACGGGTGAATGTTCTCGTGCTTTGGGGGTCAGCCCAGGTCCCAGGGGAGGTACAGACAACATAGTCTCTATATGTAATGAGCAATTTTTGTTTAGGCCTCAGGTCCCCCGCTGCAGCACTCGACCATTTGTATTTTACTAGCGTCTGCTGTGTGCAAGCTGCTCGAGACACACATACCTATGTGAGCGGTTCCTGGCACAGGAAGGGCCACAGCTGTGAATGCTACCCTGAACAAGTAACACTATGTACCATTAGGCAACAATTGAAATAACGGGTACGTAAACACCTCTATGCTAATTTTAATGATTGCCCTAGAAACAATTTTTTTTTTTTTTTTTAACAGAGGGACAGTCCATTAACTGTTCGCTCACCCAAGCAGTGACATTGGCCTCTTTGCAACTGTTCTTGAGAACAGCAACTCACCAAGAGAGGAGATGATTCACTTGTACTGACAAGAGCATGCAAAATGGGCTACCCAGATTAGCTTCATCCCTGTTTTTATGTACTGCAATACTGCATTTTGCTGTACCAAAACACTCATGAAGACGGGGACATTTGGGTCATGAAGAGGGGACTTTGGCCTTGCTCTGCTGAAGGTCTGAGCCTTCCAGGCTTCAGCAAGTGCTGAGCACCTTGGAAAGTGGGGACTTTTTGCCCATCGGATTTAGAATCTCAAGACACAAACCTCAGAAATAATTAGAAGTAAAAACTTGCTGGCATGTCTCAAAGTGAAACCCACAACTCTGATTAAGTCCCTTCCTCTTTTGCCACTGATTTTGACACCACCACCCACCCCACCCCCAATACTAAAGCCAGAGAAATAAGAAAATTCTTTCACTTAGGGCTTTTACAGTCATTTACTCTGAGGAAAATTTTAGAATACTGTTATAACCTTCTGATAATTGTAATACACACTTCCCAAGCAGAAATGGTTCAGGCATTCAAGAACAAGAAAAGCAAATACACTGTCAAAAATGTCAGTTTCTTGAGCTTATTTTTTTCTTAGAAACGTGACCAGAAAGTCCAAAACCAAGATTGCTAAATCGATAAGAATCCCAAATCCTATCTACTAAAAACTATAAATTGGACACTTACTTGGGCTTCAAAGATAAAAATGAGGGTTTAGACAAGGCAGATTAGCTTTGCAAACTAAAATCCTTCCTTTACATAAAATAAATTATTTGATAAAAGATTAGGTTGTTTACCAAGAAGTAAGCACTTGCCTTCAGCATTTTCTCGTCTGCCCAGCGCTGCGGCAGCAGTGCAGAGCCGGCCGGCACGGTGGACACACGCTCCGAGGGCGCCATCTACACGCCCTGGCCACCCCATGAGCTGGGCATTTTTCTCACTCCCAGATTGCTGTGCTGGGGCTGCAAGGTCCCTGCTCTGACCTTATCATGGTTGTAGCTCTCCTAGCACCAGGAGTTACACGGGGAATGCAGCTGCTTTCTTTTTAGAAAGACCTCCGTCTTCTCTTTTTTTATTATAAAATGCAGATGGGCAGCCACACACACAATGATGCTATTTTTCAGCAGCAAACCACCTCTTGCCCCACTCTCACGTGGCATTGCTCTGTCTCTGGAGATTGTGACTTCCCCTTGCTTTATTTTAATCCATGCAGCATTTGACTGCTGAAAAATCAATGCCTGAAAATCAATATTAGTTCATAAATATCTGCTAGGGACAGGGGGAAGGGGCAAGATGCAGTATTGCCAGCTTCCACCATTTTATCTCAGCTTCAAAGGCTTGCTAATCTCTGCAATGTCCCAAACCCAGGAACCATGTGACTGAGTCACACTTTTTTAAAAACAAAAGTAAATTTCTAATTAAAGCAAGATGCTGGCAAACAGAGCTTAGCTTCAAATACTATTGGGAAAATAACAAGTGCTTTTAAGGACTCGGGGGGGGGGGGCAGACTTCATTCGTGGCCTTTTATTGTTGGAACTGGAAGTGATGAAATTACTTTTTTCTAGCTGTGAACCTCATTACGAAGAGCAGATAATAGGTGCATTTTGCTTGTTTTTCTCTACAAACTTCTCTTTTGGCTGGAGAAACTGTATTTGTCCAGCTCAGTGCTGTTCTCCTTCCACTTTTTATTATGCTTTTTCCTACTCTTTCTTTATTTTCCATCTGTCTTACCAGAACTAGACAGAGACAGTCCTGTGTCTCCATATAAGTGCCACGTAACTCTGCACATCAGGGAAAAAACATCTCTAGGCAGAGATGCTCCATAAGGGCCCAGCATGAATAAATCTCCACAATGGCCAGATATTTTTAGGTGATATTTAGGACCTTGCCTACATGCTGCCGATTTACAAAATCAGCAGGGCAAGCTCAGATGGAGGAAGATTATGCCTGGATCACCCAGAAAGAATAAACTTTTGGAGATGGAATAATTCATTCACACCTCTTCCCCACTCCCTATCGTTAACAACTTGCCAAAATCACAAATCCCAGGGAGCTGCTGCCAAGTTGCTCTTTCTTGGGAGCAATTTTCATGGTGGCTGTGGGACAAGCAGCCCTCCTTCCCTGGTGCCAGCCAGCCCAGCTGCTTGGAGAGAATGAAATACATAACAGGCCTAAGTAGGGTGCCACAGACTGCTTTTCAACTAGGGAGCCATGAGAGCAGATCTGTAAGACAGACTGTCTCCCTGGGCTTTCTCCAAGGAGTCCCTGGCTCTGTACCACCTGCCTCTGCAGAACGTGGCTGTCGCCTGTCAGCTGTGACGTTAGCACAGAGATGTGCCTGCTTCCAGCATGCAGCGTGCCATGCTCTCTGTCTGCTCCAGTACGATAGGAGCCTTTCTTTTCCCAAAGCCCAAGAAGGCTGGAACATGATGCTTAATGCCAGCCTGCGGTTCCTATACAAGTTGTGCTCCAGCTCGCTAAAGCACGCAAGAGCCACAGGCACCAAACAGCTTCTCCCTGCTCCAGCAACTCCACTTACCTGCTCCAACTCCCAGCTATTCTTCCCAAAATTGCTTTCACTCAACTGAGCCACTCAACAATATCAAATTCCTCAGAAACATGACAGGGGCCCATCTGCAACACCACTTCTGTAGGGAAGCATGACTCCAATCAAAGGTTTCTGGAAAGAGACACTAGCAATGCTAAGAGCTTGTGTGCTTGAGCTGCACTGGAGACCACCTCTGCCTCCTGGACAGGAGTATGTAAGAACAAAACTGGAGCACTTAGGAGGCGTGCAGTGGTTAATTTGGCAGAATTATTTTGGGGGCCTCTCACAGATGGTATGTTATAAACAAAGTTCACGAGTGATGTAGTACCCCCAACGGCGAGGGTGGGACTAGCAGCGGGACACGGCTTCCCAGCAATGTCACGGACTGCACTGGGTTGTTGCACATCACAGTGCACTTTGCAGCTACTGAGCTAAAATGCGACACCGCAGGAGTTTGACATTGCATAAATGATTTCATGGAGCAACACACTCGAACAACTTGTTCCATAACTCATGCCAATGCTGTAGCAACTTCCTCACAGAGAAGAGTCTATGGAGTCCCTGCCTGGAAATGAGATTATTCCAAGTAGGAATATATCCACCAGTCTTTTCCAATTGTTTCTTCAGTCTGTTCACTGCATGAGGTGCCTTCTGAAGCCCAAGATAAAATCTGTTGCTAAAGAAGCGGAGCCGGAACTTTGCTTTTAACATACTGAACTTCTGGATTTTTCTACCATAGGAAAGCAAATATTCACATAACTAATCTGGTTTTGTGTTTTGATGGCAGCAGAGTATACTTTCACTGCAGTTTAGGGACTGGGTATAGCATACCCAAAACAGTAAGAAGCCCACGAATGCAGATCCCCGCATTTGTGCAAGTCCCAGCTGCCTAATGACAGAAACTGGTGTGCAGGCACCGCATCTCAGTACCTCAGTACCTGCTTCACCATCGTCCATTGTGAAGCACACACATTCCCATGATTTTTATGGGCAGCACAAGATACTCAAGCAGAACTCAGCTCTTACAATTTGGAAATTTTGCACTAACAGAGGCAAATGAGTTGCTCCCAGACACAAAGATATGTGAGAATTAAAGATAATTTAATGGCTGGGTGTCAGCAATGCCAGGAGAGCAGCATTTCAGGCCATGCTCCTGCCAGCTCATCCAGCTGGCCAGAACTCTAGTATCACCTGCCAGCCCACTACCTTCCATGCATCTTCTCTCCAAATCAGGAGACTACTCAGGTGCAAAAGCCTCCAAGATCCCTTCTTACAGTGAAAAATCACCATTTGAGTGGTTAGATTTGTTGGAAGTTGGCTGAGAGGAAAAAAAGCCCATGCTGGAAACTTAGGGTAAAGGATACAAGAAAGCATAATCAGAAATATTATGAAAGGAAGGTCAGAGATAGTGCCCTGACTATGCTGAGGTGATCATCTACAGATAAATTAGCTACATAACTTAGGAAGTCAAGCCTGTGATCAACACAGCATGATGGACAGGCAAGTCAGTTCCTGCACAGAACATGTCAAAAAGCCAAAGATTTATTTTTTTGTTATTTAGCGTAAAGGAGGTTTGGCTCTGGAGTATTAGATGCAGTTCATGATACTGCAGTGGGATAAAGCCTATGTTTAATGTGCTTAGAAAACCTTCTCAAAATGAAAAAAAAATCCTATGCCACACGTGTCTATTTCTCCGCTGCTTTTCCTATGTGTTAATGGATAGGGATTGACTTTGTGAAATTGCTGCAGCAAGCTGAGAATGATGTATGAAGTGAGAAATTCTGCCCAATGCACAGAGAATATGGATGTGCTATGTTACTTGCTGTGCGTTGCACAGATACACAATATTCATCTCAGTCAGAGCAGCAGCCGGTAAAGCCTTCAAAGCCCAGAGACTTGTGCACACCTGATGCAAAAGCCCAGTAAAGCTGATGACTAACTCCCCATGGTGTCCCCTGACAGCAAAAGAAGGGGGTGGACTAACATATGCAAGTAAACAGGAGGTGATAGAAGGCAGAGGGTAGCAGAGGGCAGAAGGGGGGAACCAAAAAACAAAAGCAAGGGTGTAAGTATCTCTGTAAGGATCAAGCCTCATCATTACAGAGACAATGTCTGTGTGGAAATGCACAGGAGGGATTTAAGCTCCAGCAGTGCAAATGCAGCACAGCTGTCTGCATGGAGAGCATGGGGAATGGAGATTTGAGCAGCAGCATTGTCAAGGCAGGAAGGGTGCATATGGGGCAAGGCGATCAAGCCACGCCACCCCAAAGAGGCATGTATTAACATTTGTAGTGACTTTAAAACATACCTATTTCCATGATCATGCTTCTGCCTTTCCTTCTTAAGCCACTAAGTTGCTACTTGCTGCCCTTGGATGTTGACCATGTATTTGGCAGTATACAAGAGAATAGGAAAGGCATGAGGAGGATAACAGCTGCATCCCATGCTTCATCAAAACAGTTCATCCATTTTCCCAGTGCTCCTACCTATGTAGGTACCTGAAAAAACAACACAACCACCTTTGTGGGAACAACCTCCTCTTCCAAACAAGTGCTACTGCAGCGAGCCTCCTTCTCCACACTCCACATTTCTCTTTTCTGCCACAAGAGCACAGGCAGCTGAGCTGCCGAGGCAGCAAATCTCCCCCACCTCCCCACCAGCTCCATCTGCCCAGAGCACAGCCTGAGGCATGCCTAGCTGGCTCCTCCACCTGGCCTACATCTCTTATTTCAGGAGTTATTCAGCCTTTTGCAAAAACAGGTGGATTTCTACCAGGGAGGGGATGCAGTCTCTATCTATACTGGGATTTTTAAAGTGCATTTGCAAGAGCTCAAAGAAGGTATTTACCTCTTTTTAAGGATGATGCAGCTGCCTCTCTCTCTTTCCTCTCTCTTGGCCCTGTTGCTTCCCTTTAGCACTCCAGGTCGTCTTTAGCCACTCCAGGCACCACATCTGCACTGCAACCTATGGCCCAACGTTTGCCACTGGAAACCATCTACTACAACCTCTCTCTGGAGCTCCTACTTATCTGCATGTCACAGCTTTAGTCTCTGCTTCCTCCTGCGGTAGGGCTCTGTTTAAGTTAGGTGATTTGCCTTAATTATATATCTGCTCACTGCTGCCATTGCTGTCTCCAGACAGCCTACCTTCCTGGAAGGCCTCTCACATCCCCTGTTCTCAGAGTTGGCCAGGCGTTTCCCAGAGAAAAGATGCTTCCCCGCCCCCCCAGTCAAAAATCAAGACTTTTTGAGGAAACCTGTGTGTTTCAGGGAGCAGACAAGCTTTTCCACACAAAGGAGGCCATAATTTAGCAATTCTGTTTTCTAAATGACACGGTGCAGATTCCAAATGGGGGGCTGAAACAACAGTAATGTGCCTGGCCCAAAAAGAGAGCACAGCACTGACATTTATTTACCTTCTAAAGCACTTCTAAGAGAGGGTTGTCTGGAAAGGAGGAGTTTCTGCCCTCTATTTCTCACCTCCCCACACTTCACTAGATTTCAGTCCTGGCCCAGCAAATCCCTGCTCTGCCTAACTCATGGCAGGAAGACCTTGTGCCATCCTCATGCCAGAAGAGTGCCCACTCCCAGACTGGTGACTATGTTGAACCTTGCTTAGCTTCACCCGGGACCTTAAAACCTCTTTGACGAAGTTTTCGTTCAAACAGACAAGCTGTTGTGATTTCAACTGATTTGCATTTTCCCACATGAACATAAAGCCCTCTACTCTTGAAAGCTTTCCAGCCAGCTCTGCCCTTAAATGAGGTGCATAAGGTAGCCATTTCTATAAGCAGTTAGAAAGCAATAGTAGCAGGGCTTCTTCCCGTAACTGTCAGGAGATAGCAGCACAAGTACTCAAAAACATACCCTCTAGTAATGAGATGTACGGTTCAGTCAACCACAGTCACAGCAAACCCAGAGCTACCCCTGCTGCGGCTTTTAGTCTCCAAAGAGAAGACCAGCTTGTTTTGCATTAGGAGTATATTCTGTGAATGCACGCATCTGCTGCATGCAAAAAGTGGCTTTATATGGGAATGGAGGTGTGAAAGAATAGCATAGAATAACAACAGCCTAGAACAAAGTCCACACTGACCTACAGCTCACCTTCCTTGCCTCAGTCACAGAAGTGAGAAGTCCCTTTGGAAATCCATGCTTAAGTACCTCCTTTTTCAGGACCTAAAGAAAATAAAGACATTTAAAAAGCAAAACCACATCCTTTCTTTTTTGTTCCTGCATATGCAGGACATACCCTTTGTGTCTTTGTGAGTATGTGTAAATGAATCTTCATGTGACCCTGGGAGCACACTGACCACATCAGTGATTCTGTGCTTGATGCCATAGGCTACCTGACCTGCATTTCAAAGAAACAAAGTAGTTTTGTCATTCCAGAAACTCAACTCATTATATAGCACTGCACTAGCAGCGATCTGTGAGCAGTGCAGCTCCTAGGACAGATAGAAAGTCAGTGGTGTTATACAACTGATATGCTGCTTGCTGGTGATGCTAAAATTCTTGTGGAAAACTAAATAACAAGACATGTTTCATCAGAAAAAGAACAAAAAAAACCCACCTGATGAAAATTCTGAGTCTCTGCTCTAAATACTGCTAAAAAAAGTAAAAGCTAAAAGTATGGTTATTTTTTTATGGTCATTTTGCCAACAAATTACACTTTGAATCCTCTCTTCCAAAACCAGTCTATTCCTCCCTTCATCTCCTGATAAGGTTTCCCAGTCCTCCAATATTTCTCATAAAAATCTGGCAAGACCTTTACAGAAGTATGAGTGTGCAATATGGACCCTTTGGGTACATCCTTCCTTCCAGCAGCTTCTTCCCTCCCTCTCCATCCGCACTAGCTGGTGTCTCAGAATGGCATTGTGCCCACTCGAGGAATCTGCTCCAAATTCCTGGCGCTGTTGAGAACACTCAGACAGCACAGAAACTCTCCATCTCCTGCCCAACCTCTCCCCATGGGCTTCAGATTAAGTGATTGCTTAACACTTCCAAAAAATACTCAAGCTGCCAATGTAAACTTCATATGAATACTCCTCTGCTACCTTCATGGTCAGGAGATTGACGACCTACAGAGTCACTTAAAATTATTTCCCCATGCTCTGCTTCTGCTAAGCTTTTTTCATTTAAAAAGTTCACCTGTGCAAACATTCCCTCGTGGATGCAATGACTTGAAAGTAGGATGACAGACATTTACTGTCAGCTTGCAAAAACATATGCTAAAGAAATCTGCTCTTACAGATGACCTATATGCACATGCATCACCGAGCTCCATAACAGTCATGTCCTCGTGAGGGGCAGGTGTTTTAACATCCTGCCATACAGGAGCTGCGTGCCTCCGACTGAGCTGAGCAGTGAAGAACTCAATACGTTACTATTCTTCAAATTTTTAAAAGTAATATACCAGTGATAATTGCATTTCTTTGAAGACTTTGAGCCCAAGTAATTGCACTTGGAAGCAGAAAAGCGTATGCTTTAACCACTTTGTGAAATAGGGATAAGATTTAGGGATAAAGTTAAGTTACTTGTTGAATTAGGCTTTCATCATTCTTCAGCATAAGAAAAACAAGAAGAAACTTTTCCTTTAACAACTCAAAAGAAGGGAAACAAAGATGAGAGACTGAGAAGAGAAGGAGAAACAAGGAGAAAACAACATCATCTGCTCCTCCTAACAACTACTCAGGGGTGATACTCAGTGAAGAAGCATGCTCCGTCCTACCTGGTATCCTGTTTATTCTCTAAGATTAGCAAGTTACTAATATTTTGTAATTCATTTCTTTTTGAATCCTTATTTGTTCTTGCATTAATGGTCAGTCCACGGGGACAGTTTGAATCTTCACTGTTTCTCTGGGAATAGGTAATTACTAGTCATGTCAGGGAATTCTGGTCCTGCTCCTTTAAAAGTAGTTTGCAATGGCACTGAACATCCATAGCTCAGAGCTAAACCTCTCCGATGATGCAGGGCACACATGAATTGGGACACAAGTTTCTCTAAGGCAGAGGTAACACTTCAGTGCTGAAATCCCTTAAAAGCCACTACTGAAAAGTGGTCAACTGAAAAGTGGTCAACTCAGAGAATGGAGAGTCCTCCAGACAAATGGGCTAAAAGAGGGGGAGAAAATAAGATAGAGAGGTTTGGTTTAAAATCCCTGGCTTATCCCACCCTCTAAAGCCATTTAAATATACATTTATTCATCTTTTTAAGGAAAGGAACATGTCTGAAGTTTTCTGCACAGTCTATGCACCATCCCTTTCCCCTGCAGTCCCACCAGGTGCAATCAAGACACTGTCTGAAAATTAATCCCACATTGATTGTCTTTCAGGGAAAAAGTCATTCTGACTTTTTTTTTTCTGCATAGCTTAAGGTATCATGTAAAGGAATGCTTTAACATTTTCAGGAGAAAAGGAACACAAGTTAAAATCCATTTTCTTTCTCTCCATTACTGCATTGTGCACATTCTCACGGTTCTGTGTGACTTCTGCATAGTAGTTGTCACAAGCTTTTCTGGAGGAAGAACACAGCTAAGTGATTTCCTTGGTTGAAGATTTAGCATTAATTTTGCGGGTGTGTTCATTCTAGGACTTGAAGACGGACTTAAAAATCTCTGTTGTCTAATAGCAAAACTGAAGCTGGGGTTTAAAATATGAATCTTGGTATTAGGCAATCACTTTTCCTTCAGTTTTCAAAACATTACATAAATTGTAAATAACCCCATACTGAGGAGATAATTTCATCATATATGATTAGCTATTGTCTGAAGGGAATAGCAGAGTGTAAAGTACAAAATGACAGAATTCTACTATTTTTCCTCTCTAGAGTTTCAGATCAACACATTCATCTCATCCTCTTGCCCTCCTAATCACTGTGCAATAGCAGTGTGTGTCTTGAAGCAATGCCAGAGAAACAGTACATGCATTTCCATGGCAAGTGAAGCAATCCTCTGACATCTAACTACAAAATACTTGGGGATCCATAAAGGACAAAAAGATACCCAATAAAAAATTTAGATAGCACCAGTTCTTCATGCTGACAGAGCCTAAAATTAAAAATTGAAAGTCTAGATTAACTGCACAGAACCTACGCATAGATATGAATAGTTAAAGAGGGCATAGCCTCATCTTGTTCTTATATAACAGTTACTGCCATCCATTCACTAGCACCAGTGATAGCCATACAAACTTTTAAACAGAATTTACTCATTTTGGAATCTTCTCATTTACCTTAAAAGGCTCAGAGGAAGAAGGGTAATTCAACAGGTTACAGCAAACTGGCCACGTCTTGAATGAAAGCATGCAAACGCCTGTTTAATTAACAACACATATTGTTGCCTCTGCTCATCTAACTTCCCACAGCCTGCTACCAGCTTTGACCGGTTTTCATAACAATAAAATGCAATAAATGAATTTAAGTCCTGAAGGACTCTAAGCTGCAATGTAGGAAAGTCGCGAAAGACAAATGATGTCTTAACTAATTTTGTGATTTATTATTCCCCCAACTTTGCTCATCTTGTGATGCAGAACTCATTTTTCTATTTGGCAGATAGCTATGTCAACCCTGTTAATAGGTAGTATTACCATCACATAAATATGTTTGTGAAAATAAGTGTGGTTTCACTCTGATGCTGACCTCAGCACTTCAGTTCTATTACAAGCACAGGATCTGTCAGTAACAAAAATTGATGCACTTATCCAGAGATTCTGCTTGTCTGCCACTAGTATTTTATTCATTTTTCTTCCCCAAAAGTTCATATCTAAGCAAGTGCAGATTCATGGTTTAAACTACTGTCTTGACACATCATCTGTTGCTTTGTAAATTCTTACAAAGAACGTAATTTCCACAGTCTTTAGGAGATAAACGATCGTTAACCATCACTGAGGGCACTGAATTGAACTGAATTTAACGTGGATTGTGTAAACCTAAATGGACTTAAAACTCACTATTTGAAAGATTTCCTCAGTAAACATTAAGAATAATCTTAATTGAATAACTCCATTCAATACTTCTAAGATGCTTTTAGGTGTCAGGACTCAACAGCTGAATTTTAGGGTGAGACTTTCCAAACCTCAACTGTTTTGTCTGAAATTGAGGACTTTCAGTATTTGGTGGGAGTAGGTTTATGCCAGTGGTTAGCAATACTGAAGTTCTGTCCACTCTGTCTAGACTGTTTCAGGAAAAGTACAGTATAAAACATAATTCAGCACTGCCTGATTTTAAACCTTCATCTTCGAGTGCTGGTACAGCATCTGGACACAGTCAGCTTACAGGTCCCTGACTGTGAGCATAACTTTGTACTAATCCTTGCAGAGCTTAGAGCAGCCTTAGGACTGTTTTAATCTCAACAAGCAAGTACTGATTCCCAAAGGGCTACCTGAAAAGATGAGGATAAATAGAGCGCAGTACAGGTGGTCCAGATTTCTTCCCTGTCCTCATACTCAACAGCGGATGCACATGCTTTCAAAACCCGTTGTCAGGTGTTCTGATAACATGATGCTTTCTCATCTGGCTATATCAGAATAAATTCTATTTGGAGGAGTGGGGGCAGATCTTAAGGTAACAATAAAAAACTGATTACTTTCCAGACTTGCAGTGGAAGTGCGGCAATAAATTGATTCTGAAGTACTCTGACACTCGAAGCATCAACATTTAATTGTATTATTTCTGAACATGATTCTCATTCTAGATGCCTTTGATTTGATTCGGTGCTCCTAATACATATATATACACACGTTCAAGACTTTCATACCTTCTTGATATCTGTCAACATGATTGGCTTCTCACATCCCAAAATATTGTTTGTGGGTGATCTTGGTGATCATCCTTTCTTGCCAAGATATTTGCTTCTTGAAGACGTCTGCGGAGCTGAAATCTGACAGACACTTCTGAACTAATCCTCTAGTGGACATCTGGATTCAGTGACCAACTAGACCATCCGGATTCAAGATTCTTCCTAACTTAACACTAACATATCGATGCCTAGAAATTCTGGCAACTATTGTAATCCCATTTTTTCAAGTAAGGCGGCAAAGGTAAGAAGGAAATGAGCTCTTTGTGCACTGCCATGTGCTTTACTCTTGAGACTTGGCCATCATCATCTCCCACAGGATTCTCCCACAGCAAAGGTTCATTGTTTTCTCTTGGCAAGAAATAGCTACTGATTTTTCAAGACCACCAGCACAATGTGTGGTATAGTCAGAAAGTCTTTTTCAGCAATTAGACAATATTTTTAGACTATCAGCTGCTAGAATAGCATTTGGACTGCAGGAGCAAGAACAATCCTGCTTAATCTCATAATGCAGGGAAACCAAACCAGTGCAAAGCCACCTTCCCCTCTTATCCTGCCTTGTTCAACTGTACTCAGAGCTTTGGGCCTTCATTATGCATGGGAGAAAATAAAACTTTTTTACTGTTCTGCCTTCTAGGTACCTTAAATGACAAAACACTCCTGGTTCCCCCCAGTCTCAGAAAGTGTTTTCTAAGGGAATGAGTTACTTGTGTTGTTCCTATGGTGTTTTGATGCAACACGATCAAAGCAGAGCTTGACTGTAGAATAGCAATATCCTCTTGGAGGATACCAGGCATTCTACCTCAACGCAATCCATCCCAACTTCCCAGAGTTGTTAGGAAAAAGAAATTGCAGTAAATCAGGTCAGTTGTTTTCTCAAGAGGCAACATGTATTTTAAAAAGCCAGTAAATTTTATCACTCAGAGGCATGGAAGTTTTAGTGCATCTTTTCCAGTTAAATGAATATAACCAAAATAGCAAACAATACATTGTTTTGCTTAAACAATTTGCTATTTTACAAGCTGCACTTCACCTGGGCTGTATTTTCAAGATATAGCTATGTTAACAACTTGTTTGCTTTTTCAAACCAATTTTAAAACCTTTCTAATCTTCCACTTTGCTCAGAAGTTGGTGTGAGCTGCATACCAACAGAAGAGAGACATCAAAAGACTAAAGAATGAAACAGGACAGCCAAAAGGCCCATATTCACTCTCATCACTTTGTGACATTCTCTAAAAATAAAGGAAGCAGCTAACCATTGAAAACCCTGACTTTTTTTTTAACACAAAGGTATATGAAATTCACCATACGCACATGCAAGCCACTGTAGTAAGTGGGTGATTAACTGCTTTATGATAGATTCTGAAGGTCATGCAAAGAATTTTGCCTTCCCAGTTGCTTTGCAATCTATCCTGTTTTACCCTGTCATAAACACCTGCTGTTCTGACAATTGCATTTAAGATGGACTAAAACGTTATAACATCAGTCTATAAACTGAAGCCTGAGCTCGCCCTGGGGAAAATGCCTTACCAGAATTCTTCATTGGAAGGAGGAGAGTTGATGAGGAGATAGGGACAAAGTTAGCACTGTCTGAAGTTGAGCTTTTCATTCAGACGTAGGTTGAGAGGCACGTCACCTAAGGGTCTGGAGAGAGATGGGACTGGGGGAAACTGCAGGCTGAACGTACTCCCAGATTCCCTGCAGTGCAGGGAACCTCAGGAGATGGAGTTCCCAGCATGGGGCACCAAAATAATGCCTGAAGTTACGCATTTGCATATGTGTGTACATTTACACAGGCACCTAAAGGAAAACCAGCAGGTAAATTAGGGTGAAAAGCATAACCAGTCTGCATGGCAATGAATTGCAGAAGTCCTTTTAGCCTGCAGGACCTGGGATCTGTGGAGCCAATGGACAGGTTAGGTCTAGTTAGGCAGGGACATCATCTTTACATTAGCCCTGTCACAGAGCCACTCGAGGATCATGGAGGACAGCCAATGCCAAGTGCCCGATGCAACAACTTGTCCTCAGAAGGACAAGGCACTCTCTCACCTGCGGGGCTCCAGAGGGGTTAGTTGTAGCAGGTTTGCCATCTCCAATCCCTGTACCACCACTTAGTTTGGACTGAGTAGCACATCTGTTCTGTTTAATAGCTGTTCGTCTGCTGTAAAAGATCTTTTGTAGTCTTGCACAGCAGAGATCATGTTAAGCCTAGACTGACTTTTATGGCAACAATATCTTGCTGGATAAAAAGCCTTCTTTTATCACGTATCGTATTAAAAATAGTATTAACATCCATTGCAGAAACACGGAGCTGGTTGACACCTCCTATGTGAAGTTGATTCATGCTTGTGCTAAACCTGGGTACGGTCCAGCTGACACAGTCAGCTAAGTTATTGCACTGCCAGTTTAATATTTTGCCATCTGCTAACTGAAAGCTCTGCTGCCTGCTGGGTCCCATAAAGACTTTTATTTATTACATTACACATGGCAACATCTGCCACAGAATTCAGCTCGGCTCAGCTTCCTAATTAAACAAACAAACACTACATCTCCAGTACACGATTGGGTCTAACTATTATTTATAAAATCTGAGATAGGTATTTAAAAGATATACATTGTCTGTTCCAGATGAACAAATACCCCTCCCCACAGTCTGGGGCAGTGGGGGAGGGATTGTTAGAACAAGCTTAAGATTCTCAAATGCTCCATTTTACCATCACAAAGCAGCCAGAAGTTGCTGCATTTCTTGTTATTTTGCTCTTATTTTATTCTTTAAATTATTCAATTTACACTAATTAGAAATATAAGATTATTTCAAACCCCTATTAGTTTCTCCCCTGAGTACTGTCTGTCTGTAAAAGCAGGGAAGAATACGTGTCTTCCCTCGTGCTTGATTTCAGAGAAGAAAGTGGCACTAGATGAAGAGAGACACCTGATCTTAGCAACACTGCACTGTTCAGCCATCACAAAAGACACCATGAATGCACTGCCCAAGTCCATTTCAAACTTCATCTTAATGAGAGAAATCACTGAAAAACTATCACTGGCTATGCACCTACATCAAGGCTCTCCCATCTGTGCTAGTCACCTGCAGTTCAATCAGACTGGGAGAAAAACTGGATGAAATCCAGGCCTAATGAATTCAGTAGGAATGTCACAAGTTCTTCATGTTTTTTAAAATCAGTCCTAAACAAAAAATTAAATTTTATTTAAACTTTAACCCTTCTTTTGCCAATCTCTTTTCTTTTAACCCATCTCTCATTTTAAACATTAAAGGAAGGATGTCTACAATTCCAAACATGCCACCTCCTCCAAAAAATTTCATTTCCCAAGTTTAACTTTCAGAAGTCAAAGGGACAAAATAGCAGAACTAGAGTTACATTTTCCACTTTGCCACTCTTTCATCTAGTTCTCATTTACTGCATTCAGTTGCAAAAAAGACAAAAGGAGAAGCAAAATTAACCATTGGGGCGGGGGGGGGGGCTCAAAACCCCATGTTGACTCTAATTCTGTAAAATACAAATAACGTCCTAAAACCAGTATCTTGGTTTCATTTTTAACCAACTCCATTTACCCCTGGTGCCTGTGTCACACCAAGGGAGCCCTTTTATTCTCTTCAGAAATTGGCCTCATTCCTCCTTTAATCAAGAAACAGAAATCATTTCATTTGCACCACAATGATAGGTTTGTGCTGGCTGCCAACATCCCCAGTCCCTTGGGGTAGGAAGTCATCCCAGTCAAGAAGAACAATATTGTTGTATTTATGAAAATAACATTGATTTTCAGTTAAAATCATTGCCTTTAAAATATTTTTTTTCAAAACCACTGATAACCTGGAGATTTTTAATCCCCACATTTGGTGTTGAGGGTGGTGGCCACCCTCCTGCCCCCTCTGCCAGGCCGGGGTGGGAGGAATCTACAGGTTTCTCTCAACAATGCAGTTCCCTAGGAGTGCCGATTCAAGACATCAGCTTCTCTCTGACATGCCAAAACATGCACCTCTGCAGCCATGTTATTGCCATAGAAATGAATCGATATAAGATAATACAGGCTGCCAAATCATCTGCTATTTAAAAGCCCCAGACACTGAGCTATTCGGGAGTGACTTAACAGACTCCCTGTCTACCTTAATCTTTTGGCGTTAGAAAAACTCCCTATATAAGTATATACAGCTTTACTGTACAGTTCCTTTGCCACAACACAAATAAGACAAGACAAGACCATATTAAACAACTTATCTCCTCCATGATCCACAGCACCTATGTATGGAACATTTATAAAAATCCTTTTATTTCTAAGGTGAAATGCAAACCTGGAAAAACTGGCAGCTCTACATATTCAGATTAAACAAGATGTGCTACAGGATATGTTTGATGTTAACTGCTTTTGATTAATTTTGGAGTGTAACATTTGGACATTTACAGGCTCAAAGAAATTATGAATCTTTTTCCATATCACTAGTACCTGCACAATGAATTATTTATGACTGAATCATCACAAACAGACCACCCCCTAACAATACATGATCTTTATTATCTTTCTTCTCTAGTTCAAATATTAAGTCTGCCATCACTTTTCTGAAGACCCTGTAGTTCGGCACAAAAGGAGGTGGCAATAAAGAGACAGAAACCTAATTACTTGCACATAAAAAGATGAACACAACTGCCAGGTGCTGTCAGCACTGACAAAGACCAGGTTCAAACAACTAGAAGTTGCCCCTTTAAGCTAACAGTTCCCATGTGCCCCAAGCTTATGGGCTCACTGGATACCTTCCAGGTAGTCGTTAACTAGTGATACTTTACTACTTACCCTGTCCTATCTGGCCCTGCCTTGTTCTGGCCTTAGCCCTTGTTTTAAGAGAATTTCAGAAGTTCACTACGTTTGGGTACCTGCTTTCAGTGAGACCCTCCTGCCCCGTTCCCCAGGCACTGAGCCGTCCGGACTGCAAGCACTGTCAGGCAGCAAGCCCTGCACAACAGCTGTCATAGCAAAGCCCTCAATTTGCACCATTAGTTTCCCTTATTAGCGTGTGATTCTTAGGAAAGGGGGAGATGACAGAACAGACTCCCAGTGACGCCCTTTCTCCCTGTCCCAGGCAGGTGCGCTTATTGGCCTGTTCATGTCTGGGGGCTCAGGGCACTGAGCCAGTCAAGTTGACGCTGGAGGAATTTTGGGCAAGGAATGAATGCCAGTTAAGCTTGTACTGTTTCAATATCTCATCATGCTTGGAGGCAGAGCGCCTTTCTTTCCAGCATTGCAGGAATACAGGTTAGTCTTTAGAGGCAGTTCATGCCTTTATTCATCCACCCATTGTAAGGAACCCCCTGCTTCTTTCCATAGCTTCAGGACACAAAAACAGCCTGCACTTCAGGCTCAGCCATATCTTTCATTTTTTATGTCTACACATGACAAATATGGACCACCTCTCTGATAATAACATCCATACAAATAAACAGGTTAGCAATCCTGTCTTGTTCATGAATGTACTTCTCTCCCTGATGAAAAGCTATCTCAAGAACAGCTGGACAAAAGCAGACACCTTACAACGTGGCATTTCTCCCTGTCAAATGTCAGTGTGCTCTTCAGTATTCCAGTTTAAATATTTCTAATGCCATACATCACTTTCTCTTGATCTAGCACTCTGTGTATCAGGTCCTAAAAATTATATGTCATAGAACTGGTGTTTCTTAACACCTTCTCACACATTGTAGATGAACAGGAAAATTTCGAATACTTAGGGAGATGTTAATGGAATTTGACAATTTGCATCAAGCAAGAATGCATCCAGTCCTCAGAAGAGTCGTCCCAGGAAGAGGCTGTGACAGCTCATACTGGTGCCCACAGAGAGACCCTCAACCAGGAGGGGAAATTATCTCGAGGCCGTGCCAATCAGACATGCACTTCACCATGGGGAATTACTGCTTCTGGGTGACGTGAGCTGTACAGCAGTATTTGCCAAACTGACAGGTTTCCACTTTTGCATAGTCGCTTTTTCTGCGCACGTTCCAGCGGTGGCTCCTGCAGTTCAGTTTAGCTGAACCGAATCCCAGCCTTCATGCAAGAATCAAAAGATTTCACCGCTGACACAGCAAATCCTTCTTTATGCCACAAAATTCCTTGTGCTTCTGGGTCAGTTCCCAATTCAAATGGGAGCATGTCCAAGATGTTTCCTAACACCGTTAAAGGCAACAGTTCATTTCTGTTCAGGATCATTTCTAGAAAGTGTCCTGTTGACAAGATTATCCTCTATTCACAGAAAGACCATTCCAGGAAGAACAAGCACAATTGATCCTAATTATCTCCTATACAAAGCATGAGAGCTCAGGAGCTGGTCTAAGGGTACAAAATTCCCTTCCACAGTCTGACATTCAGCTTATGCACTTTAAAGCCAGTGGCTCCTGAAGATGAGGCAACAGTAAAAGAAAGAATTGAAAAGCAGAGTTTATATTTAAAAGAGACTTAACATTAGCAGAATGTGTCTGTTTGCCACCTGCACCATTTTTATCAGTACACCAGGTAGATTGTGGCCCACCATTTTTTTCAGAAACCAGCGTGTCTTCCTGTAGACATCTTACTGTCTACAGCATAACACTCAGGCCTCAAAATCCAATGCCATTTTTTGTGTAGACCAAGAATACATTAATACCATAAATACCAACCAATACTCAACAACTGTGTTGGTAGCAGACAAATCCATATGTACTATTGGTTATGCTATTAACTGATAGTGATACAATATATCGTAACAACATATCTGGCCCAGATAAATACTTATTCACTGCTACTCTGAAGTTACACCGATTTCTCACCCTCTGCTGAGGCTTTTTAGGTGCAACATCCACTCAGATCCACCCTGTGCCACCCAGTGATCTGGAAGTGGTAGTGGAAAGGCTCAAGTCCACACAGCCATTAACTTGTCAACAGAATACAGAATAATGTAGAGCTGTTCAGGTGTTGCTCCTTCTCTTAATAAAGCCCCACAGAACTTAGCAAAACCACATCAATTCTATACCTAGAGTTAAAATAAAATTTGCTATTGATGGAAGAATGACCAGTGATTAAAGGGCATCATTGCCTGTTTGTTTTTATAGGGACTTTTGTGTAACTGTACACAATCCTAGTCATTGCATAAAGAATTTTCTCCATTTTTTAACAGATTCCTACTGTTTTGAGGGGGCAGTTACATTCAGTAGAACTTTTCCATGGAAATCCCCTCAACTGTTGCTCTACTAAATTCCTTTTAGTTCAAATAATAGATCTAAGGAGCCCTAAATCTGCAGCATTCTACGCTTTTCATCTGAGGTTTTCCTTGAAAGCACTGACCCAGGTTTTTCTTGCCAAAACACTAATTAACACTGAAAATAAAAGAAACAATCCTATCAAAAAAACATACTGAAAGTAACTGCTGGGACATTCACTTTTGTACAGAATGAGACTCAAAAAAAATGACAAGTGAAACTTCACCCTAATTGAAGAGAAAATTGGAGAGAATATCAAAATTCTCCCTGAAATGGCTGATTCAGTATGCATGGAAAATCTAGATAAACATCGTGTGATCTTCCTGAACCCTCTGAGACACAAACAATGCAATTAAAAGGAAACATTTACTTCCACTCTTGATGGTATTACCTGAGGGACAGCAGATGCCAGATAGTTCAGTGTTTATTAGAAGCAAGTAGCAAGTTTGGCAATTGGAATTGGCTCAACCCTCTCTCACATTTTTGTAATTTTATAACACCATATGGTCACTACAGATTTCTCTGACTATCTTCCGGTTTAAGTTCAGCTGTTTCACAGAACATTTAAACTGAAGTTAAACATATTGAAGACATAATGATAAGCAACAAAGATATTTTAGTGGGGGCTGTAAAACTACTAAGTGCAGATTGCTATTTGAATGAGTTAATATTTGTTAATAAAATGCTTAGTACCTTTGATCTTTGGGGTCTGGCCAACCAGATGAGGTGTACACTGATCCCCAGAGCTCACAAGACCACAACAAGACTGCTGGGCTGAACTGAAGCATGACCCCGAGAGCACAATGAACCTCCTGAAGCATGGTGACACACCATGGCTGCTGACAGCTCAGAAGATGGGCACATAGGTACATCGTATTTAAAGCTTTATAGAACTTAACAGCATCCTGTTCTGCCTTCAGAGGTGAACAGCAGACTAGTATTATGTGCCCAGTATCATTCATCTAGATGAAAAGTAATTCTATTTTGCTAAAGCTTCCAAGGATGAAGAAAAGCCAGTACTAGGAGGGTATCATGATTCTGCACTGGTATTGTCACTTGCCTTAGTTTTGTACCCCATATTCTGCTACACTATGCAAACTAACCCAGTCTTTCCATGCCTCTGCCTTCCTCCACCATCCCCTCTCTCCAGAGCCAGGTCAGTGCTAGCTCCGGTCTTTCTGTTCCGGCAACAAAGAAGGGAAAAGCTGCAAATGGGCTCTAACAGTCCTTCCACTCCATAGCGAAGTGCCAGAACAAAGCTGCTGCAGGTATGGGGTCCACATCTCCAGCCAGGAGGCTTGTGAAGGAGTACCGTACTCCTAGAGGAGTGGAGCAGGAAGGGTATTCACACTATATCTTAAGCCACTGCTTCATAGTGGTGTGAAGTTCTCCAGGGACAGCCAAGCCAACTCAAATGATTTGGGAATTAGGAATTTAACAGGCAATTCTGCCCCCACCTCTTCTCCCAAACACATACCTCTGAAGTTCACTTTGACCACAGCTCCATATAATTTAATTACATTGTGATTCTTGTTGATGTTGAAATATTTTGGAATCAGGGTCATGAAAGATTGCATGCTGTTGCTCATTTACAGCTTGTCCTACAATTACTAAGGTAGCAAAAAAAGCCTCATGAGAAAGGCAACAACCATGGAAGACCTAGGGCTCCGCAATAACAGAGTATACAGAAATTGGCACAAAACTTATTAGACCTTTTCCTAAACCACTTTCAGGTTCTTGGAGTTCAGAAGTTAGTCACTACTCATGCCAGAAGCAGCTACTACAGTCATTTCACTTTACTATATGGAGCACAGCTCCTAGAACAGTCTCTGTTAGGAATGCTTAAGTTCAGCTGTTCATCTTAAAATATATGAAAGACTTCTTAACCTTGCTGTCAGCCTGGGCCCTGCAATCCTCCTTGACTATTAGACAACAAAGGAATTAGTATAGCTATGCAGAAGGGCTGCTGTTCCAAGATTTTTTGCAACTAAAATGTAATTGTGGGTCTTGACTACTATTCAACAGCTCATGTCTTCCCCTCTTTATTTTTTTAAACAGATTTCCATATTGATTTTATGGACTAGATTTTGGTTTGGGTTTCTTCTGTTTCTACTTAAGAACTTTTCCGTCTAACTTCTCCTCTCCCCATGTAAATAGGCACCTCTTTGCACCAGGGAAAACCATCAATTTAAAATTAACTTAATCTTTGCAAGTATTTAAACAAATATCCAAGGAATTCAGAATTCAGTTTCTAGCTTCAGTAAATGGCCTCAGCCACACAGTGATAGAAATCAACCTGACCTCCGCCAACAGCATTTCCATCCAGTCTTCCAGTTACTGCTTCCAGTGAAATTACCCACATGCTCATGCTTAAACAGATTGGTCTTCTCATAGTGGAGCCATGCTCCTAAAACAAAATGTGAGCACCAATGTGGCAAGAGGGCAAGCAACTCAAGTCATGAGCGATTGGCATATTAGGTGCCAATCAAATGCCACTGAATTCCCAGGGAATTGAGGGCAATGAGAGCTCCAGCTAATGAAGTCCTACATTTGCTGGACTGCAAAATATGTTTTCTAAAAATGCATCGCAGAAACATCAGTATGACATGGCAATCTGTTTTGTTAACAACTTATTTAACCGTGTAATTTATTGGCGATATCTACAGCAAGGCAAGGTATTCACAAGTTCTTGCTCCTCCATGGCAGAAAGCAAAAATATATAAATCATATGAAATAGAAAAACCCAAGAGGGTATTTAAAGCCTGCTCTTATTTTAGCTCCACAGACTTAAACGATGAGTTCAAGCCTGACGCTATGGCAATGCAATGGGTCTGGGCCTCATTAATTTTTAATCAACCTTTATCCACCATAGCTTTTGAAACAAACAGTTACTAATGACTAGTCATATGTCAGTCTAACGAATGGGATGCAGACTTCCATTAAAATAATGAAATTAGCTTGTTTGGACTTTTGTTCCAGTTCCATGGCACAAAGCCCCAGGTAATTACAGTTAGCACTACTTGCCCATATTAAAGTCTGTTTATTTACTTAAGGTCTTTAGTGAGGACATCCCAATTTAGCTCATGTCAGCTGTTTTTTGTGAGTCTAGAAGTACTTGTCTTATTAACAAAGAGATAAATACATGCAGGCAGTGCAAAGTGCTAAAACATCAATTATGTACACATAGACACACAAAAATAGAAACATTGTGAAATGAAAAACAGAATAAGTGCACAATCCCTAGCCATATAAACACATCTCAGTGTTTCCCGTGTGGCAGCAGCAATTACTTTTGGGAAACAGAACAAAGTCTGAAAGGCATCTTTGCTAAGTACAATTTGGCCCCTTAAGCAACCTCTGTCCTTTAAGATCCTGAGTATAGGCTAAAATAAACTGAGCTAAATTTTCAAATATTATTGTGCTCTAAAGTGCCCAAGTCGTGACACATTGTGATGACCTTATTTTTAAAAGTGTATCAGTCTGGCACCTCAAACATGCCCCCTAAAAACGAAGGCACCTTCAGCCTAGTTTCCAATGAGAAGCTGTTATTAATATGTTATTACAAACATGTTGTAACAACATAAACGTTGTGAATAGATCATACTCAAGACTTCACAACAGTTTCTTCCAAAGTTACTTCAGCAAGCCTCTAAATCCCATAATCACAGATAACATCTAAAAGTGATGTAGATCAGCCCTGTAGAGATGACTTCTGGAGCAGCTGGAGGTCTCGGTGTGAGCATGCAGGCCAGGCGAGAAGTTACCATGCACAGCAAATTCTACTGCTAACAGAGTACTTTCTTAATAGCGGCCTCTATTTTATAAGACTAAAAAAAAAGTCTGCAGTAAATAACCTCAAGTGCCAAAGCAAGATTTGTTAAAGGAAGAACGACTTAACAGCCATCACTAAAGCTACCTGGCAAATGAATACAAATATCTACTGACTCAGAGAATGCATTGTATTCATTTTTATGGTTTTAATGTCTTCTAGGTTTTCAGTGAACTATTCTGATCAGTACTGAGACTTAAAATAAAATCCTGTAGTACAACTCTTCAGAGAGACAGAGGCCACTCCTGCTTGTCCCCTCGCAGCCTGTGCCCCCCAGAAGCAAGGCAGGAATCAGCAAACCCTCTGCATACACAGGGCCTGCCCTGCAAACAGGTTAAGAGGTTTCCCACTCACACGGATCAGAGGCAGAGGTAGGAAAAGCCATGGCTTCCTTTTCCTGGCACGGCAGGAAAAGCCATGACTGTTTCTACCAGCCCCCAAATATTCTACCTGAAGTAGAAGAGCAGACAAACCAGGAATTTTGCAACAGAAGACATCTTTCTCAAAGAACACTGATATGACCCAAACAAAAGTTTTCCCAACACTTTCTTTTTTCCCCAGAAGTATAAAAAATACTGATATAGATCCTCTCCCCAGTACCAGGTTCAACTCTGCTCTATGAAAGTCCAGGGAAGATGGGGCTGCCAGTTTGGAGTGACAGCCGGGCAGAGCAGGGACACCAATTTGTCTCTCCTTGCCCTGACTGACAGACCCTCACCTCTCCTTTCCCACATCCCTCCGGAAATCTCCGAAAGATCTTTTGTCTCATTGCTGGTTGAAAAATACAGCTTTCTAACAATCGTCACAAGATGGGGAGAAAAAAAATCTTCTTTCCTTTTCACATGTTTATGAATTATGTGCCTGCAATAGATTGTGTTTATGAACACAAAAATCCATCATTAATTATACAGCAATTCCCACTTTCTTAATTCAGTTTCCAGTCTCAAATTGAACAGAATATTTTCATAGCCACAATATGAATCTCTGTGAAAGGGAAACATGGGGTTTTTTTTTCTTTCCTCAGACACATCCAGCCACCCTGTAAACAGACAGATCTGGAGCAAATGCAAGCCAGGACAGAGCCCATGGTTTAATGGGATTTAGCAGGAAAGACTCCGAATTACTCCAGCTGACAGCTGTAACTGATGCCACAACATTTCAAAAGTGATTAGAGAAATGGAGGGCAAGTGCTACGTCCAGTTATAGTTACCTTGTCAGAGCTGACGTCCAGCACCGGATTCTCCCAGCTTGAAGTCTGACAGTTCAAACTGACAGTGCAAATGCCGGTACTAAAACCTATAAAAGCCTACAATTTCAGGGACATTGTGTTTACAGAGGACTGTCTAATGCAGGAGAGCTCAAGGACCTACCTTCCTTTCCCATTCAAAGTACATGAGACTTGATGATTATTTGACTAATGTAAGTCACTGTTGATAAACTTTTGGGGTTTTTTTTCCTGAACTTAGGTAGTCTTATGACTACTTAGAAGTAGTCTTAGTAGTTCTACTTCGGTAGAACTTACGTAAGCATTAAAAGAAGATTTGTGAAAAGACGGAACAAAGGGAAAATGATATCAGGTGTGCTTTGCTCTCTATTGTTAGCTTCCCCCTGAAAAACAAAAAGCATTGAGTTTACCAGATACTCTTTCTGGGAGAGCCAGGCGCAAAAACAAAGCAAGCTCATGTTACTGTTTTGTCCCTCCCACCACAAGCCAGAGGACACATCGATCTCAGCTAAGTTGATTTAGCTCAATCTGCAGTCTTCCTCCTTTTATATTACATTAGGCCCTGATCCATCTTTCAAATTACCTTTGGCAATTAACTGACGTGGCTAATTCAGGAGCTTAATTGCTCTCTGTTACTCATGTAATCAATATAGACAAACCACTGCATTAGCATAATAGGTAACTCAAGTAAAATAGTTAAAAGTTTCATGGTTTCATCCAATCCCTAGAGCTCAACAGTCCCTACTAGAAATAAGTCCAAGTGACTTTCCCATGTTAACGCAAGAAAAGCGCAGCACAGCACGGAACCAAGCTCAGATATCTAGGGACCTACACCATCACTTCTTACAAAACATTTCCTCCCCTTTTGCCAAGGCCCTTTACAGAAGCTCAGACAAGTGATTCCTGATCAATCCTTGATCAGGTCCGGTACCGCACTGTGTCAGACAGGGTGCTCCTCTGGCTGAGCTCTACCTGATGCTCCAGGGAGGAATAAGAAACACATAGTCAGGTCTACAAGAGGTCAGTTCCCAACTCTCATTAGATAAAAATGATCTTGAACTCTGGAGCACGAGTTTTTTACTTTTTCCACAGACTTTGGCAGATTAAATAGTCCTGTTAGTTATGTAGATTTCCAGTCCCACTTTGAATTTTTGAATTCCAGTTAACCCTCACAGCAATGAGTCCTGAGATGTGGGTGAGAATGAATTACTTTTGCCATGTCAGAATTTTTTGAACACCTGGAGAAAGGTATTCCGTAATATTAAAAGGTAAAAAAGGAGAAACAAATGTTTTAATTAAAAAAAACCTGAATCAATTATCAATTACCATAAAGGAATTAGGTTTTTTAATGTCTCTTTATGTAACTGTTCCCTCCTCCCCAAACCTTCCCCAGTTCTACAACAAATTCAGAGGGAGGGAAACAACTGCAGCTCACTGCGCACCAGACTGGGCAGGATGGCTCAGCCGAGCTCCGTACCAGCTTCCCAGCTAGATCATTATTTGTCAGATTTCTCATGCGTGGGAGAATTGCACTTACTTTTTTGATAGCAGCTACACACTGAGTGGCCCACAGTGACACCTCAGTTTCTCTCCTGAACTGATACAGATTATTTGGATCTCAATATGGTATGTTGAGTAAGTTAATACTTTTCCTCTGGTATGTACTAGCAACAGCTGCATTTAACAGAATCTATCACTTTTCACTGTTACAAGTCCCCTTGCTGAAATCCTCAATTCAAATTAGGTCCCAATTAAAAAATTAAAAAGTTATATTTGCAAAAATTGCAGTATTTTCATCATAACATAAAACTTGTAAAGAATAATGACTGCAAAAACAAATAGCTAAAACATGGGATTTAGGGAATGTGATTGCAAAGTTTTATGACATCTTCTGTAGAATATGCTAGCACTTAGAATTATGAAAACTAAGATGAAATAGGAAAAATATTTCCTTTCTTCTGGCAATGTATAAATTGCCTGTATTTAGAATTGCTGCCATAAATTTTTAGCACTGTCAAGCAAGCCTGTACTGTTAACAGCATTCAGTGATTACTAGGAAGAGTAAGACTCATTTATAACATACCATAAATACATAAGGAAAATAAATTTTTAAAAGTCATTAAGCTGTATCCCACAACTATCTAGGAAAAAAAAAAAAAAAAAATCATTCTTTTCCTTGAAAGTTTTTTGTAACATTTGCATTTTGCTAGGTCAGATCTAAAGACCTAGATCTGCTGATCTGAAGTCAGCAAGATGCCTGAAGAGGGCTTCACACCAGGCTCAAGCATTCAAAATCCTGGATTCAAACATCTTTTGAGTATCAATGCTGCCCTCAGTTCAAGGACTATTAGCAAGCACAACTGGCTTAACTGGAGGATTTTACAGTTGTGCCCGTATGTCTTGGTTTCAGCTGGGATAGAGTTAATTTTCTTCCTGGTAGCTGGTACAGTGCTGTGTTTTGGATTTAGAATGAGAATGATGTTGGTAACGCACCGATGTTTTAGTTGTTGCTAAGCAGTGCTTACACTAGTCAAGGACTTTTCAGCTTCTCATGCCCTGCCAGCGAGAAGCCAGGCGGGGGCGCAGCCAGGACAGCTGAGCCAAACTGGCCAAGTTTGGCTGCCTGCCGGACAAAAAGACAACAGTCCTTTTGGCGCCCAACGTGGGGCACGAAGGGTTGAGATAATGACAGATCTGACCAGAGCGTGTTAAGGCAAATTTGTTATAAGCATTCGTCATACTGGTTTGACAGTTGCTGGTCACAATGTTGATTAATTTGCTCTCAAAGTTGTCATGCTTCCTCTCAAAGTTGTGTTATGTAAAACCTTACTTGCTGTATACGTTCCCTGTTGTGCTGTCTATCACCTCTGGGAGCTGGATCAGGAATATCATTTTGCTGCACTGTGTAACACAACTGGTTTATGATATGATAAAATTATTGGTCATGAGACTAATCTGGTAATTGTACTCAGCACTGCCATCATCTCCGTACCTCGGGAGCAACCTTTCAGAAACTATTAATAATTACACTCTTCACCTTTTCTCCTCGGGGAACCAATCTATGGGGGAGATGGCGGGACACTTTCCCCCGCTCCTTCACCTTCCCTTTCTCCTTCAGGCTAGCTACAACAGCTCTTCAGAATTTTGAATATCCTTGGGATGTTCAAACCAGCATGTTCC
>NW_008795492.1:2082181-2082600 GCF_000699145.1 Aptenodytes forsteri
GGCCTGCATCTCAGCTGTGGAGAAACTGTTCTGGGAGTTCCAGCGATTCAAAGAGGGTATGTCCTGCTCCCCATGTCCCTGTACAGACCACTATCTCAGCCCTTAGGAGTAAGTGTTCCTCTGCTCAAAAGAGAGGATATAGTGGATACATGCCACGGGCCACCCTGTGGTTTTACCTGCATGACCATGGGGAGGACATGAGGAAGTGGGATGGAAAATCTTGACCCTAGATTGATATCGATGGAGATACCTCGACCCTAGAGGCACAGGTATGTGAGTTGCAAGGGAAAACAATCACAAAAGGGGGTTCTTCCAGGAAAATTGCTGCTCCAGTTTCCAGTGAGCAGTTCCCCAGACAGAGTAGAAGGGCTGATTTTACTTCCAATCTTAAGAAAGGGACTTTTGATTCACATTTACAA
>NW_008795492.1:2084639-2084852 GCF_000699145.1 Aptenodytes forsteri
AGTCGGGCCACTGAAGAACATCAAAATAACCAGCAGGTGGATCAGGCTGCTAAGATTGAAGTGGCTCAAGTGGATCTGGACTGGCAACATAAGGGTGCATTATTTCTAGCTCGGTGGGCCCATGACACCTCAGGCCATCAAGGAAGGGATGCAACATACAGACGCATATAGATGGGCTCGTGATCGAGGGGTGGACTTGACCATGGACACTAT
>NW_008795492.1:2085020-2085852 GCF_000699145.1 Aptenodytes forsteri
CTGGTGGAGACATATGGGAAATGTATCCCGTGCCCCATGCCACCGCCCGGAACACTATCCTGGGCCTTGAAAAGCAAGTCTTATGGCAACACGGCACCCCAGAAAGAATTGAGTCAGACAACGGGACTCATTTCCGAAACAACCTCATAGACACCTGGGCCAAAGAGCACGGCACTGAGTGGGTGTATCACATCCCCTATCATGCACCAGCCTCCGGGAAAATCAAACGATACAATGGACTGTTAAAGACTACGCTGAGAGCAATGGGTGCTGGGACAGTCCAATATTGGGACACACATCTAGCAAAAGCCACCCGGTTACTCAACACAAGGGGATCTGCCAATCGAGCTGGCCCTGCCCCGTCAAAACTTTTACGTACTGTAGAGGGGGATAAAGTCCCTGTAGTGCACGTAAAAAATATTCTGGGGAAGACAGTCTGGGTTACTCTCGCCTCGGACAAAGGCAAACCCATCCGTGGGATTGCTTTTGCTCAAGGACCTGGGTGCACTTGGTGGGTGATGCAGGAGGATGGGGAAGTCGGTGTCGGAAGTACTACACCTGGAAGTGTACCTCCAGGGGATTTGATTTTGGGTGAGAATAGCCAATGAATTAAATTGTATGATGTTAATTGCTATATAAAACTGTATATCATCACTTCTATGGTGTCTATATGCCATATCAACAGTATTACAGTAAGAATCACCCAGATCAATGAAGAATGCTTGGTTTCATCAAAGTTCAAAGTGCAGCGACCATAGAACCGGAGAAGCGCAGCGGTGATGGGACCAAAACTGGCTTCAGCATGCAACAATGCAACACCACACACCATCTC
>NW_008795492.1:2086322-2088367 GCF_000699145.1 Aptenodytes forsteri
GGGTGGTAAGCAATTGCATTGTGCATCACTTATTTTGTATATTCTTTTATCATTATTATTATTTTCCCTTCCTTTTCTGTCCTGTAAAATTGTCTTTAACTCAATCCATGAATTTTACTTCCCCCCCCCACGACTCTCTCCCCCATCCCACTGGAGTGGAGGGGCGTGAGCAAACGGCTGTGTGGTGTTCAGCTGCCTGCCGAGTTAAACCACAACACCGTACTATGAACTCGACTCTACAGTCTTCACTCTCTCAGCCCTCCCACACTGACAGACAACTGCACCACTGCTCTCCACTGACATCCTGCACAAAGAGCCAGATGCAGGCTGACCTGGATACAGTATGGCAGGACCATTAAAAATTGAGGGAACGCCTCACCAGGCAAAAATTAAGCACGTGTTCAAATGTTTACAAAATTACAAAAAATACATTTAAGCTTTTCATTTTAAAGTAAAATAGATGCACATTGCAAGTAGTCTTGCAATGTTATTTTCTTGTGACACCAAAATCTGCTATCTACTGGTTCATGTTGACACATCCATCCATGTGCCATCATGTCCACACACACAACGCTTCTGAGCTAAACCTTTATGATCCCCCTGTAGCTATGGGCAGCAGACAGGGCCCTCGGCTCCCATATTTTCCCTCCTTTCCTCCAACTGCTGGGTGTGGAGATTTACATGAGTTGCCTGGGCGGGAAGGGCAGGCTGCTGCTGGGCTTTTGCAGTCCTGGGTGTATTATTAGTTTTCTGTTAGGCACTGCAACCCCAGAGAGAGGAATGGCGAAATAGTGCCTGCATAAGCACACAAGCACATTTGTATATATTTAACCTCTTTCTGCCTTTGTTGTACATGTAATTTCTCTTTTTTTTTTTTTTTAACGGACAGTGGCACGACACTAAAATTAACTGCAAACTCAACGCAATATATAACCATGCGTTCTATGTTTTGCAACACTTCCTGGACCCAGTTACTTCAGAGGTAGCTCATTTCTCTGCAACATTTTGTTTTACCATTCTTGCAAAGAGGAAAAGCATAACCCGGAACAGCCTTCTATAATATAACCAATAGAATTTTACAGAAATTAAAGTGACCCTACACAGATATCACCAAAGCAACCTTCAGCATTTAATTCAGACAGTGTGCTGAACTTAGAAGACAGGTGTAACTGCAGATTGCCTCAACAATTCTACAAAAAGATAGTTTTGCATCAACGTGGAATAATTTATTGTATTTTTTTAAAGTAAAAACAAATAATACATTTACATATGCCCCTACTCTATATTTATGTGGTGCCCTATGTCAGTGTTATGAGCTTCATCAGAACAGTGAGGTTAGTGTAGGTGCACAAACACCCATGGGTGCAATGCCCTACCTATCCCATGGCTGCAGCGTGCATCTCCCCAGTGAAACAGGGCAACTGAGAGAGAATCCACATTCATGGATGAGCTGTGACTGCCATCAGTTTGCAGGGCTGGCATAGGCCTCCCTGGGGGTTTCTGCCTCACCTTTCTTGACAGCACTCCCCAAATGCAAACCATAAACTTGCTTAACAGGTTGCAGATGTCATCCACATATTTGCTGACTCTTCCAGAAGTTCCTGGGAAAGCAGATAGCATTATTTTTAGTGCTGCAACAAATAACAATGAATTTTCATTGTTCCAAGAGTCTGACTGCAACTGCTCCAGGCATGCAGGCAGGTGTGCATTCCGCAGGCAGCCATCCTAAAGCTCTCACAGCTTTTCTCAGCTGCTGTCATCCCAGTCAGTAATTTCCAAAAGGTATTAGAATATTCACAGCCGCTTCTGAACAGATTAGGCATAAGGCAGTAAATCATACGAGATTAACTTGGCAAAACATTTTTATCCTTTCATGTGCAGCTGTTCAAATTTCTGTAGCAAAGGAGATTGTTTCATTCGGCTCTAATATTTGGATTTACCTTTGCAACACAGAGATGTGGAAGGTATGAAGAGAGATCAAGAACTCAGTTTTACCCAGCAAGCAAAGACAGCTTTTTTTTCTCCCCCACCCCCCCCGCCCCGGC
>NW_008795492.1:2088693-2124852 GCF_000699145.1 Aptenodytes forsteri
CAGCCTTGTAGTTGTTTTCAAATTTAAATAAAATCTTCTCTGAACATGTGATGCTAGCTCTGCAGCTGTACTGGCTTGCACTGGTGTGTTTCGTGTTATGATATAAGCCAAAGAATATAATATTGCCATCAACAGAAATATGGAGAATTTTTGCTCATGTATCATCCTAGGCTTCCCATTGCACCCAACATAAAATGTGCATGAATCTCTGGTAACACATCTCATGACTGAGATTAACGAAATAAACTCTGCTACAGCTGCTCTGATAATGAACTTTGATCATACTGCCTGCTGTTCCACGGCATTTACACGTACTGACTACACGTTGCAGTGCTGATAAAATGTACTTGCTGTCAAGCTTCTCAAATGTAAAATTTGAGCCAAAATCAATCTGCACGAGCGTTTACAAGGATAATTCCTGCCCTTCTCACATTATAATAATGTGAAAAGAGTAATGAAGGGACATTAAGGCAACACAAGACCAGATGCCAATTCATTTGTAAGAACGAACAAAATATACTTTCAGGTTGCACAGTGCCACACAACACTTTCAGTTTAGCCACCTCAGTTCTCCTCAAACTTTTTGTAACCATGCATGAAGCAATCTCATGTTTGAGGACTTGTCATGTGTTCCATAGTTTATTTCAGGATACTCAGATACATTATATTCCTTTAGAGCAGACTAACTCCACACTCCTGAAAAAACATATTGTTTCATGGTAACATAGGAAAGTGTCATCCTAAAGCCCATTAACACATAAGCAGGAGCCTTTCCATTGACTTCAAATACAATTTGGCTCAGACCCAACAGGTGAATAGTACCAAACTACCAAGAGTTCACTAAAATAAAACAATTTCTAATCCTCCCATCTTCCTCCAAGTTTTCTTCCTTCTACTCCCTGCTGTCCTGCGGCTATCAGGATTGAAACGTGTTAGCAAACTCTTCCTCCTCGACAGAGCCAAACCCATAAAACAGGTACTTAAATGCTAAAACAAATCTGAATTATGATAAATCATTAGAACTAAAATACCATATTCCAAAGTGCAAAAGTGAGCACAAAGGTTGGAAACCTACTGGCTTTTTCTCTACAGAAAAAGCAAGCTCATCATTTGCTGAGGCACCCTTTCAGGCAGAGAAACCAATATTCTGAAGCTCCTGGGTTTGCTTCTCATTGATTTCTCAAATATATTTACCCAGCTTTGTAAGCACAAACAAGATTTGTACCAATGAACAGAACAGCTCTTGAAGTCTCTCTGATTCAGAGCAGGAGGCAAAGTCTACCAGGGTTAATGAACTTGAACTTTGAATCAAGCCAACGTAAGATACAGATGAAGAGCATCCTGTCTTGTAATGTCCCTGTGTACATCTGTCGAAACAAATTAATACTGTCCTTGTCTCCTGCTCCAGCACACACTACATCAGCCCAAGGCCACTTCTTTAACTCTTCTGGGAAAGTCTGAGTGTTATAGGCCCAGCTCCCCCTATGCACAGGCAGATGTTTGGAGGTTTGGGTACAGACTTCTGCTGCCCTTATCAGTACCATTCAGTGAGAGCATGTATATGAGTTGTGTGTTCAATCTTTGTTAGCCTGGCTATTGAATTTATTCAAGGAAAAAGAGCTACTTCCACTCGTTTCCATGACAACAACCCAAAGAATTTTGTCTTCATATAAGTGAGTTATTGCTTTTTGTGCTTCCATAGTCTAGGCAGAAAAATTAACATAATATGGTCTCAAGAAAGACAATCAAATCTTCCTATCCTCCCAACACTCCTACAGGCAGCAAATTCTTAGATTTCATTACAGAGGTATAAATGGGTTGAAAAGCAATCCTCATTCCTACAAGTATTAACACTGGAGAGATTTAATTTCAAAACAACTTCAATTAAAGAAGATTCTTTTGATGTCCGTGTTTCTGTACGCAGACAGAGGAGAACAGCCTAGCTTATTATTGGCTGTCTTTCAATTTTAGCCTTTTGAAAGCAGCTTTGAGATGTTTATCTATAAATTACAGTCACTATTCTCCTCCATATATAATTTCAACTCTTATTTATTGGTGATGTATTCAAAATATTTTCAGTGCTACAAAAAAAGTAAGTTTCCCCAGAGTATAAAGATCAAAATCTACACAAGACAGATATTTGAAGGCAGAGAGGAAAGAATGATTAGGATATGAACACTGTTGACTTACCCTTTGAATTAGTCGGGCTAAAACTGTAGTGTATGCACCAAAAACGCCACAGAAGTAGTAGAAGGCTAAAAGTATCATTTCCAGTGAAACAGCAGTGAAGCTGCTCTCCTGTGAAAAGCAAATCTGAATCAAAAGGACCTCATCACAGAAGGAGGAGACTTCAGAAGAGTCTTGAGTTGAACAAGTTGGTGACTGACTTTGTTGAGAAAAGTATAGTTAAGATGAGGAGAGAGGATTTCTAAGTGGTTCCACTAGCAAGACACTGAATGTGTACACCTTGTTCCACATCATTCAGCCCACACTTAAATACTTAAGAGATGCTAAATGAGCATAGAAACCACTTTTACAGAAAAAAAAAAAAAAGAACGTTCTCTTCCCAGTCTTGTCTCCTGAATTACAAGAATCAGATCCCCACATCCATAGTGCTCTTAGCAAAGAACATAGATTATACCACGAATCAAACAAACGCTACAGCAATTTCACATCACAGCACAACTGGGATATTTTTATCTCAAAAACAAGTGACATGGTGAGACAGATCTCATTGTGTGGTACAAATTGTTGCAATTCCACTGACTTTGCTGGAAGGCTTACCACACCAGCTGAAAATTTGGACCCACTACCAGACATTTTTATGATTGTGACTATCCTGGAGTTGACTCACAAGGAGTACCTGCCAGCTCTGATGGATTCTGGGTTCCTTTCAGCACTTCAAGATATATGGGTTCATAAGCATGGCATTTATGCTGTTATCAAGCATGTAAGTGAGCATACTTAATCAGCCACAGAACAGTGACTGTTTTAAGGTCAGTTGAGCAGGAGAATCCAATTCTGTAAACAGTAAGAGCACAGAGGTTTTTCTTCAATGAGAAAAGAAAAAGGGGGGGGGTGGGAAGGAAGAATAAAAAGCACCTGTTGAATAAAGTATGGTCAAAATATTGAAGACCCAGGAGAGGACACAAAGGGAGAGAATCCCTGCCAGGTAGAGTGCTTGCAATAACTGTTCTGTATAGTACATACCTACTTGCATGGCTGGGCTGGCAGCCAGGAGACTGTTTTGGGGATAACCCATGAGACTCCACTAAAAGCCATGTCTTCACTACTAGTGTCAGCATGCTCTGGGACTTGGTGAAACATCTCCACTGGAATATTTAGACTAAGTGGAAATGGCTACTTTGATCTTTATTATCACCAACAAGATTCCATAAATATAAATTTGGGATGAAGTTAACCAAACTTCCCTATAGAGTACAAAATACTAAATCTTTGCTTTTTTAGTACTTCCCTGCAATCTCGTGGAATGAGTTTTACCTGAAAAAAGGTTACCTAGGTTTTATCTAGCAAAGATATCATTGAGAGGGGGAGAAAGGACAGGGAGAAGGCAAACCTTGGAGGTTCTAAATTGCAACCTGCGTTTTCCAAACCATATTTCACAGATGGATGCCTTTAAAATATAATAACCCCCCAGAGTATAAGACACCAGCCACAGCTGAGCTCTCTATAGACAACTTTAGGTCCACAACCACAGAAATCAAGTCAAGAGTTAGGAAGGAGCTAAAAGAGCGTTAGAACAGGCTTGTGTATATGTTTGCCTGCTTCAACCTTGGAAGACATTAACTCTCTTGACTTCATTTTCATCACTTGTTTTTCATCTGTCTCTTTGCTTCTTGTGGTTCTCTTTTTCACTTTGATAGGTAGGAGTTCCTGAACACAGACATACAAGTCCTTCTTTGACCTGATACACGAGCATTTCAGACATGAGACAAACACAAAACCTGGACAAGTATTCAAACACTGACTCACGTTCAGAATATACCTGAACGAAATAGTGCGGGATGTTGGTTAATCAGAATGACAGCAATTTGTGGAAAACAGAGCTTTACAGTAATGAAAATAACAATTTCAGCTCTGTAGTAGTAGTGCTGGAGGCCAAAAGATCCCTTTCCCAGATGCAGACTCCAATGCTTTCTGAACAGCAGACTGGTGGTCTACACTAAGTGATCATTAAATCACTTTTTCACCTAATTAAAAAAACTTAATAAACTAATCATTAGAACTGGATATTCATCTTTTGGTGCATTGCAATCATGTAGAAAAGAGTAGATTTCCTTGACAGTCTGAAAGATCAATTTGGAATTACAAAATTCTAATGATGTCAGCTACAACATTATTTGTTTAAAAACACAGTTTTAGTTCAGGAGACAAGGAAGGTCTCAAGTCAATTTTTGTTCCAACCTCTCAGTCTTCTTAATTAGACACAAAAATGTGAGCACATCTTATAACTCCACTTGAGCAATCGAAGAGCACAGCAGATTACACTAGTTAATCTTTAGAATAACTGTAAAACAATCAGGAACCATCAGTCTTGCATAAGGAATATGTAATTACTCCTCCTGGCATAGAATAAGTCACAAGAAAAGAGTAAATGAGGTTCAAATGAAGAATTTGGGTCATTTACACAGCTGGGCCATCGGATTCCTCAAGGTCTTTGCCACTGACAAACATATGATTAATATCACACGTAAGGGATAGAAGAGGTATTTGCTACAGAACAAGGCATCGTTCAGAACACTAAGGAGGAAAGAACTTGGCAACTACTGCAGAAAAGGAACTGAAATCACCAGCAAATTAATGAGAAAGTACAGTAGGTTGTACTGAGAGAGTTCTATTCTGTTAATGTATAAAAATTTCCAACCATACTCAACATTGGCATAACTCCATGGACTTCAGTGGGCTCCTTCTGTGCATGCAGGACCTCCACTAAGCCAGCCAAGGAGTGCCAGCAATCAGTAAAGCAGTCAGGAATTCATTTTTATTGCCTCCTTTCTCTTATTAATTCTACACCAATATTTTCAGCCATCTTCATGCCCTTAATAGAAAATAGTGACTGTGAGCAAACAGTATTTCATTTTTGAGAGCATGTGATTCTAACCTCTTACAAGAGTGAGAGTAACCTAGCCCTTAAAGCCCACATTGCTATGAAAAAGCAGATTCAGGAGAGATTGTATTTGGCAATATCAGTCCCCATGCTTTGTCCTTGCTCCCTAGGTGGTCAAAATATCACTTGCTGATTATTATCAGAGCAAGGACACCAGCTTAGAGGAACCACTAAGTCTGACCCCATAGGTGATACTTGTTCTTACAACTAGGGGCATAAGGGTCTAGGCTCAGCATCACTGAGGTAATTAAGCATGTTAGACCCACTGTGTAAGCCTATACTTTCAAACCCAATGTCTAAGTAATCCTGGTTAGCATGGGAAGAAAAAGATTCTTGTTTCCATTTAACCCTTAATCAAGCATGTAGAGTCAAACTCAATCTAACTTTAAAATATTGATAAATCCTGGATGATACCAATAAATTCAAAAGATGGGCAGCATGGTCTTAAAAGGAGTGGGGGAATGCTAGGAATTAACTGGTAATTTGCACAGGAATAAAAAATGCAAAAGTCACAAACAGGGTCTTCATTAGAGATCATCCTAGTCAGAAATGTAAGTGAAAAATCCCACACAATCATCCTGAAGAGCAAGAACTGAGGTATGTGGGGATAAAAAAAAGGATTAGGAAACCATGAAGTGGCAGGAACAGATGGGCTTTTTTTGAACTGAACTTCACTTAGTTCTAATCTGTCTAATTCCCATTATTATTTTTAGGCAGAAGAAAGTTTCATTTTCAGAACATAATTGCCTTGTTATTTTCTATGGTATTGTAAGTCTCACTTTGTATCCTCCCTGTATTATTTTTGGTCCTATGCTATTTTCTTTTTTATATAATTTACCAAGTCTGATTCTTCTTTTTAATCCCTTTACAGTCTCCTATTTCACTGCTAAAATGTTGCCTTGAGATGATTGATGACATGTTTGACATTTACATTTTATTGGAAAGAATGTAGATTGCATCTTTCTTATCTGTTCCTAAGACATTTCCTCCATTCTCCCACAACACATTTTGGGGGACAATAGTTGCATCCCCATCAATTTTCTTCAATTCATTACACACTTCTTCGAGTACTGACTTTTCAAAGTTTAATATTTTCGTGCCACTACTCTTTGTACCTATTGTAGCCTCATGAATATTTCAAATCCAATAGCATTATGATCACTCAACCTTATAAAAGCTCACCAGCGTCTATCTTATTTATCATACAGGTCCTGCTTCATTTCCTAGGACTATGTCCAAAATATCCTCTGAGATTTTTTTTTTTACTTGTTTATATAAATTATAAGAGAAAACAATCTTACAATACCACATGTATCTTTTCTCAGGCATTATACAATTCTTATTCCAGTCAAACTTGAAGTAATTGAAATCCTCTGTGATCAGTGTTCCATCCTTTTAATGAGTCTCCACAAGTGCATAAATATTTCTTGATTTTGCTGCTTACCCTCTCATGAATAACATGCTTATGATCATAACCTTAACCATTTCCAGACTGTATTTTAACTCCAATATCTCAGTTTTTTCCTTACCAACTTAATTAAGTCCAAGCATCATACAGCCCCTTATCTGTTTTTTCCATTTGTCCTTCTGTGTACCCCACTGCTGAGCTCCAGGTGTAAAATTCTGCAACATTTCATTAACTCACATTCCTTAAAAATTTCTCAGACCCCCCAATTTACATAGGATTTTACCTCTAGCAACCTGCAAACAAGGGTGAAGATTCAAAGGACTCTCCTTTTATCGCAGAAAGTCATTTAAGATCCCACTCTGAATGCACTAGAAGTTTTTTAAAGCATCAAAGGGCAGAAGCTCTTACTGTAGCTCTTACTCACAGCAGGCTGGAATAGTTGCTGTTTGCCACAGTGATTTCACTCACTGGCGTGACTTGTGGAGCATGGGCTGTTTGGTCTAGCCCACAAAACTGTCCTTGAAACAGTCGCGGATGCTAAGGACTCTAGCAGGAGTCAAGGTTGCTGCATCCTGGCTTTCTAGTTATTCCTCACCTCCAGGAACACAGGTTCCTTCCAGCAGCAGAACCAGACTGGGATTCTTGCCATATCTGATGTCTGGCTGGTGACGTGAAGCAAGAACCCAACAGCTCCATACACATGCAGTGGAAGGAGCTCAAAACCCCATCCAGCAGGCTGAGAATCTGGCCACAGCAATCAAGCTTATATATGAATAAATATGCCTACAGCAAGATCAAGTAGTACATCAGTTATTTCCAGATAATGACGTTATCGTATCCATCTGCCAAAACCTATGTCTGTTAGCCAGAGAGTGCTGGCAAGAACGGATGAAGAACTGTTCAATTAATGAACTTCTCCACACACATCTGGTGAAAAAATATTGAATATTTTACCACCCACATAGCAGAGAAGCAGCTCCGCTGGGGAGCCAGCTTCAGCCATGTGAGCAGCAGTTCCCAGCAGAGACCATCCAAAGGACTGGGTGCAAAGCCCCATTTTGCTTGAAAATATTTTTCACCAGTTTATTTCTTATAAAACACAGAGTCTTTACGTAAGATCCATAAGCTGCCATAGGTTAAAATCTAATTGTAGCATATTAGCCTGTGATTTTGCATTTTAAGCTAAGTAACAAGAGCCCAGGTCTATAATTTCTTCAAAAAGCTGTTCTGAAGGCAAGAGAGACAGAAAGCAATACAGCATTTCAGGATCTGTTGCTTTTCTACGGCTATCTGAAAAAATAGCTCAATACACTATGACAGGACAAAGTGTTCTCACCTTCCAGAGGAACAAGGCAATGAAAACTCTGAAATATCCCATTGCATGGTGTGGCATGCAGGAAGCTGAGACAGGGCACGAAACTCTCTCCTTTTTTACATACTTTCTTTAAGAGAAAGAAGATGCCTTATCCTGAATTGACACACAGTAAAAACCTCCAAAACAACTGTCATCCGAGTAATAAAGTCAATTGCTGAATAATACAAACTGAGGGCAAATAAAACTATTTGCTTAGAGAATTCCAATAGCTTCATTTGCAATTTTAATCCCACTAGCCTTCTCTAATTAAAATCAGATTAATTTTCAAATGATGCTAACATCCTCAACAGCTTATATTCACTGGGGGTCTCCATCATTTCCACAAAGTCCCCAGTCTGGCTGTCACCTCTCAGTATCAGTCATTAGAAACCATTCATCAAGATCCACCTCTCCAGGTTCACCTACAAAAATTAAGGTCATTTACTCTCAAAGCTCTTGGCTGTTATCCTAATATTAGTCTGAAGTTACTCTTCTCCAGTGCTTCTCTGTTCTGGGGATGGAGGGAAGTAGGAGCAGGGAGCAATATGGGACTGTTAGCAAGTTTTTTGTTTTCACATCACAACTTCAACTCTAGGGTGAGGGCTTTCCCATACAGCACCGGGATATGCTCAAATATACATAATGCACAAGGAAATAATCACCCAGATGTCCACTTTCAGTTATCGCATCCCCCACAGTTCAAGATTTCCCTTTAAGCCTCTCAGCCAAGAAACTGCTTTTCATTTTGTTTCTTTTCTTAAATACAAGGCTACCCCAGCCTTTCCCATGCCCTTTTGCATTTCCTTATGGAGGTAGCTTCATTTCAGTGGCATGTAAGTCATCACTGCGCATTGTCTGTAAAGTGCTTTCTAATCTTCCAGGATGAAAGTCACTTAATGGCAAGCTGTTAATAACAACGGGTGGCTTGTGTCATGTCTAAATATCACTGTCTTATGCTCCTTTTTTTAATTAAAAAAAAAAGTGATTCAATCATTTAAGTTATTCAGGCAAGATGATAAAAATAAAAAATTTTGTTTGGGAAAAGACAACACTAAGTACAACAGTCTCACAGGCTAAGGTGGGTATTTTCTGTGCTTTAAATGGAAAGCACAGCACAGCTCTGGGAATTCACATTTAACCGAATCAGGGTTGAGCAGCCGCAAGGCTTTGAGCATCATTTGGACTCCGGCCCTCTGAAGAGCAGCACAACAAGAATACACAGCCTGCAATCACCTGTACCCCAGGGTCATCTGCACCACGTCTTACAAGGTAAGATGGTGGTGCAGTAGAGACAGTACAAAGATTATGCCGTCTTTAATACCATTTAAAAAATAATAACAAAAAAATTAAAAGATTAAATGGGCTATAGGTAAGATTTCAGTGTTTGAGGGTCTTGGACTTGCTGTCTACACAGCAGTTAATTTCTCTATATGAAAGCAAGTAGCATAAAAAAAAGGCAGCTAGGCTGCCAAAAGGTTTTTGTTGGCTTGCATCCAGCTGAAACTAGACTCTGCTTTAGCACATAACATTCATCCACTGCAAACAACTCAGATAAACAATTACCCTACTCATCTATTCCAGTTCAGGTATCTGTTCTGTGTATATTCAGTCTAGAGGCTCCATGAAGAAAGTTATTGATCCTTTTAATTGGTAAGGACCTTGCTAAGTGACAAAACTGTCCGCCCACTTTCCCTAATTAAGAAAAATCCAATTACCACACACAAGTGTAAGTTGTGAGACTGTAAATACCACCCATCAGTCTTCAGGAATTGGTGCAACTGGCATATATGTTCCCAAACCATCTGTACAGCGAAGGATTCATTAAAAATGACTTGTCAACTTATGTACTAGTTTGTAGGACAGCAACTTGCCAGAAAGTATAAGCATTTGGAAATGGTTACAAACCAAGTCAGAATTAGCTACTTTCTCATCGTGTGAGCGATTGTGGTCATAGAGGGTTTCCAGAGTCTGAAGCAGAGAGTTCTGCTCTAAATTCAGGGGAGCAGCCTTGCAGATCGATCCTCTCTCCACAACCCCCAAAAGAAGATGAAGTGGAAAAGCTCAGGGGGAGGTGGAAATGTAGAACAGCGCTGCAGAACATGTAGAATCAATGGCAGCTGTTAGAGGGGGAACAGAGCAAACAAGTGCTCTCCCTGATACTGGAGATGACATGATATCACACCTTGGAAACCAGGTCTCTAAAATGACATTCAATGTGACAGAAGCCATGGGAAGGAACAGATCTGCAATATAAAAATCAAGGTTTTGGGGAAGAGGCAGAGATTGCCAGTGCAATGAAGAATATACAAAAGTCTTGAAAGAAGAAATAACAGTAGAAGAAGCGATCCTCTTAAATATTTAAAGCAAGCCCTCCACTCCTCACTACAACACAAACCAAATTCAGTGCTCAGAGCAGAACAGGGCTTTCTTTCCTCTCTTACTCCCATGTCTGAAGCTCAAGAACACTGCAACGTGATGGTAAGATGATTCTGCAGTGAACAAAAAGAATCTCCTGAAGAAATTTAGATCTTACTCACTTAGCATGCAATACGCAAGTGCTGCCACACCTACCACAGGCTACTTTAAGAAAAATAAGAAAATAATTTAAGTCTGTTTTATGAAATAGACAGACTTAAAGTTTCTTTTTAAATTTTTCTTTAAACACGAAGAACAGCATGAAGGAGGCAAATGACACTGAAAGGCAAAACATCCAGCAAAGCAGACTGAGATAGTGATAGCAAGACTGACAAGCAAATGGTTAAATGTGAAAGATGGTGCCACAGGGACCATGAGGAGTTTTAGGTAATCAAAAAGATTCAGAAGACTGGATAGTAATAGAAAAAAGGGGAAAAGTGGCCATATGAAGAAAATATAAAGAAAGTGGAGAATTAACTGCAAATGCTAGGGCTAAAAGCAAAGGGTAGGAAAAAAGATAATGTCATAAGGGAATTACGGGCAAGGCTGGGATATGGGCTCTGATATGGCCTTCCAGACACCTGTGTTATATTTGTACCAAAGTACGAAAACAGAATGCCAATAGGGAGATCAGGCCTCAGCGAGTGAGAACGCCACAAGACAGTGTCAGTATAAACTTGCTACTCAAATGAAAAATACCATAAACTGGTGTGCAGTCTCACTCAATGTATGGATTGCAACAGAGCAGAAATGGTCTGGACAAAGGCGTACAAAATAAAGATAACACACATCTATCCCTTTGTTCTGGCTAACTGGAGACATCGATGAAAGTTAGAAGGGAGACCTATCAACTTCCACACAGATTTTACATGATAAACCCTTTTTTTGAATGTGAATAAATGCTACAAAGTTATACCCCAAACCCTGTTTTCTAATGGTGTGTGAATGCATCATGCAGGTGGTCAGACCTTCTGGAAGCTCATGGCACGAAGAGGCAGGATCCTTTTGGCACACAGCTTTGACTACTGCATGATCCTCCTAAAAGGATTCACATCATGCCAAATGCAAATGTGCTCTCCTTGGTGTTAATCTGCTAGACCAACAGTGTCCAAAAATAAGGTATGCTACATGTGCTGTGGGACTCGCAAAGGACAGAGACACTCAGCAAGTGAAAACACAAAATAAAGAAGAGGCAAAAGAAAGATGCTTCAAACACCAAAATGTCATTTCTTGATTTACGTAGTGGACAAAAAGTCACTCACCAATACACTCGAGTCCCTTGTCTGCATAACTCAGTACAAGCAAATAATACCAATTGAGGTGATTTGTTAAGCTAATATACATCTATATCTTGCAATATCGATGGTGGATGCCATGCTTGTTTTACAAGGATTAGCTTCATTTCTTTTGCAGCTTTTAAAATTTGAACCCAATTAATTTTCTTTGAGTACTGCAAGTCTGTTTCATTGAATGGCTGAATTTTTTTAACCAACTGAAAAAAGTACTTATTAAAAACCAACTTGTCCCATGCACAGGACGCAGTGCCCCTACACCTCAGCTGGTCCTTAACAGAACAGGGCCACAGACACAAAGAGGAGTCTGGGCAGGATATAAGCAATTCACCGGGCCCTATGTGCCCCATCCCCAATATCGTTTACGCTCCTTATAGTACATATAATAATCATCACTCCCTACCTGTGTGCTGCCTTTCAAGGATGGTCTCAGGAGAGTGCGACTGGAGGTCAGCTAGACAGAGGACTCTGAATTGATAGCTGCACCGGGCAGTCAGCATCATAATTTATTTCCTTCGCTGGCAGGCACTATCCGTTCCTTCTGCTGAAGAAAATAGTAATGGAAATCCTGCCACCACCTTAATTATAACATCTCCAGCTTGATGCCAGATTAATGAGTAGCAGTGGAATAACATTTTTAAAGTTTGACTAATGATGATGTAGGTAATGATTGAAGCATGAAGGCACCTGCACCCAGAAACGCTCCAGGTTTGGACCAATTTGTCCTATTATATCTAACAATATGACAAAAAAGAAAAACTGTGATTTGAGAATGGGAAAACTAATTTAAGATATTTTATTTCCTTATGATGATAAGGTATGGGAAACCACCAACATTTAAGAGAGAGTAACCTGAAAAATGCTGATTAGCACATCTTACTAAGAAAATGCAAATGGAGGATTTAGGACACCAATAACCATAAATCATTGTTCTCTACTTTTGTGTAAACAGTGAAATGAGGAAGTTTTAGACACTACATTATAATTCTGTTTTGCTTGTTTGTTTCATCAGCACCAGCTTCTGCCAAAGAATGAAAACCGATCAGAAAAAAGGCTTATACAGAAAATGAAGATACACACACACTCCTCTCCTTGAAGTAAAATCAGAGAAAGATGACATTAAAAAGCTTTTCCATGTTCAAAGGACAAGTCCAGCAAAGCTAAGGATGATCAATTGCTCCAAATATATCTATGGTCAAGAACCAGGAAAGGAAATAAACAAACCCTTCCAGCTCATCTTTATGCATCATAAAACAAATTAAATTAGGTTTTTGTTCACTGTGTTGTGCAAAAAGTAATTCTGTCAAGAGTCATTGTGATAAAGTCAGGCTACTTCTCAATCACTGCACAAACAACTTTTTTCTCAAAGGTTATCTTCCAAGGAGTTTTAAAATACAAATATATTTATATGAAGATTATGCCTTTCACACCTAGCATGTTTACTTCAAATGTGTGCTGGGATGCTAAATCTACTGATATTGTTGCTATTGTTCTGTTTTATGCATTTTTATTAAAATTAAAGCTGCAGGAATTTTCTCACTGCCGTAAGACAAGGAAAAGTACGCCTTTTATGACTTACTAGCAAGATTAAAAGACAAAATTTTTGGAAAAAAAACAACTAATAAATCTATGTGTATAAATAGGAATTTTGTGTATTAGCCCACTGTTTCGTAAATATAATGGAATAGCAGATAAAGGGGATATTTACACATCTTCAATAAAGCCGGAATACTAGAGGTGAAGGTACTCTGATGTAATTGAAGCTTTTCAAGCACTAAGTTTTGCCATAGTGACAGACTCCTTACGAACTTCTCCCATGTTCACATAAGGAACATGCAAAGTTATGCCTTTTCTCCAGAAAATACATTTTCAGAAGTTTGCTTTATTCTTTATGTAGATACATTTCATATTTATAAATTACACACCTTACCCTGACAATCTTTAACTGCTATTTTAGCCATAGTAACAGGGTTTAAATAGTTACCATGTTTTCAAGAGAAATGCAACAGTAGATGCAGAAAGACAGGACCAATTTTCAAGATGAAAGCTATACTGGTAGAAATGAGTTGGCCTGCATACATATATATGACTGTAGACAAGTAAGATTGATAGATCTATATTAAGCTATTGCATTTTGCAGTAGAATAGAAATATGCCAAATGATTTAGAGATTACTGGAAAAACGTATTTGCAAGAGAAGTTTGCAACACAAACTTCTCTCCAAGAGAAAATCCTACCATGCAAAGATGTCTGGGAAAATTTTAAACAACAAAGTTGAGGAGGCAAAAGAAAAACATTAAATTGAAGTGGTTTATCAACTTCAGCACAGGCAATGAATTAACTGAAAGCAAGCTTTCCACCTGAATCAAACTTCTCTCTTTCAAAAGGATATTCTAGTCCTATAAGCAAATATTTTTTTAACCAAAGTCATTGCTGGGTTAACAATAGATGTTCTTTAATATGCTAAATGTTAACGCTGTACTTTACGGTAACTCTTATTTTGAACAACACAATTGCAGAGAGCCAGGGCATAAACGTAGGAAAGAACAGCAGCCAGACTCTCTCCAGCTGAAACACTAATAAAGCTCAGCAGCGTCACACCAAGGATGCGTGCTGCCCAAGCGGTGTTTACGCGGTCTCTCATCTATTAGCTAAGTCCCTGTGGATCATTTCATAGGCTAGATGGCAGTCTACTTACTACAGAAACAGAAATTAATTTACGCTGTTACCTGACTTTCTCACAAGCAAATGGCACTGGATTGCTTCTCACACTGGCATTAAGAAATGTTTCCTGGGAACAGAAGAGCTGGTGCGCCACCCCGGGCTGATGATCTGCCTCTTCTGATCCTATCAACTTGTAAAGGCTAGCCTAGGTATCACACAACACTACTGGAGAATTCCTACCTGTAACTTAGGATGTTGCTTGACAACATGTAAGGAAAACAAAGACTTAATCAAAATTCAAGAGAGAGTGATAATATAGCACAAATTTGCCCTGTGAGAAGATACATGTTGTCAGTTGAGCAGGGGTCAGAACCATTACAAAATATCAATCAAAACATACAGCATACCTAGCGCAACCACTGAAAAATTTTCCGAATGAGCCAAATAACCTAAAAGCATCTGAAAGGTGTGTTAGCTATAGAGTAAAAGACCATTTATATTGGATACACTGTAGCCTTTACAAACTTAATATCAATTCCTGAAAATTTTCCAAAGAAAATTTCTGAGGCACACTTTTTTCATTTTTTATCTGGATGGATGGAAGGCACAGATTTAGCCAGATAGAACAAAGACCTAATAAAGACATAAAATTACATTATGCAAGTACAACAAACGTCTGTCAAACTATAATATTGAAATTATCATTGGAATACTATGGAGCTGTTTAAGAACATACAGGCTTACCCTAATGAGAGTAAAATGGACCAACACCCATTTATGTCAGCTAGAGACAGAGTTGCCTTTATTTGAGTTGCACCAATTTATGCAAGATAAAGCTCTCATCCATTCTGCGCAGACCGTGGCTACGGTTCTCTGTGTTTCTGCTAGATGAACACTGTGGGTGAAGACAAAACTTCCCCTCCTTTCAGAGAAGTTTCAACAAGCAGCCATATTACAGGTTCCCATTTCCAAGGTCTTCACACCATTACCTTTACACTTTTGCTTTCCATTTCTACATCTAATAACGTTGCTAACACATCTTTTTCCCCAAGTCCAAATTTGGTGGGAGAGGGTTAACATCTTCCATGAAAACACTCCAAATACAAAATCGCACGAACCTCAGCATGTATTTTCTCATCACTAATGGCCATTCTCGCTACAGAACAGACACAAAATAGTCAGTTAAAAATCACTTGATTGTAAAAACAAAACAAAATAACCCCACAACCTTTAAAGCCTAAAAATTCAGCACCTAAGAACAAGGATTTCAAAGCTCGGGCAGTAATCACACAGTATCTCAGAGAAATGTGAAAATGGGATACACATTTTCTTTCTGATTCTTTCCTCATGCACAGTGAAAGCAAGAGCTCTGCCTCCACTGCCAAAGCATCTCTTTGTGACAGCTGAAGCTGGTGACTGCTTTGGGTAACATTCAGCCTGAGTGAAATCAAGTGTCACAGGCTTTGACCTTCAGCAATGCCTCTGCTCTAATTAAGAAAGCATTATACTGGGAAGTGGAAAGTATTGTTTTGTTTGCAAGAAAAAGACAATTTGGGCTCTGTTTCCTGAAATAGTAGTATTTTTGCACATCTCTACATCTGGCAGAATAAGCGGAACAAAGAGTAGTGTTTGTAAGATAATTGGAATTTATGGTTGTAAGCAGAGACAGACAGGGTTAAAGATATCATTTTAACAATACATTGTACTTCACATACAAAACCAAGTGTGACACTGCGTCATCTATTCACAGCAGTCTATGTCTGCTCCCAGACTGAACCAACAACCATGCAGTATATGTACCCCATAAATGTACTGCTGTTAAAAACACAGGACAGAACTAAGGCAACACAGTATTTCCACCAGTTAATCACACATTTGCTCTGTGATGACCCAACTGCAAATCACCTTGGGATATGCAAGAGAGGATTTTAGTTATAGACTGCTAGCAAATGAAAAAAGTTAAACGGAAATTTGAGTTTCTAATTAAAAAATTCTCATTTAATTTAGAAATTAAAAATGTCTTCTATTAACTTTATTTGTTTTTCTCCCAATTAAGAAACTTAATACCTTAATCCAAGATATTTTGGCCTACAACTGATATTCAGTTCCAAAAGACTTTTCTCCAACAGCCCACCTTCACTTCGCATAACACCCCTGCCATTATGTCTGGTTTTGCCTCAACAAGAGCAGAAAGTACAATGCAATATGGATGATGTAATCTAGAGGGTAATAGCAAGATTTTCATAAGAAAACTATAATGCTTGAGATCTTTCTTATGAGGTTCTGCAATTGCATTTTGGAATTAGAACATTTGATGTAGCAATTGTTTGCTATAGGATCAATAATATTGGAAGAAATGATGCATATATGTAACTTTTTTCTTTTTATATTTCCTGCTATTTGTAGCATTAAGCTACTGTAGAAAGCTTAAGAGTGGAGAGATGAAGAGACATGATAGGTGAACTGCAGAGAAAAGAAGCTGTAGCATTCCTGAGGGGCTGATTTCAGAAAATGAGCCCTGAAATCCCACCTCTATGTTGGAATACACAGCCCTATTTTTATTTGTACAAAATAGTCATTGCCCAGCTAAACAGACACAAACATGCAAAATTTGCAAGCACCAGTTACAGGCTTACTTTAAAACTAATGAAAAAGGTCTAACATTATTTGGAAGTTTTAGTGTTTCTTCCCCTTAAAATTTGAGGACAGTGCCTTTTAAGTTGTTGCAGAATTATTGTACTTTCATGTATTCAGTCAATGCTGGAATTCACCAGATGATGGGAGTGCTGTCTAGATTTTCCCAGCTGAACACAAGTGATAGCTAGAAGGTATCTTCAAAGACTACAAAGAACTATTTCAACAGTGATGGTATTTAAATTAGTAACAGCTGAAAAACAAAATCTAGGTACCAAGACTGAGAGCTCCTCCCTCATATCTCTTTTCTTCTCCCTCATCCCACAGTACCACAGTAAACAGCAAGAATGTGCCCTTCACCTGAGTTAAGAATAATTTGCTTAACATCAGGAGCAGAACAGGATAGCAAGTACTTACCTCCTTTTCTTCTCATTTCACTTCAGGGTTTTGGAAAACTAGGCTTCAAAAATTATTCTGGTACCAAACTCCATGAGCTTTTACTACAAATGGCAGACAACTTTGTTCCCAAACTATACCATACACGCCTTTTGATAAGCATTCAGTTTTAGCTTGGCATTATCTTACATATGAAGCAGCTGACAGGTACAATTTTTATTACCCTGGTCAGAGTAATCTAATGTGATTGATCAGCACCTGCTATGGTACATTGTATCAGGTGGAACAAGACCATCTCTAGACTCCAGATTGATTGGTCTGGCATTTTTATGTGCTCATAAATTAAATAGGTGATGTTTTTCTTTGTAGCAAAACAGAAAGAAAATTCAAGATCATTGAAGAGCATTTGAGGTGATGGCAGGGGGCTAAGATGTCCCCTTTCCCTTTTAAAAGCTTTCTGAATAAACCAGCATCAAACTAATTCATATCAAATATATATTAGATGAGCTTTGTGAAACGAACCCTTAGAGGTCATTTTTTAAAATAATATTGACTAGTTTAAAAAAGCAAATAATAAATGGAACAGTGATTTTGATAGCTTTGTGCAAATAACAAATACAGTAGTAAAATTCACAGCTAATATAAATCCCATTAGCTCTGCTAAGGACTTTGGTATTACAGAGTTTGACTTCTTCACCAAAGGAGAAACAAACAGAAGTGTATGGGAATCTCTATGCTATATGGCAGTACACAGTCTAGTTGGGTTTCCTGCACTAAACTCGAGTGAGCTTTGTATTAATGAAAACGATACCTCAGGGTTGACTGGTATACTATAGCTTAAATGCACCGAGAAGCTGTATTTGCCAGTCAGAACCCTAAAACTGCCTTTAAGTGATGGCTGAGCTTTACTACAACCTTCTTCACAGGCTTTGTTTTCACCCACAAATCAGTTCTGCATCTTAAAAAAAAAAAAAAATCAATTTCACTTTTTGGTTTGTTTAAAATTTCTACCAAAATCAAAAACATTTTCCTGGACTGAGTCCAGTCCAGATTTCAGTAAATTATTATCTTTATGCTGGAATCTCATCCCAAGTTGAAAACACTTGGAATGGAAGAGAGAAAGAGAGGGGATACTGCATGCAGAAGGGTCTCCTGTTCAGGAGATGGAAGAAGACTTTTGAGTCTACTTTTGAGAGAATGGTACAGTGGTTTTTGTGCAGCCTGGTCTGCCTCAGCAAACAGCTTACCTGAGAGTGAACATGTGAACTCTGGACTGGTACACATTGCTCTGTGCTGTCACAGAAATGGGTATTCTGTAACTTTGATGGTTTGGTTGTTCTGAAATCTTTATCACCAAGTAAAATACAGAGGCAGAGTACACGTGTGTGCTTGTGCATACACGTACATGTCTTTCAAAGCTGTTAGAAGAGGCAGGATTTAAGGTGCTCAGTGACATCCTTTATCTTGATCAATTATTTGTTCACATTTGTAAAGCTCCCTTAACAATTGTGTCCCTGAGCACCCTCTAATGAAAATAAATAGAACTAAATCACATGATCAGCTAAAAGCAAGGGCTACAGAATATCAGGAAAAATGGAAAAGTGATAATAATACTAAAAAATAGCCATGAACTATGGGGATTTTTTTTCCATTCATACATTAGATTAAATAAACTCAGCCATACAATTTTTCAGCTTTCTTACCCCTGAGGTATTCCTGTCCCCTAACTAGGAGAACACCAAAGCAAGGAATTCGAAAAGCCCATTCATATATTGCTAAATTGTTAGCTCTGAAAGACTGGCAAAGAATAACAGCCAATTTTTCTATCTCAAGTAATTTTTACACACATAGTATGCCACAGATTTTAGCTTTTCTAATGATAGTGGGAAAAGCAGTGATATTAGGGGTTTCAACCAACTCATTGTGGACATCAGTCCCTGCCTGATTGGCAGAGATTAAAATTAAGAATAGAAGTATTGGGAAAGATACTGGTCTGCAGTAAAAAGCAGAATAGATGTATCTTCACCTTTCAAGAGCTAGTAAGAAGGGTAAGACTTGCCATAAGGGAGCATTGATGCCTTTGTCACCACCTGCTTTCCCAGATGTGGAGCAGAAGATAATTCTAATCATTGCATTAGTTCCTGCCAGCAAACATTGCCTTCTGAAGCAGAGAGTGATGCTGCTGTGTTCAAATGGGGTTTCATAGAAAGAGCAAGAGCTTCCAGTAGTGACGGAGGGAAAGCAAACCTGCAGCACCTACCACTTGCAAAACTGTGCAGGCAGAAGTACCCCACTTTATCTAGTAACAGAAAAACATGTTTCCTGTTCCAAATTACTACACTGTGTGTTTCCAGTGACTGTTTTTAAGCATAAGCGATTTCCTGCTGTTGATTGAAGAGATCATTATGATGTAACAACGAAGTTCAGGTCAAAATGCAAGCCACTGGAAGCAGAAGCTGGAAGGCAGTAAAACTCAGCAGACCCAGTCATTATGACCAGTTGAAAGCATACGAGGATAACAGAGCTACCATGGATAAAGTTTACTCCACCCTGCGCTCCCACTGAGGTACTGGAAGTTCTGCTTCTGCAGAAACAAATACACACACGCTCACATCCACTTCAAAGTTGTTTTGATAGTTTCCTTGCATTCATCTTAGTGAGAAAAACCTTCTATATTTGCATATTGACATCTATTTTCTCACATAACTCTTTAATCGAGGTTTATATCAGAAGCTGAATTGGATTCTTCCACACAAGTATCATTCTGTAGAGGTTGCTGTTCCTCAGCTGCTCCATAAAGCCAAACTTTTTCCCCCCGTGCGATGCCCCCTTGACAGCCTTCCTTCTGCAGTGATATCTTCCAGGAGAAAACTGGTACAGACTGGGCTGCAGGTCACAGTACAGCTATCAGGCATGCAGAAATCACAAGTGATCTGAAACCCATAGCTGAAGATGCTGAAGAGGTAGTGGAAAGTAGGAGAGAGAATGGAGAATTGACCGGGGTGCCCTTTCATTACTTGTACTAGAGCCTCTGGCAGCCAATTTGACACCTGGAACTCTCTAACGTTTTGCTTTAAAGTCAAGTCAGAACTGAAGCTGGAATACAAAGACACGAGCAAGTGCAAATAAAAAGAGGACAAGATCATACCAGTTCAACTACAGTTACCAGCAGCAATCACAGGCTGAAGATTAGAACTCAAATCACACTAAAACATGCTAACAGTCTCTTTATGTTGTAATATCTGTGAAAGCAGTGCATCATTAACATTTCCAACACAACCTTCCATTCAATCACCTTTTTCTAATTCCTCCTCCTCTCTTAAAAGTATAAATATTGTAGAAGAGAAACTAGTGGATGCTATTAAAAAATGGAAGCATACTTCTATTTTCTCTGTATTGGTTTTAAAACTGTGATGAGCAATAGGAGAGATGGGAAGACCAAAAGATAAGCAGTTGGTGTGAAGCAGTTTGCAAATCTGGAAAAGGGTAATCTTGTGGCTCTGTAGTGGGCTGTGATAGGACAGGGAAAAAAAAGCAGGGAGGGTAATTCAGTTCCATTTGGAAGAAGAGAAGAGAGTATGAAAGGAAAGATGAGCTTTGCTGAAACAGCATGAGGCTAATAAACACTTGTTCTATTTTTTAATTTAAAAAAATGCATAGCTCTCCAGTCCAAGCCTCTGAGGAATTCATATGCAGTCACCACTGCGACAAAAAGCAGAGGTCCTTCATCCACATACGTACAATACTGAAGAACACAAGTGAATGGCAAGATTTCTCACGGAACCCCACAAGCAACACTGGGAGGAACAGACAGGCAATTCTCCAGCGCTCACCAAGTATTATTCCGTAAAATAAGTGATTTAATTTTTACCTTTTTGTAAGGGGGGCAAAATCTGTTGCTTGCAATTGATAGTGATGTATTGCCAGATCCTCCTGTAAGTGACACGTTATGTCACAATGCAGCAAAGCTATTGCTTGTCTAAATAAACTGAGTAGGTGCCAGCAAGACACAAATAAGCTGAATCTTCAGATACATTTTAGTTTTAAATTGACACCAGCATGTTGCTCTGCACATTAATACGTAATCGTTGTGATAATTATCTTCCTCCAAGAGCCTAAAATTAGAAGCAAACACTACCAAATGTTGTTTTCACACAGGGCTGCTACTCTGTCTCCTCTGTTTATCTTCCTGTAGTGAGATTTAAAAATTTTCTCAAACCCCATAGCAGAAATCCTGGAGGGATTTTCGGAGCACAAGAAATACAGAACAGGCTGAACTGTCTGATGGAAAGGTAATACGCAATGTGCTGAAGCAGGTTTTCTAGAGCCCCTTGTCTCCCTTGATTGACAAGCTGGTGAAAAGTATACCACAGGCAGACTTACCTTTAAAGCAAAATTGGCTGCTCAAGCAGAAACAGCGTTGGCTTTGATCATTATGTGAATCTGCCAACTTCTGCTTCCGTATTTGCTTGGTGCTGTTAGAACTTCCACCGTTAGTACAAATAGCTATTTACTTTAACCTATCATTTCATAAGAGTTATGATGTTGGCATAGTTTAAACGTATACCTCAATTTTTAGTGACACATGCTGTATCTTGACCCTCTCTAGGCCCATTAAGCCAGAAGTAAGGAAACAAACTGCCATACTCCATGCAGTTCAGTAGGGGTCGTCTTTCTTTGTTTTGATTTAACAAAACTCTCACCTTGCCTTTGCTACAAACAAAGTCAGGAAGAGGGGAAAAAACACTCCAGCTAGCAAAATTGGGGGCAGATGATCTGCGGTTTAGAGCCTCTAGTAACTGTTTTTAATATTTTCAGCAGTCTGAAGTTCATCTTTTGCACAAAAAACTATTCCACATGCAAGAGGAGTATCAGGTATTATTCAAACTGGACTTCAGTATTTCAAAACAACTGTTATAGACTGCTTTAGATATGAATGTTGACCCATTCGCAGAGCAGCTCTTTTTCTAGAGGGTTGTTTTCCCTTCACTGGCAGATACGGATGCTCATAGTTTATTTCCAGAATTTTGTACAGGACAATCACCATGGTCTCCGTATGAATTATGGAAAGGAGAGGAAAAGTCTAAAACATGAGCCCAGTCATGATTTACAAAACACATTTTCTGCTGTGTTGGAGTGTAGGCCAGCTCCCAGACTCACTGCCTCTAGACTTCTGTCTGCTTAATCTTTTTAGAAGTGCCAGTATTTATACTGCCTTACCACCCACAGGCCCAAATTACATACCAATGTTGAGTGTGACACAAAAACATGGTCTCTTACATGAGTAAGAAACAATCCAAGCCAAAAAGAATTTACACTCGGAAGAGACAAGAGCAGAGGGAAAGAAGCATCTTGCCCGTGCAATTCTAATTTTACAAATTTCTAGTGCATTTTGCTCTACAGGTACACTGACCTTTTCTGCCTTTTTTATTGCAGGAGGTTTATGCACCTGCAGTCCAATGTCAGATGGCACTGGCATCAGGGTAGAAGTCTCTTCTTTCCTTTTGGAGAAAAAAAGAAGAGAAAATTGTTACTACACTAGTATCCACTGGCCTGACCCTCTGCATCAATCTACCAGAACCTGTGGGGAGGAGTGATTCAGCTATCCTTCTTGTCAGGACAAGCACCAGTGCAATGGCCTCGTACAATCCCACTTGCATTCATGTTGGATGCTGTGTTGCTCAAGTATGCTAGAAAATTGGTCTGGAGGTCAGAGGAGGGAGGAAGAGGACACACAGGATTTAAAGGGCTGGAGAAAGAGGTTAGCTAGAAGCCTACGTGGGGGGCATGTGTCTGTGGGCTGATAAACAATAACAGCAATGAATACAAATATTTGAAAAGCATAAGCACCAGAGAAAAGGAAGGAAGCAATGGTTTGTTTACTGTGATTCACGACACTCAAATACCAAGGCAAAAGGGCTCTTTCTACAGAACACATTAGATGGGCAGAATTCAGAAGAAAAGGATGAAGTTAATGGAAAAAATTAGGACAAACAGAAGAAACCTATGGGTAATTATATCTCATAATAGGCAATGAAATTTAGAGGTGGAATAGCAAAATAGTGGAATGTTTTGGTTTTTTTTTTCAAGGCAGACTGTAGGTAAAACACTATCTACCTGTCTGTCCCCTCCCCAAAATAGGTAGCTTGGAACAGTCTCACATGGGCAGAAGATGACCTGTGCGCTGTTTGCCCTCTCTCACTTTTGTAATGCTATTAAATTTAGAAATGATCTTCCCAGACTTCCCTCACCTAGAGATCATCAGTTCACAGCCATGATGTTGAAGTTTATTCTCAGCTGAATTAAGAGCTGCATGATAGGTCCAGTTCTGGTCCCACTTTATGTAAAGAAAATCAAAAACATTCCCTTTGAAATGCAGAGGAGACACAGTGGAGTAACATCAGAGGCTTTTGTTTTCAGATTCCTAGCAACAATCCCATACATTCCCCTTTTCCATACAGTCTTCTCTCTTTTTGGTCCTCCTAGGCATAAAACTACTTAAAGACATAGTCGGAGCTGTGGTAAAAGTCACTAACCCTATGAACAAAATGTTCAATTAAAATTAAAAACAATGCAAGTGTTAAGAGCCTGAGCTAAATTAATTAGTCACTTCTTGCATTTCAAATCTGCATTTAAATATGTAAACATTGCAGCACTCAAAGATTTATCTGATATAAAATGAGAATATCAGCAATTTCTTTCTAGAGGGGCAGATGTTAAAGTCGTTCTTGTGATTTTTCACAGATGTTCCCCTCCCAGCAAATTTAAAATGGGATTTCTATCTCAGTTCTGAAAATCCACGTTCTCATACCAAAATGCAGGCAGCTGATATAGGCTATGAGCACATTTCACTATACCTGCGCAAACAGCCAGAAACTAAAGAGGAAAGGACTTTTGCATCCACATGTATCCACAGCAGGTTCCCAACGTGCTATAGAGTCGGGTATACTGCACCTTGGCTTCTATAGTTTTTCTGATGTAACTAAGGTGATAACTAATTGATTTTCTCCATACGGATTGAAAATTCTGGGATTTATTACCTATATTACAAAAATGACATGAGGTCTCAGAGAGCAGGGTCTCCTTGCTCTGAGCATTGCACGGTCTTTCGCTAGGAGCTTGCACCTGCCTCAGGGAGCTTCCAGGATAAAGAGATAAGAAGGTTAAAGGCTGGCAGTGTCCCTGCCAGCGTCCCCACACTGGCACAGGGGAAAGGGACACATTCTTGCAGATTTCAGACTGCTAACAAACATATTTCATGCTATTATCAGAGCCATTGGTCCTTAACTACACACAGCAATGGCAGCAGCAAGCAGCCCATCCCTTACTACTCTTACCGTCTAAACAAGAGAAAACAATGACATTTTGAAATATGATAGTATAGAAGGGGAAAAAAACCTTCTTCCTGAGAGTCCAAAATCAAGGACAGGAGACAAAGGGAGAATGTGAAAACTTCTCCAAACCTTCTCCTAAAATAAAAATCAGATTGAAGCAGAGTACTGCAAAAAATGTCAAATGGCAGCCTCGCAGGCTTCCCCTAAATCAGCTCCACCACAGGCCAGGGGCAAGATCAGAGGGGCACCACACTCTTCAAGTGTCCGGTTTATCCTGCAGGGCATCTGTCACTCACAGTCTCCCTGAAACCACAGACATTCCCGCTTCCAGGCATGTCAAAAGAGCCAAGCCAAGCAGCTAGAGTGTCCTAAGCAAAGCAAACAGCACTTGAAAATATCTGCTTCTCAGCAGCTTTAGGGTCTGATTCACCTGCAGTGATATTAATAAGGAATACTATTATTTAAAGTTAATGGCAGGCAGTGAGCAGAGACCAGGCAGCACAGCTTTAAGAGAAGAGAATCCGAAGGATCATTTTGTTGGCTTGTCTTTGCCTTACCAGCTTCCAAGTACTGCAGCAGTCAAAATAGGAGCTAGGTAAGACATCAAGACAGAAACACGGGCAGGAAAAGCTGCTACGAATCTGAGAAATAAGGATGTGCATTTCCTAAGGGGAAGTTCAGGAATGAAAAATGGGTGTCTGTTGTAGCGTAAATCAGATTTTCTATAACCTCCTATGCAGCTAGAATCAAAGTAGCCTGGAGCAGAACTTCCTATTTGGTCTCCTGCAGGTGTCTGGAGCAAGCAGATGAGGGACAGAAAGGAGCCTAGAAGCAGATTAGGGAAAGACATCTTACAAAGTGACACCATTCCTCTCCTTATCTCTCGCATAAGCCTGCTTATACCAAGCTGACGAACAAAAGCAATGGTACTGAAGGGAACAGAAAAAAATATAGCAGCTTTCCTACAGCCACAGAAATACCGGTCTCTTGCAAAGACCAGTCTCTTGCCTACAAAATCCAAGACTCTAGCATTGTGTGACCAGCTTGGTGTTTTACAGTTCCATTGTGTGACCAGCTTGGTGTTTTACAGTCATGCAACACATGTTCTATAGAAAACAGCTGTAAATTTGTTAAAAAAAATTAAAACACAGAAAGGTGCAAAGTATGGACAACTTCATAGTCACATTTCTCTACATCTTTTCCTAAGCCTTTCCCTCTTGCAACATTAGGAATGGAAATTGGAGACAAGGTGAACAGGGGGTAGAATGCTGGAAGGGACTCTACGAGATACAGATTAAATGTTTTAATATCTAGACTTACATGCCTGTAAAAGCTACTGTGTGATCATCTCAGCAGGTAATTATAGGCAGAGCAGCAGTACACAGAGAGGTTTAGTAAGCTAAATAACTTTCTTTTGCAATTTGTCTTGCAGCCAAAAGTAGGTGCAAGGACATGGACATCTAAACCCTCGATGAGAAGTGATTTGGGGGTTTTTTTGTTGCTTTGTTTTGGTTTTTAGTTAAAAAGCAGTCATAACATTTATTTTCATCATTATCAGTTTACAACAGCATGTAAGTGCTCAGTGCACGCTCAATGGATCAGATCACAATCACCACCTTTTCTTGCCCAGCAAACTGGAGTCCTGTTGGAAGTCAGACTGGGAAACCAGTGCTTAGGTGAAGAGGAATGACATATAGCGTTTTTATTTCTTCCCACTAATGCAGCTAGCACAGCTCTTCCAAATAAGTTCTCTCTTCTGAACAATCATTAAAAACGTTTTTTCCAGCTGAAGAAATAAAAGGGGAAAAGGTTTGTGGACTCTCACAAGCTCTGCAAGGCCTCCCACTTCACAGAGTTCACCCACAGGAGTTAACTCCCCTCCTACTTCTGCTCATTAGCACCACTGTTGGCATTTTTAAAAAAAAAAAAGTTTTCCTCTCTCTAATCTCTGATCTCATCTATCTTGGGACTGAAGTTCTAACACAGAATTTATCACATCAGAAGCCTTATTTCCCTGGCAACACACACAGATACAGCTACAAATATCAAGCAAGAGACAATAAGCTATGACTGGAAAACAGAACTGTATTTAGAGAGAAGCATTGCCCTGCATAAAGATTCCCCCATCTGACACACAATCACTCTCACTCCAGCTCTAAAAAAATCTTCTCAGAACAAATTTCCTCCCTCTGTTTTCTTTCCCTCTGTTTATAGTGCAGCAGATGCAGTGCAATTTGGGACCCGGCAGCCTGAAACAATTTTCTCAGGGAATCCTCTGGCCAGTCCACAAGGATAGTCCTTCACCACAACTACAGGGCTTGGGGCGAACTCCCTGCCAGCAGTACCTGGAAGCATTTGACAGTGAACAGAAAGATGCAACATCCTCCTTCATCTGCCTTCTCCCCTTCCCAGTCTTTCATTGGATCCAGCCCTTGATCAGGGTATGAGTGATAATAAATGGATTTGCCACGTAGATTTCTGGCTATGAACTCTCCATGGTGCCCTGGGGACCATAGCAAGGTAGCGTGGGTACCTGGCATGACAACCATCCTGTGGCAAGGGTTGTTTAAAATAACTACCCTACTGGAAACTGAAACTTTGCCATTCTGGTTTTCCCAGGCTCAGATGTTTATGAGAAGCACAAGCAGGGGTGGGAGGAGGTCAGGAAGAGAGCTGGGTGCCCAGGTCCCATAGGGCTCTTTAGGCAGCCCTGGACCAAGCCTCCCATGTGTAGTCAATCCAAATGGATAAATATTGAGAACCAAGACTGTAGGAGTTTCTTCTCTGGAGTTTTACAAAAATAATTCAGTTGTAATTGGAGAAATTGGGACTCATGGAACATTTTCCTTCCCACCAGGCAGATGAATCTATGATTTGTATTCTCTGATTTTAAATGAGATTCTCGCCCATCTTCAGTGGATTTGATTGATACTGCACACGAGGCCACTCAGTAAAATGATACAGTGTAGATCAAAGCATGAAAGATAATTTTCCCTGAAATGTATGTAGCTAAGGGTAAGTTATGACTCTTTGCTTCACAGTTTATGGAACACAATTTCATTTAAAGCCTAAATCTGTCATTTCAGCATTGTTTATCAAAATGCATCCAATACCCTCTCCCCCTAAAAGAATAGTGTCAAGTCAAAGGTAGAAAATCAAACCAGTACAAAGACATTATTTCAAATATATAACCATAAAAAAAACTTATGGAGAATAGCTTGTGATTTGCATAAATATTATCCACATATGATGCATTTGATGCAAGCAAAAAGTAATTAATCTGCAAGTTAAATACCCAGAGTGGCAAAAGGTGCTGTAGAATTTATGATAGAAAGACTGCTTGATGTATACCTAAAGATGCTATGAACTGCCTTCACCTGCTTGTATATCTATATTTCATAACTTTGTTTTATTCATGCAGGAGCTAAAAGATATTCCCAACAATGATCATTTTTAATCTTCTTTCTTCATTACCTTGTTTTTGGCTCACTGGCACTTCGGGAGTAGATTTTTCCTCAAAATAAATTTCACTGCCAAATTACTATGTGCAATATAATTAAAGCCACCCCATTTTTTTTTCATTACAGCAATACCAGGTTGGTTGGTTCAAAGCAACCTTACAAACATCCCTAGCACTTCCCCTCCCCGCCCCATAAAGCTGCATCACCACTTTGAGTTAATGTTTACAAACTTAATAGGCTGAAGTGAAAATATGTGGGAAAAGGAGGAGGAGAGGAGACAGAAAGACAAAACAAAATTCAAACTATGCTTATATTTTAAATTTATTTCTGAAAACCTTACCCTGTAAATTTAATTAGGGACGCCTTTCTGGAGAGCAATAAGCTGTTACATCAATCACCTCAGCCCTCATATCACTGAACTGGAAATTCGCATGCCAAAACCTGTCCTCCATTATACTTGTGGGCCCTTGGATCCTTCAGAATTACTTTTGTGCTCAGCCTGGAGCTGTTCCACTAAAGCATACACAGGTCCAGATTAAGGATGAATGGAGTCACTCATGTTTTGCTCTTTCCTAAAAGCAAGGCCCTCAGCCACAGGGGATGCCTGCAAGACTTCAATGTGTTCAGGATGTTTCCATGGCTGTTTGATTTGCTTTGCCTTGGTGGCTGGCAGAATCATATCTATAGTGCTATGATAATATATGGTATCATCACATATATTACAGCTACATGATATGATAACACAATATTATCAAAGATGTTGTGATAAGTGATCTCCTGATCTCTTCTTGGATCAGCCAACTCCAATATAGACAACAGCTAAGGGAACAGGAGCTGGCAGCCTCTCTCTCCATGGGAAAATTCGTGTTTTCACAATCCATCTACACTCTCATATTCAGTTAACACACTTGCTCACATTTTCAAGCTCAAGAGCTAAACATTGAAGATGACATTAAACAAGTTACCATGCAGAAGCAGCATTCGGGATGTAATGGGACAGAGGACAGATGCTGTAAAGAAGTGCAAAAAACAGATCAGTTGCACTCATGTTGTTAAGGCTCACAGAAATTCAAGGAGTGTACAATACATTCTTGAAACATATCGTCTAGCTGCCAGTCTTGTGAGAAACAGCAAGCAAAGGCTTGTGAGACTCTGATCCAGGTCATTCCCTCTTCTTATGCAGAAGAGACTGCATAGATCTGGGGTCTGGAGGAGGGGAAAGCCAGGTGGCTCTCCCTCAGACATGGCTGTCTCTTGTGCAAGCTCCTCCCGCACCGTCACCTCCACCACTGTTTCCATTCCTCCTAAAGACTGTTCAGTGAAGTTTCCATGAGGAGGGAGGCATTTCAGAAAGCGTAGGCTGAGGCTGCTGAGGAGAGGGAGTGCAGAGAGAAGCACTGCCAGCTCCTTACCTCTTCCCAGCGATGGAGGTATGTTTTGGAAGCACTTTGAGTAAGGGATGAAACGAGGTCCCTGTCCAGTCAATTATCAATGATTGCTATGCTTTTCCCCAGTAGAGCGTCAGTCCGGGGTACACCTCACCCATGAACATTACTGACATTGTACAATCTGTGCACTCAGTGGCTGCCCTGCCTGCTTCCCACAACCCCAAAGGAAACCCATACTGAAATATCTCTGAGCTTGGACACACAACCTCATGGAAGGATGTCAGGAAAACAACCAATGGAGAACGCTGAAGCATCCCTTGGTTTACCAGCCATGTGGGGGAAGGGAGGAAGGGTAACATGACTCTTTTTTAACCCCACACAGAGCCATAAGAAATACAAATACTGCCTTTGCAAGAAACTTTCAGGAGGAAAAAAAAAAAATCATTTTAGATTCACTAAAATACTGTGATTAGCATATTTGCAAACAGACTCCTTCCCCCTACCAGGCAGCCTGCGGGGGAGTCAGCAAGCCGACGTATTTAGGTGAGATAAATCAGAAAACATGATTTTTTTCCAAACAGTTCCTCAATGGAAACAAACTCAGGTTATTACCAACCATAAAACCCTGCACGAAACTATAAAAGCAGGGCTTTTGTCCTACTGCACAGGAGGAGAAACAGGGTTGCTTATTACCCTGTGAGAAATGCCTACAAGAATCCTGCAGCAGGTTTTCTTTATGATACACTGCTTTAACTGTCAGCAACAGACAGAGGGACTTCATTTTAAATTTATACCTAATATGGTTCGTCAGATTTTATAACCAGCTAAAAAAAGTTATAAATGGCCATGGGTCATTCAGCTACTTCAACTAGAGGGAATTTTTTCCCTTATCATAGCTTAATAGCAATACATAAATAATTAAATCTGAGATAAAACTAAAAGCAAAACAACACGGATGCACAGATTTTTCACCCTTCTGCCCTATGTCTGTTGATGAAAACATTACAAGTGATTCTTTTCTGTGGACAGAAAATTGAAAGGCAGCCTACTTTCTACTTATTTTTGGTGTGGAGCCATGTCAGTTTGAACTCTGAAGTGTTAGACAATATTTGACACAGAGTCCCCCATGATTTCAGTTAAAACTTAGGTGCGTAGTTATGTGCAACTTCTCACCTACACATGCAGCTCTGCCATAACTCCACTGGAAGGCAGGAGTAAGGGGGGGGGAAGAGCTGCCTAGAAACACAAAAATCTCTACAAAGATCTCAAGGAAACGCCTGGTGGGATATGCTCCTCCAAGGCAATTCACTCCTGCAATGAAACAATAACCCTTCCTCGCAGCAGGCAGTAGGACCTTTAGCACAAGTCTATACTAATGCACATCCAGTCCTCTATACTGCTTAAAATTTACATGCTGCTTTGATTTTTTTTTTTATTTTAACCTCAAGATATTTCTACTTCAGGCCCTTAAAATAAATGGATTTCTCCTTTTTCCCTTCCCACCAAATATGTAAAAATAAAGGTGGAAGCATTTTTGGTTTTAAATAAAGTCTTTGAAAAAGCCCATTTTTATAACTGGAAAAGCTGTATGGATACTCTTGGTTCCTGACCATTTCAAATCTTGAATGAGTCATATCTACTGAAATGACCACTCCACAGCAGTAAAAAGTCAAAAGAACAACTTAGTGTTTATTCACCTTCAACACATGCCAGAGGTTTAGGTCCAAACTACCTTCCACAAATGCTAATATTCTTGTTCAGCTGGAGATTCCACATATATTTGGTCTAAAATCTCTGCTCTATTTCACATATTACACCATACACGTGTACATCTGCATGGCAAGCATCAATTTATGAAGCCTTTATTATCTGTCATGCAGTACCCTGTGCTTATAGATGTTCAAGCAAAGCCAATTACCTTTTCTTCTTAAAACATCAGGCTGTACTTGCCAGCATGAGCATCTACATCACACCTGACAATATATGGGAGCCACTCCTGGGAAATCCAATGATCTAATTGAAACAAGCAGGCTGTCTTGGAAAGCATTTATTATTCATTGTTGCTACGTTAATATTGTATGGCATAGAAGTGATTGCATTGAAAAGGTTACTGTCAAATGAGTAAGGAACCTCTTTGTCAGTACAGGAAGGTCAACATCTAAGACGAGGACAGAGGCAGCTAGTCAGTCATTTATATACACCATGATGAAAAATGACAGAGCTGGAGACAGACCCACCACTAGAGTTTCACTGTGAATTATTCAGTAATCCTTTTGTTCTTCTCCACGGAACCTGACAATAGTTTGCATATTTTTAAATTGCCCAGATAAGGCCATGGGAAGTGTTCTACTGATAAAAACACAGAATACAAATTGGAGCTGGATTTACTTAACTGCCCACAATAGATCATCCTGACACACTTTTCCCCTTAAGCAACAACATGGAGAAAAAGAAGCAAGCGCTGTTTTGCTTCCAAGTGTGTATCAGACAAATGTTTCTATTTCAAGCTAAAACATGACAGAGGGGGCCTAGCAGGAAACCTTTTTCATATGTGCAAATGCATGTATTAAAAAAGATCATCCAAGTAATTTAATTTCTTACATTAATGTTTCCAGTAGTTAAGAAATTACAACAGGCCCTAATGAAAGGCAGATGAAACCATTTGAAATGGGTAGATAAAAATCTGAATGTAGGGAAAAACAGAAAAAAATACCCAACATGTTTTATCTCTCACTTACCATTATGAATCCCCAGAGACTGATTCTACAGCAGAAGTTAATAACTATTGAAGCAAACACATGGGGGGGGGCCATCCCCTTATCCTAAAGGAACAGTAAGTCCTTTATCACAACTGCTAGCTGTAACTGAAGTCTGGAGGCTTCCCACTTCTATCCATGGGATTTGGAGAAGTACTATGATATCACACAGCGAAGAAAAATTATGTATGAGCTTGCAGAATTCATCCCCACCCACCTGAAACCTTGAGAACTGGGAAGTAAGTTAAGCCAAAAAAAACCCACCTCTTTCTTCAAGAGTTTTGCAAAAAGGGGACAAAATGTTGTCTTTCCCTGCTCTTCCCCCGGACAGTACATAACAGAAGGGAAATACAAATAGACACATGGGTTGTTGCTTTCGGATGCTGTCTTTTTGCAGGGGGGTTCTTTTGGGGGAGGGGAGGTACAGGAGATGAGATAGTAAAAACCATTCTTTTTAAAATCACTCTTATTATATTCTGTCATTGGAGGACAATGGGTGGCTTCTTTCTTTATTAAGGGCACAGAAAGGCACAACTTAAACCACTTCGAGCAGAAATGAACAGGGAAGATAGCAACAGAGGACAGCCCCTTCCCCCCGCTCATCTCCCACTGAGAATCATCCACATTATTCTGTTTGAGGTCCTGCTGATAGCTATACCTTCCCCCACTGATGCTCCAGCTGGTTCCAAATGAAACTTGGGGTTCTACACAAAAGACTTTCTATTTCCAGACAGGGGCAAGATACAGGCTGTGAAGAACATTTCCTAGAAGCAATCCAGCTCACATTCACTTCCGACATCCAGGATTGCTGCAGTATCAAGTTGAAATAACTTGGGGGGGACGGGCAGAGGATTCAGCATGAGACTGTTGTAAATAGTTGTAAGATAAAATGCTGGACTAATCAAGCATGCAACATACAAGGCCAAAGCTAACGAGTACATCACATACAAGGCCAAAGCTAACGAGCACCTCATGAGAGACAGATAAGTACAAGCAGAAACCAGAGGAGGACAACCAAAACTGTGGCAAATGGCAGTGATGAGCCAATTTGTGACCATATAAGGAGAAGGGCCCAAAGGTTCAAGAAAAGTTCACCTCCTGCAAAGACCACAAGAAACCACGAGAGACCTCCAGAGACCACCTAAGACACCTGAAGATGCTCCTAAGGACTCATAACACATGCGTGAAGGACTATGCAAATATTATAATTAGTTCCTAGAATTATAATGGATGTGCATGATTTTTCCAAGAAATTACTATGAATATGTATATCACAGAACCATATAAGGGACAGTTGATGCAACATACGATGTGCATACTAGGCGGAAAGATCCCCCATGCACCCGGCTGAATAAAGTAATGCCTGCTCTTTAGTACACCCAGTGTTAAGGAGTTTTATTCCCGATTTTCGGTGACAAGATGATCCCTCTCTCTCCTACCTCTCCACCCCATGCTTCCTGCTTCCCAAAGCTACCATCACAGGAGCAGACAGCACCATCTGCACAAACTGCACAAAGCAGTTCCAAGCTGGGAATTGACTGATCTCACCCTTACCAAATTTGTGAAATAAGAATGTTGTCAGTGGTGCATTCACTTTAATTAATTCCCAAGAAAGACCACTTTCCTTAAATTAACACTCTGTGAAAGCAGGGATTGAAGGGAGGGAAAGCCTAACATCTTTGAAAAGGATAATAATACCTAATCGACTAACATTCTGATAATTAATTAAAATGTTAGCAGCTCTCTAATTGAAAAAATGCTGAATGTATTCCCCAGAACCTTCCATTATTTTTTCCATTACATTAATCATTGGAGGACACCTATTACAGATTACCTCTTTCAAATACAATCTTCCTGATAAAAAGAATCAGGAATGCTGGCAAGGTCAAATGCTCAGCTAAATCCCAATGAGAGCAGGCAACCAGTAAGCATCGTGCTCAGTAAGATTTAGAAAATGTCAGACTATGAAGATGATAAATGATGGCTTTCCAAATTTAAGGCAGAACACATGAAGTGTAGTACACAAGTCAATACTTCCCTATGAATAATGTATTCGGCTTGTAAGGTGGTCCACATACTAGCCTATTAGTTCCCTACCATCTTAAAAGATTTGTTAAGCACACGAGCTTTAGGTAGGATCTATTTATACAAAATACAGATGGAAGGGGTTTTTTTCTTCTGTAGGATACATGTTCCATAACATCTCAATGCTCTCCTTCAATTATTTTTTGCAGGTTACAAAGATTTTACTGCATATTATTAATAATGGCATTAAATATACAACTCACACTTAATATCAGTATATTTCAATTCCTTTTCAGATGCATAGAATTCATCAAAACGTGAATTCATAAATCGCCAGAACAGTGAATAAATATTTTTCACGAGCATGTTATTTTTGTAGATGGTGCTGTACCGGAGCTGCCTGTGGGTTGTCTCTTAATTGATAACTTTGGAGATCAGGGAGAGAGGAACAGGCTACTGCGAAGTGTGTTCCATCACACCCAGGAGACTGCTGGCATCGCTGATACTTCTTTCTTTCTTTCTTTCTTTCTTTCTATCTGAATATAGATTTTGTCTAATAAATATGAATGGTCTTATACTGTTAGTATTATAAGTACCAGGTATCTGCTCTGCTCTATTTCACTCACCATGATATAGGAAAGTCATTGCAGAGACAGAAGTCTACAGCCACAATTTAGGACATGCAGCACGTGGGAGGGGTGCTTATGATGAAGGAGCATCCACTTTTAGACACGTAGCCAGTATGGCATGGAAAATGAGGTTTAGGGGAGAAGTACCTGGGGGACCGGAGCCCTGGATGAGGCACAGAGATTGATGTCACCCTCATCCCTTTATAAAGAACAGTGCTTAGACTGGCAATGAGAAGATGACTAGCCCTTAGGAACAGTTTTGTGACAGAACCTTTTCATAACAAGACTTGCTGTAATTACGTAGTAAATAGCCACAGAGGCTGAAAGGCTGAATCATTTCTCCATCTAATAAATGTTTATTAAACAGACATCACATAGGACCTGTGGTAAATTACAGCTTTATTTTTGTCGTTCCCAGTAGCTACTTGGAAACCCAAAGGACTGGGCAAACTAGGCATGGTCTATTAGCATTGTGCTCAAGGAGCTAAAGGCAAATAGAGCCCAGTAGTAGTTCACCTGATTTATGCATCTTCTCTTAGTCTATTTTGTTGTCTGTTATTTCCTATAGCAGAGAATCCAATCTGAGAAACAACTTTGAGATAAACTCTACTCTTGGGTATTTCATATGTAAATACAAAATAACTCCATGGTGTTCAATGGCACCAACAATGTTTTATTTCATTACCTGATGTGGCAGAAATGTAACCTGACTGCTACTGCTCCAGATATGCTTTGTTCCTAATCTGTAAGTAAGCAGCAGATAGAGGTATCTAGTTTAATAGTAACTTAGGCAGCCCTGCAGCAATCCCTTGCCCAAAGGATCCTCCAACAGCAATCATCTCTAGTGGGAGTCTTCCATGTAAGGACTATGAGAACAAGTCAGAGAGCCAACAATAAACTGTGAGAGTTGAAGGACGAGATCATTCCTATAGCTCATGTTCTCACAAAGGTCTGACTAGGTCAATTGTCCAAGTCTGCTGGCTATCCTCAGGCCAATACAGTCAACAGTACCTTGGCATGTTCTTTTTTCAAAAAAAAAATCTACAGTCCTCTGTAAGCCTGTATGGAATAATCTTTCGTTATTTATTTAGTCATGCTTTTATAAGTGATTCATAGAATCATAGAATCATTAAGGTTGGAAGAGACTTCTAGGATCGAGTCCAACCATCAACCCAACACCACCATGCCCACTAAACCATGTCCCTAAGTGCCTCATCTACACGTCTTTTAAATACTTCCAGGGATGGGGACTCAACCACTTCCCTGGGCAGCCTG